>NC_140497.1:89393032-89993032 GCF_964271855.1 Acomys minous
ACCAGTGCCTTTAACCACTGAGCTACATCTCTAGCTAAAAAAAAAAATCACAATTTCAGTAATGTGAAAAGATAGTGTTATTTAGCACATCTCATCTTGGCTTTCCCTTGAGAGTATATACTGAAGATACCAGATGATTGTCATTTTAAAACCCATATCCTAAACTGCTTTAAGACATAGAATTATTTTCTCTCCAAAAATGAAGCGTATTTGGAATACAAAGGAACAAAATGTTGACTCATCAGGACAGGGAGGTTATAAGTTTTAAGCTAGCCTAACTACAGATCAAGACACTTTCTAAATAAATAAATAAATAATAATAAACAGACAAACAGTAAATAAACAAATGGACATGGAGGCATGAGAGAAAGGGTTTTTGAATTATATGGAAATAAATTTAAACTAAGACCCAGTACAATATATAATTTGCATCATCAAATCAAAATTCTCCAAATTTAATTTAATTGCTCACTAGTTTAGAAAATAAGAAATATTGGAAAGACCAAAACTTCAAGCCAGGTGACTTTTAGTTGAATACTGGCTTCAATATATATTTTTATTAGTGTTCCTCACTTACAGATTCCAAATTCTCTCTTCTCCTAGAGTATGAGAATGCTACCTTCCTGTAAGGATTTGTGGATTTGTGTGTGTGTGTGTGTGTGCACGTGTGTGTATGTGTATGTGTGTGTGTATGTGGTGTTGTATGCTGAGCATAACTTTCCAATAGTAAGAAAAACAGAGGGGGGGGCATCTTGTATTACTGTTACTAACTGCTAAAGCATGTCTTGACCCTGAGCCGAGCTCTGTGCCGAAGAACACAGGATGCTACTTCCATTCCAGTCTCCTTTGTTCTGTGGCAGCGCCATTCCAATCTGCGGCCTCCCTCCCCAGTCTCGCTCTCCAGACACCTGTGATCCAGAGAGGATGTGCCCAGATTAGCCCCGACGTGTTTTACCTTTTTAAATAACATTGACACTCTTAACAACTAGGATAGTGAGACAACCGTCATCTAAGAGTCTACTCACCCTGACCCAGGCATAACAAAGAATCAGTGGTGAGCACTGGGCTACTTTTTTCCAAGCCGGAAATCAAAGAGATTTGAAGACACATGAAAACAGAACAAACAAATAAAATTGTTTTCAATTAAAAATCACTCAGAAATGCAATTTTTAAATTGAAGTATTTATTCAGGTTAGCATGTAATTTACTATTGCCATTTAATGTTGTGTTACAATTAAATTAATATTTTGAAGTATCCTCATCAGTACATACAATTCACAGAATCACAACTTTGGGAAGGTCATGGATTTTCAAGAGGAATGCTACACTGAAAAGTAACTTTCACTAAACGAGTGGCAAGCTGCTAGAAGGCAAGCTTCCTGTGTCTGCTCACTGTGACTTTCGGGTGGTATCTGCAGCTGAAAATAAAAAACTGAGCTCATTTCTTGTATCAGTTGGTTCCATTTGCAACATTCTATGTAGTACCAAGTCTGACATTCCCAAGATCTTTCATAGCAAGTTCTTTGACTGGCTTTTACAACACCTCCAAGGGCGATGTAGAATTCCTATTAGGTGAAAGCCTCCCAAGTTAGCTACTTAGCTGCCATTAATCTCAGAATTGTCTAATACTGTGCTTCTTAATTGCTACCTGCCTTTTAAATCAGAACATCTTTAGTTGCCAGGCAAGGGAGCAGGCAGTGCCCCCTGAGGCTACCAATCCCATTACTGAACTTTTTCTTCTTTCTAAAGGAGTCAAGATAATTTGTAAATATGAGAGCCTAAAAATATTTCCAGAGCTTACTATGACGTTGAAGCAAACTTCTGGCCATCAGTCAAAACTTTTGTGGAGCTAAATATATGGATGCACTGCCATATAACAGGGTGCGGCTTGGTTAATCATTAAATAATTCACATTATACTGAGAACAGCTTAATATTTGGAGTTAGAGAGATTTTGGATAACGCCTCTTGCCATTTCTTAGTTGTAAAATCCATGGGAATCACTCATATCTGAAACTCAATTTCTTCTACTGTGAAATGGAGATGAATAGGATTTACCTAAGATGCTTGATTAAGTCTCTTCTTGGTAGCCTGCTATCCTTCCTCTGAGTGCCATCAGGTCTCCCCCTCCAGGGGACCCTACGAGCATATAAAGGGGGAGGAGGTCCCCCTCAGGCATAGGGGAGGGGAGTAGGGGGAAAATGGGAGGGAGGGAAGAATGGGAGGATACAAGTGATGGGATAACCATTGAGATGTAACAAGAATAAATTAATAATAAAAAAAAAGATGCTTGATTAAAATTAACAAATGGACTATGGATACAATAGTTACAATAAATTTAGAAGCCAGTCATCTTAAATAAGGTCATTCCCCCATTTTCTTCACCCTGATCAGTACACAATGGGTTGGTGCATTCTTGTGTCCAGGTGCTGGAATGTAAAAGGTACTGAATGCCTGGGGCTGCTTGGCCTACCTAGCTTACCTAGACCATTTTGTGAGCCCAAAACTGTGAGTACAGTTGTCTCAAAATAGAGATGGGCAGCTTCTGAAGAGATGAGGGTTTTTTTTGTTTTTGTTTTTTTTTTAGCTGCTTCTGAATGGTAGAATCATGATACGCTGGCTTATGAGGACATCCCATAGAATGACAATGTCAGCACTGGGAAGAATTTTGCCCTTACTACTAGCACTGAGGGGGCACTTCACAAAGAAATTAGCACTTCCTCTAGCTGCCAGCCTCTGGACAGTAGGCGTTTGTCCTCAGCAACACAGTCTGTAAGGAATTCTATACTACCCACAGTAGGGGTAGCTTGGAGGGCATTCTTAACCTGTGGAAGCTTTAGGTGAGAGATTAGTCTTCTGTTCAATTTATCTACATACAGTTCTCAGGTGATACAGCTGTACCTGTGCATCTAAAATGTATGGTTTTCTTCCTTTAAGCGTGTGGTGAGTTGTTACATAGAAAAATAAAGCACTTTGATATACTTAAAACGTACCCAATGAGTGAGGAACTTACTCTAGTGATTGTCAAATTCGAAACCATTTGTCCACCCCTTACACCTCCTTACTCTTTAAGTTTGAGGAAAATTCCATCCAATGAATTATGTGGAAGTTACACCAAATCTATCCCAAATGGCTTTTAGAAGTGGATCATACACTCAACATCTTGTCAAAACAATTCATTGGGAAATGGGGGCATTTATAGAAGCCATATCTTTGAAATATTTGGCTTATAAAAACCACGTTGAACCCACTCCTGTCTTTAGGCTTGTTGGTGAGCTGTGGGTAGGCGTTCACGATCGAGGGAACATGTTGCTGTGTAGCAGTTGTGATTACAATGGTATATGGATTCCTGATTCAGGACAGAATAGGCTCTCCTTCAACATGTTTTCTAGATGAGATGAAAATCAAAAATTGTACAACAGTTGTGAGCAATGTGCTTGCATTGTCCTGCACTCAATATTTCTGTTATTAGATTCTTATGTTCAGGAATTAAAGGCCAAGCACATCTTCTTTAGGAAATAAACCACCAATAATAACACAAAGTATGTTAATCTCTTGTTCTTAAGGGATGGAATGTCAGCAGATATGTTATAACGTTTCTTACTCTGCAAATATATATATGTAAATATATATATATATATTAATTTTATGACTCCTTGAGTCATTATCAAACAACCTGGGCATTATACTTCCTCTCAACTGGTAGGTCTAGGTCCAAACGACTTCCAGAACAAAAGGCTGATGCTGTTGACCTTGGTTGCCTCTCAGGGGTTGAAGATAAGTCCTTATCGCTGAACACATCACATGTTTAGAACACAAGGTCCAAATTATTCATCTGTATCTAGCCTGAAAACGCCCTTCACTTAGTCTAGAATCTATTGTACTGCAAAATGGAGGAAAGAGATAAGTATTGTCCTACAAGCTCTGATACTCATGAAGTACAACAAGGAACAACATGGCAAGCTATCCCTAACACTGCAGTAGTGGCACTCACATCTTTGTTGAAACCAACAGTCATCTAATGGACCCACTCAGTTCAGGTGGAGAATGATCACTAGCAATAGAAACCCAGCCGGCTACCAGAGCAAGCAAGTTCAGGGGTTGTAGATGAGAATCTACTGCCAACACTTTGCTAGACCAACACAACCCTTAACTACACTGGAAATCTTATCCTTCCGTGCGCAGACGGTGCAACTTTCACCCTTCATCGAAGAAACTTCCCTTTACAGCAAATAGACCATTACAGAAAACCACAACTGGGCATGAAACGAAGATCAATGGACTGTGGGGAGCCAGTCCAGTGCAGACAGCTGCAGCACAGTGGCTGTATCAATGGCTCAGGTAACATTGCAGAAGAGTGGGGGCTGGGGACAGATAGATTGTAAGAGACAGAACACCAGGGCAGTCTGCTCTAGTATCACCTCTCTTAGAAATTATGGCATAAACAAGACCAGAGGAATGGCAACATCAGCAGACGTGCTAGCATGGAAGGGGAGAAAGTCCTTTCCGGAGTTTCCATCATCCGGGACAAAGAGCTAAAGGCCACCATTGACTGCTGGTACAGGGGAAACCAGCCCCTCCCAGAGATGACCCGTTCCTTAGTTATCAAATACAAAATCATTATCGCTGACCTTATAGACATAATAACAACAGTAATGGACTCAGCAAGCTGTGTTTATATATATATGTCCATATGTCTATACATATATACATACATATATATACATATATACATACATACATACATATATATAATACGTGCACATATGGTTGTATGTATGTAAAACAAGAATAATTAGATATAAAGAAGCTACCAATATAAAAGGAGAGGAACATATGGAAGAGGTTAAATGGAGGGGGTTGGGGAAATGGAAGGGGAAAATGATATATTTATGTTTTAGCTAGTATTTAAAATCTGTCTTTAAACACTTGTTATAAATACAGCACTGTCTTGCGCTGAAAGGAAATCCTTTCCTCCAGGCCACCTAACACATTTTCCAGAATTTTTGTTATACTAATTTTCGAGTTTGTGATAATATCTTTTTAATAAAGACAGCGCTGGAGGCAGAAATATTGTCCACATGCATCTCTCTACAAAGTCATTTTTATGGCCACAAGGGTTGTCATAGGGAGCTTCAGCCCACATTCCACTTGGGAGACTTGACTTTAGAGACAGCAAGTGGTCTGCGTCAATTTTCTCTTCACGAGAAGTCTGTTTCCACTTTAAGAAACTCACAGGTACTCCTGACAGAGATAACATTTAATATATAGTAAATGTTTTATAAATCTTAAATAATGTAACTTTAAATCATTAATCCTCAAAGTTAAATGCTATGTTACAGCCCTAAATACCACAGTGACAACATTACTGTAATATCTAGACAGCCACATATTTCTGGATAAGCTTAAGTTTTTCTTTAAAAAAAAAATAAGTGCATAAGTTATGGAAATGTAAATTGTTAAACTTGAGCTGAGGGGTACATTTTCCTTCTCCCCTAAAACACCAGGTCATTCTGCACTTCATCCTTGCCCTCTTTCTCTCCTTCCTTCTCAGAATCTACTCCCAGGAAAGGGTCCAGCCGGCTCTCCTAATACCTTCTCTCTGTGCAGAATGAGGTCATCTCAGGGTGACCTTCATTTTCCAAGAAATTTAGAAAGTCTTTTATCTTGCCCTAATAGGCAGTCCAGTCTCCTTGTGGGTCCCACAATGTGGGGAATAGGGACTACTTCTGACAGGAACCCTGGCCCTCCCACGTTGATCACATCCCCCTGGCAGGGTGACCTTACCAGGCCACAGAGGAAGAGGACATAGGTAGTAGAGATGAGACTTGATAGGCTAAGGTCAGATGTTAGGGGAGGAGGGCTCCCCTTTCTGAGGTCTAGAGGAGGCAGGAAGAGGGTATGAGGGAGGGAGGGTGGGTGGGATTGGGAAGTGACGAGAGAGGGGCTTAAAATTAGAATGTAAAGTGAACAAATAAAAAAATAAATTTAAAAAAGAACAAATAACTACTTAAATGAACATGTTGCTAAACTGTACTTATCAGTGGAAAAGCTTAGGGGTCTTTTGTCATCCTATTTTCATTTTAAATTTTGAGTAAAACTTTGTGTACTTGTGCATGTGTGTCTGTGAATCTGTTTTTTTGTGTGCATGTGGCCAAGATGCAAGCATACCAATGAAAAATGATTAGCTCTGGCTTTAGTAAGTCAAATAAACCCCCGCTCTCTTAATTGACATACTCATCCTTGATTGGTCTTTGTATATGTTATCTCTTCAAAACAACTTCTCTTCCATACACATGAAAAATTAAGTTTTGTAGATTGCCGGGCGTGGTGGCGCACGCCTTTAATCCCAGCACTCGGGAGGCAGAGTTGGGCGGATCGCTGTGAGTTCGAGGCCAGCCTGGTCTACAAAGTGAGTCCAGAACAGCCAAGGCTACAAAGAGACCCTGACTCGAAAAACCAAAAAAAAAAAAAAAAAAAAAAAAAAAAAAGAAAAATTAAGTTTTGTAGATTATATTTCTATATTTAAAATATGTAAGCTATGTGTATAATATTTGGAATAAAATGGTAAAAGTAATGACCCATAGGAGACAAAATATAAGCTCAGTAAAACCTCTAGGGAAAAAACAATAAATTAAAAAATAGCCTTGGTTTTCTCCTACACAGGTTCCCTTTCTCAAGAGAAAATTTAAACTAAGTGTGAATATGTGATAGTTGAGAAGTTCCACTCCTGAACCCTAATTTTCTTGGCAGAGATGTACCACACTCAGAAATTTGCTTGCAATAACTTAATAAATTGAAATAGCAATTGCTTTTTCCTCATGTTTTGCCAGAAGCTCAGTCCGTTGATGTACATAATTCACTCCTAGCAGGAGTTAAATTTTGGAACTGTAAGGAGAAGATGAACAAAGCTCCAACTGCCTATAGTGAACAGGAAGATTGCTTTGGAGGAAAAAACAGAGTATGGAGAAACGAAATTCAAGCAGATAGATCACAAAACACGCATGTGATTTCTAAATATTGATGAATTACCTTTTTTCTTCTATAGAGTTTTTTTTTCTTTGCTTTCATTTTTCAGAATTAAGGCTCACGATTTAAATTTTAAATCTCTATTTTTATTGAAAAGATACGTTATCCTCCCTGCACCCAGTACCCTTGAAATCGCCTTACTTTCATATGTTCTTGCCAACCAGAATATCTCATATGTTTCTTCTTTATACACTTTCTCTCTCTGGTCTTTCTCATACACACGTAGAAATTCTTACATAGACCTACCAAAAACTCTTGATAATAGAATGAAGTTTGTTTTAAAGCTTCTCCTTCTCCCATTTTCCCACATCTTTCCCCTAGACTCCTTTCTGCTTTCTTGTCTCATGAGCCCTTTACCCACCCACTTCCCTAGTATCTCAGTTTTTACTTACTCTTGGTCTCGTTTGTAGGTTTTTTTAAAGAAGACTTTATCCACATTTGTACAAACTATAAGCATGTATACACTACAAGATAAGATCTGCGTCTTAGAGAAACCTTACTTTTTTTTTTTTTCTGATTTGGAGGTCACCTCAAATCGTAGTATAGTTTCCAGACCCATCTGATGTCATGAAAATTTCATTTCTCTTCACTGCTGAGTAAAATTTTATTGTGTGCGAACTATAATCACCCACCCATCTGTGGACGGGTACCTGGGCTAATCCAGTTGTCTACTACTGTGAGGAGGACAGCATCAAGCCTGGGTGTACGAGTATCTCTAGTGGGGTAACGGTAAATAAGCACTAATAAGATGCTTGGTGTCCATAGAGCATCAATACACAGATGTAACATAGAGGTTCCAGTCAAACACTGAACTCTGAATTAGCATCTCATTCCCGTTGACACGGCTATCATCAGAAAAATCTAACAACGAATGCTGGTGAGGATGTGGGGAAAGCAGTACACTTATCCACTGTCAGTCAGGGCACACACTAACACAGCCTACTTGGAAGTCAGCATGAGGAGGGGTTACAAATCCTAGAAGCGCAGCAAACTACCATCCATTTCAGTGATATCACTCCTGAGGGTATACTCTGAGGACTCTGTGCTCTACCATAGAAATTCCTTTAAAATGCATGACATATCAGAATTGTTGCAATGAGAATAACAATACCACATTTCTGAGACTTTTTAGATAATATGTACTCTTTATGCATACATTCTTATGGCATGACCTCATGGGATATAGGCTTACATGCTCATGGACAATACAACAAATAGATATAAAAAGAGTCACCTTTTGGGTTCTTTTTTTTTTTTCATTTTATAATTTTTAAAGAAGAAATATGAAAAGAGGGATGAACTCAGTAAGAGAGCATTTGGATTTGGATAATAAATCAGAAACAGAAAATGCACATCTATCTACAGCTAAGATTTACTCCAAAATATTCTGTCATGAGATAAATGCTGATCTCACCAGGTGGTGAAGGGAATAAGCTTGTAAATGGCTATGAGGAGTTAAGGAGCTGACTGTGTGCACAGAAGCTAAATGGTTAGCACAGTAGCTCCTGGTCACATGTAGCTATGGAAACATAGAGGGAAAAAACAAAGCCAGAGCAGATGAAAGCTGCACATTCAGTCTACAGTTCAAGTGTTTGATAAGAGTACACATGGCTACTGTTATTTCTTCTGTGAAAGCACAAATAAAAGTTCTCAGGTGCTAAGACTGACAGCCAAACAAAACTTCAATCTGAGATTTGCTCTGCCTACAAGACGCAGGGACAAAGGTAGAATAGATAGAGCAGAGACCAAGGGAAGGTCCAACCAATGTCTGACCCAACCCAAAACCTACCCCACCGAAGAGATCCTATCCCTGACACTATTACTGATACTGTGCAATGCTTACAGACAGGAGCCTATCATCAGCATTGTTCTCTGAGAGACTCCACCCAGCAGTGGTTCCAAACAAATGCTGAGACCCACAGCCAAACACTGGATGATGCTTAGGGAGTCTAGTGGAAAAGTGGGAGGAAGGATAAAAGGACACAGAGGTGACAAGGGCTCCACAAGAAGACCAACAGATCCAACCAATCAGGGTCCAGAGGGGCCTGAGGAGTCTGAAGCACCAACCAAGGACCATGCATGGACTGAACCTAGATCTTCCACACAGTTGTAACTGATGGGCAGCTCAGGCTTCACGTGGGTTCACTAGTAGTGAGATCAGGGGTTGTCTCTGACATGGACTCTGTTGCCTGCTTTTTTTTGATCACTTCCCCCTGGTAGGACTGCCTTGTGAGGCCACAGGGGAAGGGGAGGAACTCAGTCCTGGTGTGACTTGATGAGCTGGGGTGGGTGGGTGGGTGGGCGGGGCTTCCATTTTATTAGGAGTAGTGGAGGAGGACGGTGGAGGAAGGGTGGAAATGGGAGAAGGGGAGGGGCTATGACCAGAACGTAAAGTGAATAAATAAATTAATAATTAAGAAAA
The DNA here is from genome assembly GCF_964271855.1 of Acomys minous. Taxonomy (NCBI): domain Eukaryota; kingdom Metazoa; phylum Chordata; class Mammalia; order Rodentia; family Muridae; genus Acomys; species Acomys minous. Next base: position 89,402,483 of record NC_140497.1, read on the forward strand.
AGGATCTCAGATTTGCAGACAGTTCTTAGTCAACATTATGTGTTGGGAGTACCAGAATATGTTTGTCTGTGTCCTAATTAGGATTTCTATTGTTGTGATTAAACAGTTATGCATGACTAGAGCAACTTGGGGGAGGAAAGGGTTTGTTTGGGTTTGACTTTCAAATCACTGCTCTTCACTGGAGGAAGTCAGGACAGGAACTCAAGTAGGCAGGACCCTGGAGGCAGGAACTGATGCAGAGGCCATGGAGGATGTTGCCTTACTCGTTCTCTCCTTAGGATTTTTCTCAGTCTACACAATGTCTCCTGCATGCCTTAAAGAAGTTTGCCACACCATGGGTTGAGTAATTAGGATCTCTTTTTCATGGATTTTAATTAATTGTTTTCACTGGGTGCTAGGAGTTGAAATGGCAGAGTCTATCAACAGGCTGTTTCCCACCTGGGATACTGTGGGTCCAAGAAACAGAGGTAAAGGGCTCCATCTTGTTGATAGAGGAGGAGATCAGAGTGAGGAGCCTTTCAGAAGCTCTTCTGGGTCTTCTGTCTCCTTACTTAGAATTTTCCTCTAGCCTGTAACTCAGTTGGTCTAGTGCTTGCCTTTCATGCCTAGTGCCATGGTTTCAGCAGAGACACTAAGTATTTTAAGTCTTTGATTTGGAGCAGCGAGCACCAGAGCACATGTAGCGGGCCCAGCCTCTCTCTGTATTCTTCAGTGTGTGATGATCCACAGCAGGAGCAGTGGTCTCTTGCAGCTAAAGAAGATCCCCTGAGTATCACAATGGCTTCTTCATTCCCCATCACACTAAAAATGGGGCCTTTGTGAGTGATGTTTATGAAAACTTCTTAGTGCCAAAAGCTAAGGTCAGTCACACTTGTGAATAGCTGTGAATTTTTCATTTCATGTAAAAGAGGAAGACAATTCCCAGTTAGTCTTGATGCATATTTCATGCAGAGATCACTGCTGAATGGGATGAGTCAAAACTTCCTGTTGGGGAGGCCAGTCTTTAATAGTATAGAAAGGACAGAGGGAATCTCACAGTCAGGAAAGGAGACCTGTGCATTGGCTTTGAAGAGAATCCTAAGCTGGACTGGGCTTGTAGCTCAGTGGTAGAGCACTTATCTAATGCATGAGACCCTGGGTTCCAGGCCCACTGTTAGCCAGAAACAGATTTTCTAAGCACTCATCTGAACCACTCATCTGTGGTTCCGCTATGTAGAGACAGAGGCAGGGATATCTCTGTGAGTTCAAGGTCACTCTGATATATAGAATATGTTCCAAAACAGCAAGGCTACACAGAGAAGCCTTGTTTCAAACAAACAAAACAAAACAAAACAACAATGATAACAAAAGCTGGGCTGGAGATATAGCTCAATAAAGTGCTTGTTATAGAAGACTGGGATTTTGGTTTAGAGCCTTAACATGTAGTAGAAATCAGGCCCTCATCAGCCTGCCCTCAGGGACTTAGCACCAGCAGCCACTGACACATTTCCACTGTCTCTATGAGTTGCATATTTTCCCTACACAACATATACAGCCTTTAAAAGGTACTCCCCTATGAATATAATAGCTCTTTGTCTTCTAGTCTCTCTGTCTCTCTCTCTGTCTCTCTGTCTGTCTCTGTCTCTCTGTCTGTCTCTGTCTGTCTCTGTCTGTCTCTGACTGTCTGTCTGTCTGTCTGTCTGTCTGTCTGTCTGTCTCTCTCTCTCTCTCTCTCTCTCTGTTCATGTGCCCACTATGAGAGAGCCTTTTTATCTCCATGCCCAGGAAACCTCTGGTGTGAGATCTGTTGCATAGTGCAATCTTTTTGCAGCATACCTTAGCCATGACTGACATAAGTTAAAATTTTTGTTTTTATTTCTTCACATGAAATAAGAAGACAGCCATTCCCAAGCCTTTTTAATTCTTTCTAAACTCTTGCTGGCTGGTTCAAGCCAGATGTTCTGGCTCAAAATCTTCTCCAAGTTAACTGACTCAAACACCATGCTACAAAGTGCCAAGCATCAGATGTTCTGCATGACCCTTTCATGCCTTTAAAACCAGTCCTAAATGAGTGAATATTCTACCGTGCTCAGCTGCCAGCATGAAGTGAAACCTTGGCTACCTCTGGATCAGAGCTTCTGTCTGTGCCAACCCTGAGAAAACACTTCCCAGAAGATTTCATCTCAATGATACTGGCTATCTTTTTTGTCCTAGCTAAGCAGAATTCATTGTCCTGAAAAAGCAAAGGCTTCACTTTAGTGGGTCTGGTCTCTTTTTAATCACAGTGGACTACTTAGCCCCAGGTGACTAGCATCGATTTTTCCTGAAAAGCAAAGGTTTCACATTAACGATTGTAGCCTCTTCTTAATCACAGCAAATTCTCCAGCCCCAAGTGACCAAAACACAGATTCTCCACTCAAAAGTCCCAACAGAGTTCCTGCTACCCTCTGAAACCTCTCACACCGAGGATCCAATGCATGCCCTGCTCTCATCTTTATCTTCCAAGCTCCCACTGAACACACTGCCAAGCTTTGAACACGCACTGGCTTTTGTAGCCTTAAGTTCAACATCATTCTACAATCTTCCCCAAAATATAAAATCTGGTCTGTCACAGCAACACCTCACAATCCTGGTACCAATACACATCATATATATCATTTCTATTGTTGAGATGAAACACAATGGACAAAGCAACTTGGAGGAGGTTTGTTTGGCTTACAGTTAGAAATCACCATTCATCACAGAAGTAAGTCAGGATAGGAACTCAAGTAAGGCAGGAACCTAGAGGCAGGAGTTCCTCCATGCAAAGTCCATGGAGGTATGTTACTTACTGGCTTGATCTCATGAGTTGTTAAGTCTGCCTTCCTATAGAAGCCAGGACCAGAGCCCAAAGGTGGTACCACCTACAATGGTCTGGACCCTCTCCTATCAATCACTGATTTACAAAATGCCTTACAGGCCTGCCTACAGCCTGATTAAAATGGAGACATTTTCTCAGCTGTGGCTCCACCCTCTCTGATGGTTCTTGTTGTGTCAAGGTGATATAAAACTAATGAGGACTATGTGTGTAAGCTGCCACAGTTTCCAAGCACATGCAATGTGCAATGTCCTTCTTCCAACAAGCTTTGCAGTGCGTGCTAGTTTTCTAAATGAAGTCCACATTCTTTAACATCTTTTCCATCTATGTCAGGTAACCATTCATAGCAGCACTATGTGTCAGGCCCTTTTGGTTTCCACAGTGATAGAAGTCTCTCTCTTGTTACATATGCCAGTCTCTCTTCTTGTTGCTTCTTCAGTATGGGTCATATTGCCACGTTGTGTTGGTGTCATCTCAATTTCTTTTTTTCCTAATGACAAGAACTGAAGAGTACCAACATTAGATTTATTTCCTTCTCTTAATCTTCTTTGCTGAAGTATTTGATTAGGTATTTAATTTTTGTCAATATTGGATGGTTTATTTTGTAATTTTCACCACCTGTGGTAGCACTTTCAATCTAGCAATGATTGCATAAGCAGAGAGAATTATTTTTTTTATGTTTTCTGATATCTAGTTCTTTAAATATTTTTGTGGATTCTAGATTTTAGATTATTTGTAAAAGTCATCACCATATCCAAAGAAACATATACTTTATGATTTACTGTTTTATATTTAGGCTAATTATAGATTTTGAGTTAATTTTTGTATGTATGAATGCCTTTTATGTGTTATCTTCCTTCTGTTTTTACTTTCTTGTGAATAAATCATCATTCCTTCAAACTTGCTAAAATGTGCCTTAGTGACCCAAATGCTAACCTTTATTATTTATGTATTTCTTCTTCATTCTTTCCTCCTACATTGGTCTTGCATTTATATCCAATAAGTCTAAAGATGCTTAATGATTTTTAGCTTCGTCTTGGTCTGTGATAAGTGATGGCATGAATGATCTTTCCATGTTGGAGAAAACTCTGAAAATACCTTAGGTAACTTTTTAAGGAATCACTAACACAACACTTATCTTCAACTTCCATATTTCCTCGTACTGCAGAAGTACTATAGTACAAGATCAGATGGTAACTTGACATACCGGTCATTCTGTCAGTGGAAATGCTGGCAGTTTGGCCCACTAATGGGAAGCAGCTAAGGACAATGGGAGACTGGCCATCACAAGGGAGAGTGGCATGTGACTTGACTTTGGACGGAAAGATTAATGCCATACGCTATAGCAGTTATGTTAAGCATGGCCAGTCTTATAAGCTGTTTATATTTATAAGAAAGTAAAAATAGTCAAGTACCAGCATGTAGAACACACACACACACACACATACACACACACAAACACACACACACACACACATACACACAACACAGCACAAACCCAAACAAAACAAGTAAAATGAACATACTAGGAATAACATTGATCAAGACGTATCTGTTGTTTTAAAGGAAGAAGATCCCAAATATTTGATTTTACCAATAAAGACTCAGGAGCCAGATGCTGGAGTGAAAACTTGCTAGATCAAAGAGGCAGAGAAAGTATCCAGCTGACCTTCTTACTCAGCTCACATCCTAGAAGGAAATAGCCAAAAGTCCTTTCTTCTTCTTCCCCAGGCTGTCTTAAATCCCTTCAACCCAATGCCCCCCCCCTTTATGTTTGTTGCTTAACAGCTGGTTACTTGCTCATCTTTTGACATAGGGTTAACTTTACCTAGCTCTCGAATTAAAGATGTGTACTAGAGCTGAGCCAAACCAAAACCACATATTTACAATAAACAGAAATGTATGCCAGGGCTGAACCACTCCACAACTCGAGAACAGTTTTTTTTTGTCTTTTGTTTTTTGTTTGTTTGTTTCTTTTTACAATTCACAATCTTGGGATTCACAATGAGATCTAATACCCTGCAACACATTTCAAAGATGTATGGCTTGGGAAAAATTACTAATTTCTGTGTATATCTTTATAATGATACAACTTGAACCTCATAAACTATGTTTCATGATTTTTGCACCTTGTGCATGTCCCATAGAAATCTCTTAGCATTATGATGATAATGATAGTTTATTTGGTGTCTTTTCTATAATATCAAGTGAGTCTGAAGAAAATCTTGAGATATCAGAGTAGTGTCTTCTATTACACTCTTGCTTCTATTACTATGGCTTTTTCTAAGAACCAGAAGCAAATATTAGAAGCCTGAGTCCAGAAAAGGATAGCAAGTTACCAAGAAGAGACTTGATACCCTAAGAGCATATACAGGGGGAGGAGGTCCCCCTCAGACACAGACATAGGGGAGAGGAGTAGGGGGGATGCGGGAGGGAAGGAGGAATGGGAGGATACAAGGGATGGGCTAACAATTGAGATGTAATATGAGTAAATTAATTAAAAAATTAAAAACAAAGAAGCCTGAGTCAACTCTCAGTGACCTCCATTGGAAATGATGATGAGGACAAGGTTTGATTTTTAACGTGATAAATTAACACAAACGTTCCAATCAGTTAGAGCACCTCTATTGACAAGGAATCTCTTGTAGGCTTTTAGAGAGTATTTGATTTTTATGCCATTGGTGTACAAGTTGTACCAATCATCTAACAGTTGCTCATTGCTGAGTCACTGGTCTCACCTCAAAAGGACTTACTGAAGCAGCTTTCATCTACCTGTAAACCGTTTGTTACTAGACAAACATTTCTTGGAAACATGGTTCGTAAAAGAAGGGGACTTCTAGAGTCAGTGTTGTCATCAAGGGACCCATGCATTGACCTCTTAGACCTGGGGTTAGATTCTCTAAAGAGGAGTTTGAAGGTCAAAGCAAATGACAAGGCATTGAACCAGTGCACTGATCCCATACCAGTTAGGTGGTAGGCTTGAGTAAAGATTTCCTTGTTCACAAGACCCACTGTATATCACTCGCTCTGTCAGGGTTAGTGATGCTCTGATGAAACCTCATGACCCAAAGCAGCCTGGAGAGAAAATGGATTACTTTGCTCACCTTTCCAAGTAACAGTTCATCATTAAAATCAGTTAGGGCAGGAACTCAGGCAGGACAAGGAGCTGGATGTAGGAATAATGCACAGGCCAGGAAGGAATGCTGCTTCAGGGGTTCCGCAGCCTGCTTTCTTATAGAACCCAGAACTTTTCATCCCAGGGATTGCACAATCCAGCAAGGGCTGGGCTCTCTCTGATCAATCACTAATAACAACAACAACAACAACAACAACAACAAACAACAACAACAGCAACAACAACAACAACAGCAGCAAAATGCCTTATAGCTGGATCTTATGAAAGCATTTTCTCAGTTGAGGCTTCCTCCTCTCTGATGACTCGAGCTTCTGTCAAGTTGTCATAAAACTAGTCAGTACAGTCACCTGGAGAGGCAGCACGTGCAGAGTAACTGCTATTTGCCCCTCTAGTTCTTGAGACATATAGAATAGAGGCAAGGTCCAACTCTAACATCTCCCACTGGGGAAGACAACACATCCCTCTGCCATGTGAGATTCGGAGAATGATCCAGCCTCCCTCCTGATAAGGAGGGTATTCCCCTGGGCCAGGCAGGGCAGCAGGAACAGGAGGAACAGTGTCTGGCATGTCTTATTTCCTCATGTATCTTTTGCTCTTGTAGCAAGCCCAGTACGCAACTTGCTCGGTAGTGTCTGTGCTCTCTCCAAGAGGGAAAAAAACTGTTACTATAGCCTGGGGGGTGTTCTGCTAGATGAGCATAGCAATCAGTCTTGGGAAAATGTACTGTAATTTCAATCCATCCCACCCAAGTATTTAATACTCCACATCCAGTTTCTGTTTCTAATATCTGTATCAAGTTTCAGCCACGTGAAACTCGGCATGCATCAAATTATATATTAAGGGTTTGGTGAGTTTCATTTATATGAATCACTAAAGCTAATAGGAAAAGAATATGGAAGAACTGCCTAAACAGTATTTCCACCTGACTTAAAAAGCCTCCATTTTTTTATATAATAAAATCAACTCTATGTCATTAGACTATAAAGATGAAGCTAACCAAGGATTTGCATCAAGAAATGGAGAGGGTTTTTTTTTTATTTAGGGGTATGTTATTCTTAAAATGTCCAGATAGAGATTGTTCTGGCCCAAAGGAGTCTCATGAACTACTAAGAATTAAATGTTGTACCCTAGAGAAATGGAGAGTTTTAAGGCTAGATTGGTTTAAAAGTTTCTCTTTGGGGATTTTAGTCTACAGCTATTTTTTAAAACAGAGGTGGTTTGTTGTTTCACATATGCAAGCAAATCATAAGCAGCACATTTAAGAACAGTAAAACACAGCAAAAACACCACTAGTTCTTTTTAGAATTGGTCTTAATGGCTCAGTAAATGACCAACTCTGGGCACATGTTTGTCCATCTAAGAAAGTTCTCTTTGCTTTCGGTTTCTATTAATATTTTTTAAAGTTTTCACAAGCAATGACTAGCTAGACATGCATTAAACTAACAGAAAATAATAAAAAATAGTTATTTCTTGATCTTAATTCCAAAGGCTTTCCTTGTGGTAAGGTTGTCCGTTTCTCCTGGAAACCATTACCATGATCCCTTCTTTGCTCAGGGGTAAAGTGTCCAAGACCTTTCAGTGATCTAACATATGGTTTCAGTGGTCAACAGGACCAGAAAGGGACCTGCATTTATCAATATTTGGTCCTCAGGCTGGAAAGGATAGTCTGGGAATTTGAGTAGTGTTTTCTGGGTGATAAGGTCTTGCAGCCTCAAAACAGAGTGGAAGAGGAACCTAACATAATCCCTGGAATAAAAAAAAAAGTGCTGCTTAGTCTCCATGTGGGGAAGGTATGCAAAGTATATAGTATTCCACGTGTGCTACGGCCACATCCATTCTTTGAGCTATTAGAATTCAAAGCCAAACCATGGGGGTTGATATTTAATTCACAGTCATTTTCTTTTATGTATAAAATTTAGTTATATATTTAAGATTTTGACTCACATTTTCTATTCTCCCAGTTTGGGGACACCACTGAGTATGACCATCAACAAAAATCTCTATTGCTTTCAATGGTTCTTGTAGAGTAGCAGCACTAAAATGGCTTCCATTATTTGTATCACTTAATCAAGGAAAAATCTAAGTCACCTAAGCAGCAGAGGCAATGTCTGGGGAGTGGGGTGGGGGGAGAAGTTCTTTAACCTCCTGGAGACATGTTCCTTCTGGACACTGTGGAAGTTCTGCAGACCTCCCCTGAGGAGTTTGTTTTTCTCATTATCTTCCTCTGTTTTTATTTTAGCAAGTTATTCATTCCCCACACTGGTTTAGCAATGGCACAGACTACCATGCGACTACAACCTTTATATTGTATAGCCTGAGGCACCTCTTAACTCCCTCTCTTATAAGATGTGCACTGATTAGAGTCAAATCTATGAAGGTTTTTCTGGCCTCTCTGATCAATACGACAGGCGATTTGTCAGAGAGGTCTCGCTCTCCCCTAGGCCCTGTCTGTTCTTATCTTTGCATTGCTGATTTACTCTGATTTGGGTTTCTGCTAGTTTTCAGAGCTGAGAAGTGCCTATACACCCAGGACTGCTGTCCCAAGGAAGCACGGAGTACCTCCCAGTGTGGGAATTGCTCCTCGGGATCACTAGTTATTTAGCAAGGGCCCCGTGTTGGGTACTATGCTGTAAGAAGTAGGTTAAGGGATCAAAACAGAAAGGCCACATGGCACAAAGTATTCCTCCCAGGCAGAAAGATTTACTTCTGCAGAAAGGTACATGGCAATGGCAAGTCAAGCAAACACACCCAGCATGGCGTGTACTGTTTCTTTATTCACAGTGCAAAGGTATCCTGTGCCTCACCCAGAGTAATCAGAGCTCATGGCTAACATGCTTATATGCTTAGCTAAGTGAACCAATCAACAAGCCGAATGCAATTGTGAGCACCCAGTGCAGTTTTCACCACATAGTTTGACTTCAAGAAGTGCTGAGCCAGATTCTTTGTTAGGAAAGTGCTCTTAACTACTGAGGCAATTCTCCAATATTTTTGTATATATAGATGTTAGCTTTTAAGCCTTTAGTATGTATACTAAAATCCACATAACCATGGAGGTTAGTGATACAATAACAAACTAGGGACAAGGGGAGGAACTTCTGAGGAAAGAGACATAGCTTATATAGACACGAAGAAATAGAGAGAGCATGGAATGAGAGTTTATATTCATGGACGGGAAGGAGGGGTTAAAGGGAGAGAATATGAAAAGGAAAAACAAATACTAAGGACTATATTACAAGTCATATGGAAACCTACTCCTATAGAAGCTTCTGGAAAAGATACATATGAAAGAAATCTAAATGGAATCACCAAATAACAAGAAAGAAAATGGGCCAACCAAATAGAACCTTCTAGTACCAGGAATATGTTACATCTAATTGGATTGTTAGCCAGAAGGGCCCCAAGGACACACTCAAATTATTCAGGCAATTACCAAGACTGATAGTAAGGCCCTACTGCCAACAATCTGGTATCTAACTAGAGCCTTCACCTCCTACTGACTTGTGTTAATGTTAGGAAAAGGGATATTGCATGTTACCAGTTGAGAAAGTTAAATGCCAACACATTTAAAAATCCTGGGACTTACAATGGTGACCTGCTTGCAAGATATATTGGTAAAATAGTGGCACAAACATTATGTAAGTAATCAACCACTTTTCTGATTGGATGTAAGGACCATACCATGACATGGAGCCCATGTCTGACACTGCTCAGGTAGCCAAGAACCTGAGACTAGAAAGGCCATGGACCTAGGGGAAAGCCAAATACTGCTAAGGGAGCAAAATAATAAAATGATTGCTAAAAGCATTCCTCTACACCTATAAATGAGTGCCTCACTCAGCCATTATCAGAGAAATTTCCTCTTACAGAGATCCAATAATGGGAAATGTGCAGAGAATGAGAGGCCTTAGAACACTCAATCCTAAATATTTCAGATTTCAGAAAACCATTTTTCCTCAGGGCTCAGGGAAGCTATGCTGAGAACTGGTTAGAAAGATTGTAAGAGCAAGAAGGAATAAACAGCATCAAAGAAACAATGGTTTCCAGACACAGTAGCACTTATATACAGACAAGCTTACAGAGAAGCATACACATTCGGTAACAGCATGAACAGGACGTGCACAGGTTCAAGCCAGAAAAGGTCTTAACACTAGGAGAGGAAAATGGATATGAACTCTTATCTCTAACCAAGCCGCTATGTCCAATCAACAACTGCTTGTGAAAAAAATAATCTCGAATAAGTATACAAACCACAGTTAACACTAGACACCATGCTCAGTTGTAGATGGCAACACAAAGCTAACTTGATGGTGTTCTTTAAGATTTTTTTTCTTATTTTGCTTTTTTCGACATTTTTTGTCTTAATGGTCTTTTGCTTATTATGGTTTCCAATGGTGGTTTTATCAGGTGTGTGTGTGTGTGTGTGTGTGTGTGTGTGTGTGTGTGTGTGTGTGTGTGAATGTGTATGTGTGTTTGTGTGTTTTGTGCTTTTTCACTCTGTTTTCTTTGTTATTATTCTGGTTTTTGTTTGTTTATATCAACTATAAAATGCTGAACACTAGTGATATTTTTATCACTTTTTAATTTGACAACTATTTAAATTTCCCTTGTATCTCTTTCTTATACTTTTAACCTGCTTATGTCTATTAATGTATATGTAAAATACTCTTATGAGTTATATTTTATAGAAAATTAAAAGTGGCTCAAAAAACACAATTAAAATTGAAGTCTTTCGTTGAGGGCTTTACAATAGAGAATGCTGTTATTCACATGTCCTTACAAATATGGCCTTTTTAAAATACAAAATATGAATTGTACAATTGCTGTGTTTATGTATAGTAAAAGTAACATTACAAAAGTAAAATTATATAGGAATAACTGTTTCTAAAACTTGTTACAGGCTGAAATGAAGTCTTTTCCACTAAATTGGAGTAAAATAATCTAGTGAAATTAGGACCATCTTTGGCACTGTAAATGCTTATTTAAACTACAAAACAATTGTTCCTTCTATGAACACATTGAAAAGAATTACTCAGTAAACACAAACCATTTGCCTATACTGAGGATACAGCTTCTTTGTTTGCTCTTGTCAAAATTGAAGAAAGCATCGTGCAGTACAGACTACCACTGTATCTATTGACACAATAGTTTCTGCATAGTATACAGATGATGATTTATAAAATGTATATATCTGCATTGACTCCAGTATATATACCTAAAATGAAAGAGGAGACAATTTGAGATGTAGACACTATTAGCAGAAATATATTATTCTCATCGTTGTTTATGGAATAGACTATCAAAGCCAATTAGTTCTCTTTCTCAATGTTATTCAGGTATATTCCACATAAGAATTGCTCTTTAGGCTACCTTCTTACTTTCTCTCTCTACCTCTTCTTCTCTCTCTCTGGGGTACCCTCTTCCCCCTTTTCCTTCTCCCCATGCTCATTTAATAAACTCCATAAAAAAAAAGAATTGCTCTTTATAATATGTAGGCAGTGTTAAAATTTAGTTCATATAAAACACATCAAACCATGCCAATGATGGAGCATGCTTAAATCACACAAAGATGATGAGCAAGGGATAAGTATCAGCGATTTTGAGTCAAAAGCCCTCTGCCTCTACGGTGGCCTGCAAAAGTGCCCTGTGCCTACCCGCAAGCTGGACTAGCCGGGCACAGTGGGATCAGTGGTGGAGACCACACCACCACCAGGCTTTAGCAGTGGTTCTCAACCTTCCTGAGCCGCACCGCTTTAACACAGTCCCTCATGTTATGGTGACCCCGGAAACCAAAAAGTTATTTACATTGCTACTTTCTATCTATAACTTCCCTACTATTATGGACAATAATGTAAATATCTGATATGCAGGATATCTGATATGCTACTGCTTCAGTACTGTCCGGGAAAGGAGAGGTTTCCTCCACCTCTCTGAAAATGATGAAATGTTTATGGACACTCAATAGGACTGTGATTTTTTTTTTAAAGAAATAGACTCAAAGAATGAAAATGAAACATAAACTAGCATACCCAGTGATCTAAAAAAAAAACAGTATTTGGCTGTTAGGGAATCTTAATAGTAGGGATTAGAAGCCACCTTTTGTACTCCGACTCCTAAGGAACTTGAGGCTCTATAGAAAGCAGAGCAGAAAGTTCTGACATCACTTTACACAGTTTGCAGCTTATTATTCATTATTAAGGCCTTGCATTTACCCTTGGCTCCTTTTTGAGACTTTCTTTGAATACTTGCTAAGCAATTATCTGCTTTAGCAGTGGGAAGGAAATAGGAGGGATAAAGGGTGTGATTGAAATTAACCAGTTTTTTTTTTCTTCTTCATTATGAACTTTTTAACTCAGAAAATTTCCAACTGCCAATTGTTCTGAGCTTCCATTTAATGCTGGGATCAGTACAGTCTAGCAGGTGCTAATAGAAACATCAGCTACATAGACATCAATATCATATGCTCAGGGGTTCCTAGGAGCCCAGAACTGTACTTACAAGTCCTTTAAAGAACATGCAGTTTTCCGTCTATTTCTGAGTATAATCTTTCGCCAGAATCTTAGGAGTATCATGATGCTTGACTGATATAAAGGGGATACTTTACTCCCCATTTGAGCTAATCCATGGTTGTGTGCAGCTGTATGCGATGCCAACCTCTTCGAAGTATTATTATTTCCAATACATCAAAGCTTATGAATCAACATCATGAAAGCCTCGAGAAAAGAAAAATAAAACTAACTAAGCTTAGTCTAGGTTGCATCAGATGAGGTCAATGCCAAGAACTTTACTCTGAGAAATATGATCCCAAATAAAATAAAGTCTGCAACCAGGTGTTCACAGGACAGAACAGGGTGCAGCCGTTTATTTTGGTAGGGGTATACCTATTCCCTGATAAAGTCTTGTTTGTAAAGTTGTAAAGTAGAGCAAAGTGTAAGACACAGGAGAAGGCAGAGTGGTGTTAGTTCAAATAGTTGAGACGTCACTAAACTGTGAGGCAGGGCAGTGTTTAAGGGGTTGAAACGCCACACCTGGATGGACTCGGGCTAGTTTAACAGGCAGTATCCATCTGGCACTAAACTTGCCTTTTGCTTTGTCAGTCTCAGTTTCTTCCCCCACAAAATACTGTGAGTAACATCATAGGCTTTCTTAGGTTGGGTAGCTAAGGCAGCGAACGAAACAGTGGCAGCAAGACAGAGGTCACGGATGGTGGGATGGAGAACATAGCCCTTGTTTCGGGGGGGGGGGGTTGCTTAAGGGAGGAGAGCACACAGAAAACACCAAATGAGCTACCTCTAATACGATGTTCTATTTTCCTGCTTTTTGATCTTGATTTTTAAGATTGCTAAAAAAAAAGTGTTGTTGTCAAGCTTAGTATTTTGTCTGTAAACATTTTTATTTAGAGTTCACTTCATTTTATAGTAGTCATCAAACCACTTCATGTATTATTCCCTAGCATTTTAAAAAGTGCTGGTCATAAAGCCAGGATAATTAATTACTAAAAGAAATTAGCCACTCTTTTTTGTAAAAGTTACTACAGTGTGGACAAATACATTGCTCTGAAAATGACTGGCAACTAAATATCAAAAGTCATCATGAAGTCAGGGACTTCACCCTTTTATTATATACTAAACAGTTGTGTGTTTGTATAGTGTGTGGATGTGTTGATGCATTTGAGTACATGCCTGTTATGTGTGCTATGTGGGTATATGTGTGTGAATATATGTACACATGTGTATGTGTGAGTATGTGTGTGCAACTATTGTGTGTGTGTGTGAATGTATGTATGTGTGTGAGCCTGTGTGTTGTGTGTGAGTGTGTGTGAGCATGTGTGTGATCATGAGTGCGTGGGAGTGTTGTGTGAGTGTATGTGAGCAATATGTGAGTGTGTGTGTGTATGTGTGTGTGTGTATGTGTGTGTGTGTGTGTGTGTGTGTGTGTGTGTGTGTGTGTACATGTATGGAGCTGTATACCATATCCTAACAGAGGGAGAGACTGGGCCATCATTATTTGGTGGGAGTGAATTGTGGTGTTTTCCAATTGTCATTCTTCAAATATAGCTCATCATCTAAATCCGTTGATTAGCTCACACTAGAGGTTTTATTGTGCAGCCTGCTTCATTTCTTCACACATCCCTGGGAAAGGGATACTGTTTTACAAGCGCAGACTCCGTTCCTGAGCAAATATCAAAGTGGATATTTTTGTTTCCTGCACTGTGGGGGGAAAAGCCCAAACCCAGAGCACTGTAATTTATTTGTGTTTTGTGTTGTGTTTGCCACAAAGCAGCAATCATAAATAACAGTTGGTGGAGGACAGAGACACAGCCTTTAATAATATTGTTCTGGGAATACATCATCCAGCATTGAAAATGTCATATAAAATTCATATCCATAGCTGTTTACAGAGGGGAAAGAACCATTGCATTCTGCAATCCTGGCACAATTCTCTAAAGCATGAGAACGATACGACCTGCTCTGTCTTCTTTCACACTTATTTTTGGTATCCAGAGCTACGTTTCAGGGCTGTATTGATTTTCATTGTGGCTGCGGTTGATTAATGCTTCAGGAAGCAGTCATGGGCATTAGGGAAGAGCCAAACAGAAATACCAGTGCATTTTCTCAAGTCAAAGTGAGGTGGAAGGAGCAGCCAAGCCAGCCCACTTAGTGGCTTTTATCTGGCAGTGCATGTACATGTCGGTGAATCTGACAGCCACACAGCCTGGCTAACAGGAAGTCACACATTGCATCCCACGTTTGCTATTGTTATTAATGAGCTGTCAGCAACTTCTGAAAACCATATGATGCCAGCATTCCTCGGAGACCTTAGTGACCTTATTTATTTGTTTGTTTTAAGATGTAATCTCTAGGTTAAGTGTGTTCACCATATAAATTTACTTCCTGGAAGGTACCTTTGTTAGTAATTGCTTTTGCTTGACAGGATTTCTCACTCATTATAGGAAAACTGCAGTTGTAACCATTAAGGGCTGATTGGATTGTACAGCATTTGTCATCCTGACCTGGCCCCCAGGCCTAAGAAATTTGCTCATCAGTTTAATATTTTCTCTTTGCTCTTTTGACAGCTGTTTTGTTTTCTGTTTCAAGAGCTCATTGTCTACCATCCATAATACCTTTTTATAATTACGTGAATGTTATATGATGCTCAGAGATATCACTGAACATATTAAAATATTCCAAATGTAGTCAGGTAGATAAAAACCACATCAAATCCATGTGCCTTGAAATCTCATTAACTCCTGAAAAGACCCAGGTTCTATAAAATACCAGGTAACCATTTAGACTTACTGGTCATTTCAAGGCATGAAAACATTACATTTAAGTTAAGTAAATGCTAATGATAGCTGATTGTACTGGTATAGTAATCTGACCCCAGTTCTTTTGAGGTTAATGGAGAAGAATTAAAAGGTCAAGGCCAGCCTCAGCCTGAAAAGTAAGCGTCACACACAGTAAAAAGTGTGAGTCTCTACTATAACCACAAAAGAAAGAAAAATGTCAATGATACAGTAGATGGAAACTTTTTAAAATAAAACAGAACATTGAGTCTGAAGGGTTAGAAGTCATTAAAGGGCTTGTCATGTAATAGCATGAGTGTGTGACTAAAACTTAAGCATACACCCAAAATAGCCAGGGGACACGGCATTTTTGGAAATCTCAGTCCCATAGATAGATTCAGGAAGATCCTCAAGGTTTTCTGGCCCAATGACCTATACAAATAAGGCAGCCCTGAGATAATAGCTCAGTGGTAGAGAGCTTGTCAGGAACGCACAGCACTCTGGCTTCCGTTCTCAGGAGCACCAGCTCCAGAGGTGTGCTGCATCCCCCTGAGGTTGACCTTTGGCCTCCACACACAAAAACATTTGAGGTCTTAAAACTTAATAACCCAGTTTCTAGCTATTACGAGTAGAGCAGCAATGAATATAGAAAGTGTCCTTGTAATAGTCTAAAGCACCTTTTGGGTATATGCCCAAGAGTAGTATAGTTTGATCTTGATGTAGATTGATTTTCAACTTTCTGAGGAACTGCCATATCGATTTCCATAGTGACTGTACAAGTTGCAGTCCCACCAGCAATGGAGGAGTAGTAAGTACCTTTGCTCCACATCCTCACAGCATAAGCTGATACTTGTGTTATTGATCTTAGCCGTTCTGACAGCTGTAAGATAGAATCTCAAAGCAGTTTGACTTACATTGCCCTGATGGCTAACGATGTTGAGCATTCCTTTAAGTGCTTCTTGGGCATTTTATATTTCTCCATTGAGGATTCTCTGCTTAGATCTGCACCCCATATTTTAATTTGATTATTTGGTGTGTTGAAATCCAGTCTCTTGAATTCTTTAAACATTTTGGATATTAGTACTCTAGCAGATGTGGAGTTGCTTTAGAAAAATCTTTCCTCATTCTGTAGGCTGCATCTTTGTCTCAACGACAGAACATTTACAGAGTGGAGTACTGCTGGGGTTTTAAAAAATAAGGTCATGAAACTCACAAGCAAATGGATGGAGCTACAAAAAAAAAATACAATCTCAACTGCCATCTCTTGTCACCATAGAAAGCTTCCAAAATGGGGAATAGGTTACATCAACTGAGTTATTGGCCAACAGAGTCCTGTGGAAATCCCTCAAATGAACCAAGCTGTTTCAATCCATTAAAGATGGAGGATTGGAGTTGGTGCCCACATGGAGCCTTCACCCCTACATTCCAGTCTCTCTGATGCAGGAAGTTACACTCCTTAGGTTTCTAAAAGAGAAACACTGACACCAACCCAGCCACAAAACCTGTTCCCCACAATCTGCCCTGCCTGCGAGGTATGCTAGGGCAATGCTGGCACAGAACATATGGGAGTAGCTGACGGATATGTGACTTGACCTGAGGCCCTCTGCACAAGACAGAGGCCTTACAACACTGATTCAAAGAATCACTGACTATACATCCCAGAGACATAGAGTAACGCAAAGCATGACTTGTATATAAAAAAAAGCATCAATAAAATGACTCCTTGTGATATTCTTCTGTATGCATAGATAAGTGCCTGGTCCAGTCATCATCAGAATAGACTCCTTCTTTCCCCTGGCAGCAGATGGGGACAGCCATACATTAAGGGGAGAAAGAGAGATTTCTTAGAACACACAGCACTAAATGGGACGCCTCCACTAAATCCTTCCCCTCAGAGCTCAGGTGAAAAATAATCTATTTCCATATATATATATAAACAAACAAACAAACAAACTTAATCATGCAATACAACTCAAATCAAAGGTTCAGAGAATATCTTATTTTGAACTTTCAGAAAGATCAGCATATGCGTCATCTTTTACAATTCTCATGTCACTAAATTATATATATATATATAATGTAAAATATTAAATACATATTATAGAGTTCTTTATTGGTGCCAAGGAGTAAAGACACCTCATAAAATAATATGAGCTATAAAGAATAAAAATCCTAGTACTGTAAATGAAAAACACCAAGGAGCAGGTACATTTTCTCATTCTATGATTCTTCGGCTCTTTGGAGCAATGCTGAATGCTTGTGACAATGACCCACGTTTGAGACAATGCTCTGTTTTCCCCCCAGAAATTATCAATTAAAAAGCAATAAATTTTCTTATTTATCAAATTTAAGCAGATAAAAATATCAAGTGTCTTATTTAGAGGACCTATTAGTTCTCTCAGAAGCAGACGCTAACCAGCTCTTCAATTTTAATCTGCACTACTGTTTTTATTTTACTGGTTTTCATTTGTTTTTTTGGTGGGGAGTGGAATATTTTCCTTTTGTGTGTGTGTGTGTTTGTGTGTGTTGTTGTTGTTGTTGTTGTTGTTACTCTTTCTTTGAAAGTCCTGTAACTCACTGTAATTCCATCACTCCTTGTTTGATGTTGCTTCATTATGGCATGCTATCAAGTATTTCTTCTGATACAGATACTTGAAAGAATGTCTAAAATCCAGTAGAGATATTGGCTTGTTCATGCGCTGTTGGATGAACATTCAATGACACCTCCTTGAATCAAAGAGGAACATTTTGCAAAAGCTAAGGCCAAGGCTGGTGCATGACTCAGTATTTGCTGTCTCTAATCCTGGACCACAATATGAATGTATGTATGTATGTATGTATGTATGTATGTATGTATGTATGTATTAAAGCTTCTCTTAGTTTTAAAATTATAATTATGACAATTCATTCCAAAGAAATATTTAAAAGCTACACATATACATAGAAACATAAGTCTCAAGACATATTTATTTTTCTTTCATATTAATTTGAAAGGCACAGAAGTCAATAAATAAAATTAATTATAATAATATTATTGAGATATTTGAGCTTTGACTTTCTGCTCCATTAAATGTCATGTTTCTGAATTTTTGACAAATATTACTAATTTAAGAAAATTCATTGATGTGCATGTAAAGCTGTGAAAGCCAGAAGTAGGCAACAGATCCCCTGGCACGAGCATTACAGACAGTTGTGAGCTGCCATGTGGTGCTGGGAGCTGAACCCAGGCCCTCTACAAAGGCAGTTCCCCTCACCAGTGAACCATCTGCTCACTTTGATTCAATTCAGATCATTATTGGAACTAAATGATGTTCTAACAAAAAAATCAGAAAGTCTTCTTGTACTCTTCACTGCCCACTCCTAAGCTATTGCATAATACTATGCCAGCATTAGTTCCTGTTTCTAACACCAGCAAGAAAAACGCCCTCAAAAAAAGGCACTCCCTACTACACTGCACACAACAGGCACTCCCTACTACACTATACACTACAGGCACTCCCTACTACACTACACACAATAGGCACTCCCTACTACACTACACACAACAGGCACTCCCTACTACACTACACACAACAGGCACTCCCTACTACACTGCACACAACAGGCACTCCCTACTACACTGCACACAACAGGCACTCCCTACTACACTACACACAACAGGCACTCCCTACTACACTACACACTACAGGCACTCCCTACTACACTACACACAATAGGCACTCCCTACTACACTACACACAACAGGCACTCCCTACTATACTATACACTACAGGCACTCCCTACTACACTACACACAACAGGCACTCCCTACTACCCTGCACACAAAAGGCACTCCCTACTACACTGTACACAACAGCCACTCCCTACTACACTGCACACAACAGGCACTCCCTACTACACTACACACAACAGGCACTCCCTACTACACTGTACACAACAGCCACTCCCTACTACACTACACACAACAGGCACTCCCTACTACCCTGCACGCAAAAGGCACTCCCTACTACACTGTACACAACAGCCACTCCCTACTACACTGCACACAACAGGCACTCCCTACTACACTACACACAACAGGCACTCCCTACTACACTGTACACAACAGCCACTCCCTACTACACTACACACAACAGGCACTCCCTACTACACTACACACAACAGGCACTCCCTACTACACTGTACACAACAGCCACTCCCTACTACACTGCACACAACAGGCACTCCCTACTATACTATACACTACAGGCACTCCCTACTACACTACACACAACAGGCACTCCCTACTACACTACACACAACAGGCACTCCCTACTACACTACACACAACAGGCACTCCTTACTATACTGCACACAACAGGCACTCCCTACTACACTGCACACAACAGGCACTCCTACTACACTGCACACAACAGGCACTCCCTACTACACTACACACAACAGGCACTCCCTACTACACTACACACAACAGGCACTCCCTACTACACTACACACAACAGGCACTCCCTACTACACTACACACAACAGGCACTCCCTACTACACTGCACACAACAGGCACTCCCTACTACACTACACACAACAGGCACTCCCTACTACACTACACACAACAGGCACTCCCTACTACACTACACACAACAGGCACTCCCTACTACACTACACACAATAGGCACTCCCTACTACACTACACACAATAGGCACTCCCTACTACACTGCACACAACAGGCACTCCCTACTACACTACACACGATAGGCACTCCCGACTACACTACACACGATAGGCACTCCCTACTACACTGCACACAACAGGCACTCCCTACTACACTGCACACAACAGGCACTCCCTACTACACTACACACAACAGGCACTCCCTACTACACTACACACAACAGGCAGTCCCTACTACACTGCACACAACAGGCACTCCCTACTACACTGCACACAACAGGCACTCCCTACTACACTACACACAACAGGCACTCCCTACTACACTATACACTACAGGCACTCCCTACTACACTACACACAATAGGCACTCCCTACTACACTACACACAACAGGCACTCCCTACTATACTATACACTACAGGCACTCCCTACTACACTACACACAACAGGCACTCCCTACTACCCTGCACACAAAAGGCACTCCCTACTACACTGTACACAACAGCCACTCCCTACTACACTGCACACAACAGGCACTCCCTACTACACTACACACAACAGGCACTCCCTACTACACTGTACACAACAGCCACTCCCTACTACACTACACACAACAGGCACTCCCTACTACACTACACACAACAGGCACTCCCTACTACACTGTACACAACAGCCACTCCCTACTACACTGCACACAACAGGCACTCCCTACTATACTATACACTACAGGCACTCCCTACTACACTACACACAACAGGCACTCCCTACTACACTACACACAACAGGCACTCCCTACTACACTACACACAACAGGCACTCCTTACTATACTGCACACAACAGGCACTCCCTACTACACTACACACAACAGGCACTCCTACTACACTGCACACAACAGGCACTCCCTACTACACTACACACAACAGGCACTCCCTACTACACTACACACAACAGGCACTCCCTACTACACTACACACAATAGGCACTCCCTACTACACTACACACAACAGGCACTCCCTACTACACTGCACACAACAGGCACTCCCTACTACACTACACACAACAGGCACTCCCTACTACACTACACACAACAGGCACTCCCTACTACACTGTACACAGCAGCCACTCCCTACTACACTACACACAACAGGCACTCCCTACTACACTACACACAACAGGCACTCCCTACTACACTGTACACAACAGCCACTCCCTACTACACTGCACACAACAGGCACTCCCTACTATACTATACACTACAGGCACTCCCTACTACACTACACACAACAGGCACTCCCTACTACACTACACACAACAGGCACTCCCTACTACACTACACACAACAGGCACTCCTTACTATACTGCACACAACAGGCACTCCCTACTACACTACACGCAACAGGCACTCCTACTACACTGCACACAACAGGCACTCCCTACTACACTACACACAACAGGCACTCCCTACTACACTACACACAACAGGCACTCCCTACTACACTACACACAATAGGCACTCCCTACTACACTACACACAACAGGCACTCCCTACTACACTGCACACAACAGGCACTCCCTACTACACTACACACAACAGGCACTCCCTACTACACTACACACAACAGGCACTCCCTACTACACTACACACAACAGGCACTCCCTACTACACTACACACAACAGGCACTCCCTACTACACTACACACAACAGGCACTCCCTACTACACTACACACAATAGGCACTCCCTACTACACTACACACAACAGGCACTCCCTACTACACTACACACAACAGGCACTCCCTACTACACTGCACACAACAGGCACTCCCTACTACACTACACACAATAGGCACTCCCTACTACACTACACACAATAGGCACTCCCTACTACACTGCACACAACAGGCACTCCCTACTACACTGCACACAACAGGCACTCCCTACTACACTACACACAATAGGCACTCCCTACTACACTACACACAACAGGCACTCCCTGCTACACTACACACAACAGGCACTCCCTGCTATACTACACACAACAGGCACTCCCTTGCTACACAACATTATCAAAAGCACTTCTTACTACTTCCAAACACCACACTCCCACCCTTGGCTAAATTTTACCATTTCAAAAACATTGCATTGACAGAGTCATAAAGCATCCAGACTTGTAGAAGGAAATCATCCTGCAAGGAAGTTCCCTGAAGATGCTTCTACACACCATTCTTTGCCTCTCTGATGTCTGGGACATTATCCTGTCAAAGAGGATGTAAGCTCATTCATGTGGGTTGACTGGTTGGCATGGCCTTGTTTCCTTTGGTTGGTTTACTCACAGAGAATGCACGCACTCACACACTTAGATGGAGAAGACTGGCTTCAACCCCTGCATCCAACTATGTGAACGAATGTAGTTTACTTGTTTTGCCAAGATAGTTGCACAGTGATGCAAATGCTGGGTCATATGGTAGCTACATATTTAGTGTTTGCATCATATCTTGTTTTAGGGATCTGCTATAACATTTTATATTCCCTTTAGCTACATGTGGGGGCTTGTGCCATCCTCATCTTCACTAGCACTTAGTTTCCTTTTGCCTGATTAAGAGATATTCTGTGCCTCATAGTGTTGGGGCTTGGCTTTTCCACAATGCTACAAGGATATGGAATATCTTTGTCCAAGATATTTGCCATGTGTATATCAAAATCACAATGGCTCTACGCCCATTGTTTGGTCCTTTTCATAGTTGCTCCTTTAATTCTGAATTCTGCACTATGGTCTTCATCCTAGCCCTATAATAGACACTATCTTTGCTAATAGTTGTGCACGGAATTACCTTCTCTGCCCATGCTCCTCACAGGTGCACTCAGATCAGTGATGTTTTACTTTTTAAATATTTTTTCTTATTTTACAGGCCATTTAACCCCAAACTAAGAACTCTGTGCCTAGCCATGGACCACCTATTTCCTATTTTGCATATGGTCTTGTATTTAATAATTGAGCCAATGCTCCATTGTAGGTTGGTATTTGTATTAGGTTTGATGCTTACGAAAAGTTCATTTTCTTCTCTGTGGATATCCAGTTACTTACAGATAAATATATTGAAAGATTGTGCTCCTTCATCTGAAATGACTGCTGATGTTGTTTTTAAAAAGATAAATGTGATATCATATCACTAAAGGTTTGATTTCTGCTCCCCTTTGGTCCACATGACAATCCCTCCGCCAATAAATAATATGCTGCCTTATTGTGCACACTCATTCTCACAGGTGCTCATACATGCTCTCATATTCACATACACATTCTCACTCAGACACTTACACTCACCATCACACACACACACACACATTCATACTCACACTCTCATTCATAGTAGAATCACACACAATCACACAAACTCAAGCTCATTGGTACTAATACACACACATTCAAACATGCCCTAACACTCATGCGCACACCCATACACAGCCAGGTACACTCACTCATACTTACACTCACATATCCTATATCTGCAAACACTCACACATTGTTGAATACTTCCACATTAAAGCACAGAAACCCATATGCATTCACATTCATGTGCCCACACACAACAATGCACACTCTGTCTTTCATACACACACACACACACACACACACGCACGCACGCACGCACGCACGCACGCACGCACGTGGGTACATAAATACACAGTCATAGAGTTACTTCCCCCACTACAGTCTTCATCACAGAAACATCCTAAAAACTAGGGGACACTGCTTTTCATTGTAACTTTGAGTATATGTACAAAAATTAAGATGTGCCTTGATTTTAATGGGAAAAGCATTACAACTATAATGCCATTAAGAGAAATTTTATATTATTAATATGTTGAGTTTTCTGAATTACCCTTCTGTCTTGATAATGTCACCAAACAGTTCTAGTTTTTTTTATATCTACTCTTTATTACTTTTTATATCAGCAATTATCTACAAGTACAGATTTTTTTGTTCCATACCACTGTTAAAACTTCCTTTTTCTTGCTACCACCAGACTTTCAAGAACAGCTTTGAACACTAGCAAAAAGAGCAAACACTATCCTCTTCCCACCTCTGCAGAAAGCCATGAAATCGATACGTAGAGGTGTTCCGTAGATCCTCTGTGAGAAGCTGAGACCTTTCCCTCATATTTCCAGGAGAGTTTGTCATTACTAGAGTTTGATTATGTCAAATTGTCCTGTGGCCGGTTTGCACCTGTTTCATCTGATCCAGGGAGACACCAGTTTCATCAGGATATGAATGAGTCTATTTGAGCCATCTTGAGCTAATGGGTCAGGAAGCCCAAGGTCAGAGTGTCTTCTCTGTTCAGTGAGGACAGATGAAACTTCTGCAGATGGGCCGTTCTTCCAACAGCTGTATCCCCAAAAGAGTAATCTCCCTATCAACTTTGGAAGCTCTTCCTGGCTTGTTTGCACCTTTGCCAAAAGTTGGAACTGTGTTCACCAGAAAAAAGAATGGGACTGGCCTAAAACATCTTTTCAAGACGGGGACTCTTTATTTATTTATTTTAATTTTTATTCAATTTCAACTAAATTACATCTTTCTCCCCTTCCTTCTTATCCCTCCCAACTCACCCACTTTCCCCTTCCTGGCTCTCATTAACATTTAAGTATTAGGAATATATATTTCTAATACATAAGTACATCCTTACCAGTCTGCATAATTATACCCTTGTATGTGTATTTTCAGAGCCCTCCATGTGGTATCACCTAACCAGTTGGTGTGTTTCTACCTAGGTAAGCCCCTCCCATAAAGACCCACATACACAAGGCACGGAACCTAAGGCAGACAAAAACGACAAGAATAGAAATGGTATTTTGGAAAAGGGAAAGACTGGGAGGCCTCAACCCTATCTGAAGAATCACAGGCAGCTAGGGAATACTGAGGTCATGACACAAAAACTCTCTTTAAAGTTTGGTTCATCAGTATTAGTTAGAGACAGTTTTTTTTTTATTTCCTTTTACCTCTGAGCTTCACTATGGCTTTACCTATTTTATGTAAGTTTTAGGAATGTTGTAGTTATATCCAATAACATGTGTTTTCAATTGTGTAACCATGTTTTATTCTCCACAGATAATTTTCTCAATTCTTTCAAAGTACCGTTGTATCTTCTATAAATCAATAGCAATATTTTCTTCAAATTTTTCAATTCTAAGTACAGCCCTTGTTTTTATAGTCCTTCCCATGTATTCCCTTAGACTAATCCACAGAGGGGACTTATTTCCTCAGTCTTTCCTTAGTCTCCGTTGCTGCTGTGGTCACCACCCAGACTCTGGGTTCCAACATTATGCACAAAAAGGGACATTTTCGCCTTTCCACAGTGAGCTCAGGCTTGTCATCCTGTCACAAAAGGTTGATGAGAAAGAACAGTCACATTGCTCCTTGGTTTGATTGGTTCTTCTGAGAAGCCTTTTAAAATTCTCCATTGTGGGGCTAAATTCTGTAGTCCATGGTGATTTCCACTTGTAAAATGTTCCAAATGACAGACCTGCTGATGGGACTCAAACCTAACCCATTATTTTTTTATCTCTATTACTCCCTTTAGTTTGTAACACATTCCCAAGGGAAGCTCAGAGCTCTTGGTGGATCTGACCACTCCATCCGCATGTGTGATGTTTTCCAGAACATAATAATCTGGACTTTTCTCAGTATTCTCAAGATAAGAAGAAAAATGTCTCTGTTATTGTAATCTTTCAATTGTAATCACTTATTGTAAATAGAAAGGGTAAAATGAGAAAGTAGCCAACAATTCTGGTAGAAATGATATTCTGGGGAATCTCCTGTGATCTACCCTGTACCCACACAAATGTTCTTGAATTTGTAAACATTGCTGATGTAATCGTGGTCTGGGAGATCTGAGTTTCCTGACTTGATTATGTTGCATGAATAATTGGCTTTATTTTGTTTTGAAATATTAAAATTTGGGGCTTGGGTAATGGCTAAACTGTTTTAAAAATGTTTTCTCTTGCTTGCTGATGAACCAATTGAATTTGCTTATAGCCATTTGTAAATGCAACTCAGAGAATCTGATGCCCTCTTCTGGCCTCAATCTGCAATTGCACTCACTTGTGCACATTCCTAACCCAGAGAAATAAAATTTTAAAATGTAAGAAAAAACTAAAATACATAGGGGAGTGTCACTCTAAAAAAAAGAACAAAAAACTTTCTTTAGTTTGTATTTTAGTCCACATAGACAACCCATACTTGGAACATAAGCAGTGAAGGTAAAATCGCAATTTCAGTTTTCTATATTATTTGGTAATGTTTAAACAAGTAGCAATTTTTAGCATTCTATATTTTTAATAAAATTCATCAACTTTCAAATTAATACAATTATATACTAATTTAGTCTAACCATTAGTTTTTATTGATGAACTTTAGATAGAGCTGATCTCAGTGTATGTATTGAATATGCATTAGGAGACAGACACATAAAGCAAGCATATTGCTAAAAACACTATCATATATAAACATAAATAGATAGATACATGCACATGCTAAATCAACTCTGTTATTGGGAAAATCTATGAGTAATCAATACGTAAGGATCCCCACCACTTACTCAACACTATGACTTTTCTTTCTAATTGAATTCCAATATTTTAGGGGGACTATTGTGACCAGTAGAAGATAGTCTGTCATCAGAACTCCACATGGGAGCACTGACGACTCCACAGAAACCAGCAACGTTTTAAAAGCTGCACACACAACAAATTTTTAAAAGTGTCTAACATAGCTGGTGTGTGTATCACTTTGCTCTCCTTGCTTCGGCCAGATCATTTCACTTGCTGTCTCTAGACAAAGCAACCATTTTTCTCACATTATATAACAAGCGATAGACTGGAGGTGCTGGGAAAGGTAGATAAAGACACTCTTAGAAATTGATGGTATCATAAAAGCACCTTTACCTGGCCTGGTGTCTTTATGTCTGAGGCTTCCTGACACATAACAGAAATAAATCTCCGCATGAATGAGTCTCTGTAGGTATATCACTATTATATGAAGCTGGGCAATTAAATTTTACAGTTTATTATTTTCTGATTAAATAAATATATTCGGAATTAATAACATGAGTAGCATAGTAACAAAATGATATATTTTATTGTGAGGGAAATCTTGGACATATATTATGCAAATTCAAATAGTGCAATATTTCAGTTCTTGTCGAAAGGTGGCACATGTTGGCTAGGGGATGTGACTTCCAAATATTAATGAACTCATAACTTTAAAAACTAGGAAAGCTGTATGTGTAATCACCATGGTATTGTTCTGACAAAGAACAGCTGGTTAAGTGATCTGCATATGAAAAATACTTGAAATGTACACAACATGTTCAAATATAGAAATACATTTTTATAGAATGATAAAATTATGTCAAATGATTGAAATACCTTCCCTAGAAAGGCATAAACTGGGAGGGTGGCACAATTCTTGTACATATCCTTTATTTAAAACATTGAGCTCTGTGTCCAGTACCTGTTAAATATTCAAAAAAAAATTTTAAGTGACTAGTCATCTAGCACAAATTTTATTACATGAGTAGATAAATGTATTTATAAAGATTCACATGTGATTTGAGGGCATGGAAAAGAACAAAAGAGCATATATTCATTGCTGTCTAATGATGCTCTTTCCTGGTTATATATATCAAAACCTTCGTATTTAGCAGAATGATTATTTTAGGCAGGCATTTTCTGTGAAATATGAAACAATATATCCATATATATTAATACTACTGTATAGGTATAATCTATGAGTGTTTATTATATTATATGTTATTATATATTAGGTATCAATATTTAATAGCTATCATGATGTAGATGTTATAGAATTAAAAAAAAAACAAATCTCAAATAACTTCCTTCACTTACCAGAGATTTCAGCATCTTATAAAACTTTTTATAATTTGTGTAATAATAGGAAGATTGAATTTGATATATATTACAAAAAGTGCTTACATGGTAAACATATATTCATGAAATGTGCATAACCAATACCAGTCAGTTGAATTATTTAAATGGAAGAATTTAAAGGTTTGGTTTTCTTAATTTATATAAATGTTTTCGGTAATACACCATACTTTTTCAGAAATTAATTCTGTCTGTCCAGCCAATCACCATCACAACCTGAAACATAGCTTACTTTTACATAAAGCCATAAACATTGCATTCCTCCAATCTCTGCTGGTAATCAACTGTGACATTAAATGGCATAAATCTTTGTTAAGTTCTTTTCCTGCTTCTTCAATGAAAATGAAGGTACATCTTAAGCCAGCAGTGGTAGTGAGCACACAAGGTCCTAAGTTTCTGGCCAAGTTCTTAGAACTTTCTCTTTGGATTTAAAATCTCTCATCATGTATCTAAATATTAAAGGCAGACTTGTTTTGTTCTATAGTTAAATGGGGTTGTTTGTTACTTAAGTTTAGTCATTTTGTCTTATCAGTTTGAAAACATTCCTCAAATGTGGTCATGTGCTGAAGCCCCTGAACATCTCAGCCAAAGGGGAGAGGAACTGATGCTCTGAAGACCCATGAGCAGGCAGTTTCCTCTGTCTTGTCTCTCCAAACAGGTAACTTCTCTGTCACCATGAAAGATGAACAATTAATATCTACCTACCTGGGAGGGATCGGTTGTGGCTTCATGGCTTATTTTGAGGCAAGTTTTGAATCGGATAACTTTAAACTATACAAATATTAGGTAGGTTTGTGTGAACAAAATTTTTGAAATGATAAGATAGGTATGAGACTCTATAGGTATGAAAGAACACAACTAATAATCCTCACCGTCAAGTTTTAATAAAATATAACTTAAAATCTCCAAACAATATTCTTCTTACATACTTAGTCAACAATTTTAAATTAGTTTTCCCCCAACTTTCAGCATTCTGTTGCGCACACTGACTATTTATCCAATATCAAACAGTCAGCCCTGAAAACATAAATACAAGTAACATCACATAGACTGAACACACTGTCTTTAGGAATAAATATATACATCTATAAATACATATAATATATACATATGTGTGTGCATGTGGCAATAATTAATGAAAAAAGAAGGTCACGTATTTAAAAGAAAACAAGACGAGGTGTGTTGGAGTGTTTGAAGAGAGAAGATGGGGGAAATGACATCGTTATATCCCTAATTTTTTAATTAAAAATGTCTTCCATATTAAAAAGAACATTTCAAAGATTTACATTTCCAACTCATATTTCTGTATTTTATATGAACTCAAATATATCTCTTCATTAGAGTTCAATGTACAATAAAAGAAAGGTCAATATATTATTTTCAGTTGATGTACTTTTAAAACTTGGCACTCAGAGGAAGGATAGCAGGCTACCAAGAAGAGACTTGATACCCTATGAGCATATACAGGGGGAGGAGGTCCCCCTCAGGAACAGTCATAGGGGAGGGGAGTAGGGGGAAAGCGAGAGGAAGAGAGGAATGGGAGGATACAAGGGATGGGCTACCAATTGAGATATAATATGAATAAATTAATAAAATATTTTTAAAAACTTTTAGCTTATTTGCTGCCTAATTTTATCCTAATTTGACATACGCTAGACTCATCTGGGAGAATCAGTTCTCAACAGATAAAATGCTTCCTCAAAATCAGGCTGTAAGCAGGCCTACATGGCACTTTCTTTTTTTTTTTTTCATTTTTTTCTCCTTTATTAATTTATTCTTGTTACATCTCAATGGTTATCCCATCCCTTGTATCCTCCCATTCTTCCCTCCCTCCCATTTTCCCCTTATTCCCCTCCCCTATGACTGTTCCTGAGGGGGATTACCTCCCCCTGTATATGTTCATAGGGTATCAAGTCTCTTCTTGGTAACCTGCTGTCCTTCCTCTGAGTGCCACCAGGTTTCCCCCTCCAGGGGACATGGTCAAAGGTGAGGCACCAGAGTATGTGAGAAAGTCATATCCCACTCTCCACTCTACTGTGGAGAGCGTTCTGTCCATTGTCTGGATCTGGGTAGGGGTTTAAGGTTTACCACCTATATTGTCCTTGGCTGGTGCCTTAGTTTGAGCGGGACCCCTGTGCCCAAATCTGCCTATCATAATGTTCTACTTGTAGGCTTCTAGGACCCTCTGGATCCTTCTACTTTGCCATTCTCCCATGATTCTCTCATCTAGAGTCCCACTAGAATGTCCTCCCCTCTGTCTCAGTTTCCTGGTAAGTGAAGGCTTTCGTGGGACATGCCCCTTGGGCTAATATGCCGATATAAGTGAGTATATACCATTTGAGTCTTTCTGCTTCTGGGTTAACTCACTCATTATGATCATTTCTAGCTTAATCCATTTATCCACAAATTTCGGGAATTCCTTGTTTTTAATAGCTGAATAGTATTCCATAGTGTATATGTACCACAGTTTTCTTAATTAGTGATTGAGTGTGGAAGAGCTATGGTGGGGCCACTCATGAGCTAGTGGTCCTGGGATCTAAAAACAAAAACCAAAAAACAAACAACAGCAACAAAATCAGAATGGGCAAGCCAGTAGCAGCACCCTTCCATGGCCTCTACATCAGTGCCTGCTTCCAGGTTCCTGCCTGGTTAAGTTTCTGCCCTGGCTTCCCTCAGTGGACTGTGATTCAGGATATGTAAGCCAAGCAAACCTACTCTGCCTGAAATTGCTTTTGGTCATGGTATTTCATCGCAGTAATAATAATCCTACTAGGACACGTACGCTAGTCTCTCCTGTCCTTTAATATCACTGGGTTTTTAAAATATAAGTAAGTTAAGAAGTAGTGTTTTAATATAGCCACACCAATGACAATAACTTTTATTGCTTTAAAATATGATGATATATTTGAAATGTTCCAGGTCTGAAAATACTTATAGCTGTTAATTTTAATGTTAATTCTTCTTATTTTATATCTTCTAACTTATGTATGATGCTATCAGAGTCTTTGTAATTGGGGTTCTCCTCTATCTGTATCATTCCAAAATCACTCCAATTAAATATATTAAATATTTGTTGTACTGTTGACTGAATATGCCATGGGGAAAGCTGGGAGCTGTCAACAGGAAGCACTGTACTACAATGGACAGGAACTATTTCCCTCATCTGAAAAATGTCATTCCCTGCTGTATACATTACTCCATATGTCCTTAACTTGCTTTCCTCGTGTCAAAGTGACACCACACAGGTAACACTCTCTAGGTCCCTGGTCATCCCTTGTGTGATCAGAAGATCTTAGGAACTCCAGCAGAAGAGATACGCAGTCAGTGTTGCAGAGCAAGGGATGAGCCGATAGGGACTACACTTAAAACAATAAGGAGAGAAGCAGTAACTACGTTTAAAATAATGGAAGGAATACACAACCTCCATGTCAGGATTAAGTCAATATACCAAAGATTTATATACAATAATAATTCTTATGTTTTATATTTACTAAAATATGTTGACATTTTGACTACATAACAAGTTTTACAAAGAAATACTACACATGGCCGATTTAGACATGTCAAAGCAAACCTTTACATATGTAGTGAATTTGTACATGTTAATTAGAGAAGAGTAAGTTGAAAGCAAAAACATGTGGGGTTTTTTTCAGGAAAAGGAGTACAAAGAAATGTTAAAAATCAAGCATTGTTGATTGTGAGTTAAATAAAATACAATTACATTAAGACAATTTTTCACTTTCAAATATAAAAAAACTTTAAAACTTTGAAAATTTGTTGTCTTTACAAATGTGGGTGAAAAAAAGCTTCCTTTCTATCATTAGAAAATAAGAGTTTCGAAATATATAAAAGTATAAATATGTATCCATGGTATAGTGGGTGAAACAAACCTTCCTTTCTATCATTAGAAAATAAGAGTTTCGAAAATGTATAAAAGTATAAATATGTATCCATGGTATATCAGTAGCAAAACTGTAAACTATATCATGGTATATCAGTATAATAAATCTCTGTGTAGTTGATTGAAACAAGCATTACAAATTATAAGTAAACCTTTCAAACAACAATTTCTAAAATATAATGTTCAACAAAAATGTCAAGTGACATAACAGTATATGCAGAATGCTATCAGTTTTGTGAAAGAAGACAGGATGTCTGTGTATACATTAGTCTTATTAACATAAAATATATATGGACAGCAATTATAAAAGATCATAGTATAGATCACTCTCAATGAAAGAAAGTTCAGTTATGTCAACTTGAATTTTCATTGTTTTAAATATTTTATTAATTTATTCATATTACATCTCAGTTGTTATCCCATCCCTTGTATCCTTCCATTCCTCCCTTTCTCCCGCTTTCCCCCTATGAATTTTCATTTTTTAATTTATGCAATACCCTTTTTGGTTTGAACCATACTAATGGACTAGTTATATCCAGAAGAAATGTGTAATCATTTTTTTAAAGTTTCTAAGGATAAGAAATGTAAGGTTTTAATATATTCACAGGAATATTTGGTCTTATAAGACTAAATCTATTATTTCTGGTAAACATGCAAACACACACACACACACACACACACACACACACAACTTATGAGTACATTACTATCACTCAAAGGATGCCCTGATGCTATCTTGATATTAAATTTTGTTGACTATAACTTTAACTCCATTTGCACTTTAACCCCCTCCATTGTCACTTAGCTTAGTCTTTTCAGAGGTTCAGGGGTTAGAATGGATGCATTTTGTGAGGCAACTAAGCACATAGCAAAGCTGAGATGCCTTAGCTTTTCTCATGAGATTATACAACATCAAAAAGAATTTATCCCAGAAGAATTTCTCCTCTGCAGATGCCTGAATTAAATAGCAAAAGTTTGCGGGAAGACAGGAACAGCTCCCAACCTTGCTGGCCAGTCATCCAGAGATGTACTTGGGACTCTTCCTTCTAGCTGCTCATTCCTAAAGCTTTAACGTAGGAGTTCTCTTAATGTCTGTCCTGTTGCTGTGAAGAAACACCATGATGAAGGTAACTCTTATAAAGGAAAGCATTTAACTAGGGGGCTTGCTTACAGCTTCAGAGGTTTAGTCAACTTTGATCATGGCAGAAAGCATGTCGACAGGCACCGGAACTGCTGTTGAGAACTTCATCTTGTTCCATAGACAGAAAGAAATAGAGAGACTGGGCCTGGTGTGGGCTTTTGAAACCTCAAAGCTCACTCCTAGTGACACACTTCTTCCAACAAGGCCATACCTAATCCTTTTCTAATAGTGCCACTCTCTGATGACTAAGCATTCGAGTATATGAGCCTGTGTGTGTAGGGGGCTGGGAGGGTCAATCTTCTTCAAACTGCCAAAGGAGTCAAATAGTTTTCTTCTGAACTGATGTAAGAATTAGGTGAACAGACTGAGGAGAGTGTACATCAAGAGGCAGAGGAGAGAGACTTTTTCAACAGATGAATATATCTTAAAACTTAATGGAAATAAAACCTTGAATTCATTGTCATCCTTTATATGTCCTTAAAATAAAAGTATCACACTTTCAAAGAACCACATGCCTATGATAAAAATATACAAAACTACTAAATGTAAACATAAGATAAAA
Source organism: Acomys minous (assembly GCF_964271855.1). Classification (NCBI taxonomy): domain Eukaryota; kingdom Metazoa; phylum Chordata; class Mammalia; order Rodentia; family Muridae; genus Acomys; species Acomys minous. The sequence goes on from NC_140497.1 coordinate 89,435,950, forward strand.
ATCTATGGTTATTTTTGCAATTACATAAAGGAAATTTCATGAAGAAGTACATAGGTACTGCCATGTTACTCAAATTACCTGTATTCTAGATCATAGATTAAAATTATTAGTTCATAATATCATAATGGTAAGTATATGCATAAATGTGTATAAGCTTAAACTCAGCCTTTGTGTCTGTCAAATATCTAATAGAAAGTACTTTTTTGTCTTGGTTTGTTTTGTTTGTTTGTTTGTTTTTGTTTTTTGAGGCAGGGTTTCTCTGTGTAGCCTTGGCTGTCCTGAACTTGCTTTGTAGACCAGGCTGGCCTCAAACTCATAGAGATCCTCCTGCCTCTGCCTCCTTCAGTACTTGGATTAAAGGTATGTGCCACTACACCCAGCAAGTAAGTACTTTTAACAAGTGACTAAAATAGGTTAGTATTTGGAAAATATGCAATTACTATGAAAAAGAAACATTGTATTATTTTTTCAAATTCAAATAAGCTATCAATTATATATAATATATTTTCTACTATAGTAACAATAGTGAGTTTAATAAAGATAATATTCTTAGGAAAATGTTAACTCCAATCATTTATAGAGAGTTTTGGGTGATTGCTCACTCAGGTAGCAATCTGTCATCTTCTCATTTGGGAAGCCACTAGCCTGTACTCCTGGTATATTCAGGTAATCAATTTTGTTCCTTCTAAGTCTCTGATGGGATTGAAGACCAGATAGTTTAGCTTTACACTTAAGATTAGTTGTTTAGGGGTTAAGATGTTTTTAGGTTTAGATAGATGTTTTAAGTTGATAAAGATGAGATATGATAGATATTGATTTACATTCAGAATTTTAGATGCATCAAGATAGGAGAGATGTTTTCTTCAAGGTTGTTAAATACAAATAGCCAAAACACTAGGAATGTAACATCTACATGATTCCTGATTTGTCTCATGGCTCTTACTGCTGTACGTAGTTTATTTTATATGTATGTAATAATATAAACATATATGTAAAAAATAAAAAAAACATTAAATAAAAAAGATGTTTTATGTCTAGATAGATTTTTTAAGTTAATAGAGATATGATAGATACTGATTTACATTCAGAATTTTAGATGCAACAGAATAGAAAAGATGTTTTCTCAAGGCTGCCAAATACAAATAGCCAAATCACTATGAATGTAACATTTATATAATTCCTGATTGCCTCATTGTTCTTTCTGATGTTTGTACTTAATTTTATCTATGTGTAATAATATAAATGTATATGTGAAGAAGTATAATAAAAAACAAGCAAAAAATGAAAAAATAGTCCCAAGTAACACAGTTTTTATTAAAATATCAAGTATTTTCTTGATCATGCTCTTCTTTTGAACTTGTTTCTACAGTCCAGTTCACTGTTGAAATCTGCTCACAAATTTTATTGTACACCTTAGAAGTGTAGTCAACGTGCACTTGAATTAAAGAAAAGACAAATGTTGATAAGGAAAATTGAGTTGAATTCTTCAATTGACCTTGGACCAACCACAGAACGTTTTAAAAATCAAGCTGAGGGCTATAGAAAATGTGGTGTGTGTGTGTGTGTGTGTGTGTGTGTGTGTGTGTGTGTGTGTGTGTGTGTGTGTGTTTGCTAAGAGGGAAAAAAGTCAAGTTCAAGGAAACACACAGAATAAAAGTTTCTTATCAATAAGAAAGATCTGATTACTGTTGTCAGGATCCTGCTTTATACAGCACCTCAACACTCTGGGCAGAGAGTAAGAAGACTGGGAAGGTAACCTCACAGAAATGTCAGCAGTAAAATGTGCTCACGGGGCCATCTGATCACACATTCTACTATATATTCAATCACAGCTATTACACAGACCACTGAAGTTCAATTGCTAACCCTGGAATTTAGTCTTGCCATCCTCCAATTGTTTCCACTTCTTTCTGGAATCTGATTAAGGCTGTATATCTTTAGTTAAACCATATTTTGTTCTTTCATTTTATGACATAATTAAATAAGAATGTTTGAACTCTATGGTGATTGAAGGAGTATGTGCTTTTTGGTTCCCTTTTATTTTTATATTATTTTCTAATTATCTCCATACATTGTATTTTTACTGTATTAACTACCAAAACTCCTGCCAGATTCTCCTCTCTTTCCATTCCCACCTAATAGTTTGTTCACATTTAACTGACCCAGCCCAACTCTACTGGCTACATACTCTTGGATGCGTGGCTACCTACTAGGTCATGTTCCATCTACCTACAGCCACACAGTAAAATAAAAATAACTATCTTTCCCCAGCAGGTCACAATTAACTATATCTCCTCAGCTACAGGAGTGGCTTTGTGTCAGCCTTCCCATGCTACGTTGGATTTTTTTTTTTTCGAGACAGGGTTTTTCCATGTAGCCTTGGCTATCCTGGACTCACTTTGTAGACCAGGCTGCCCTCAAATTCCCATTGATCCATCTGCCTCTGCCTCGTCAGGACTGGGACTAAAGGCATGCGCCACCACACCCAGCTTCTCCTATGCTGGAATTCTATCTGTCTAGAATTGGTGCCAGAGTTGTGCATGCCACCGCGACTACTGGGAGTTCATACATGCGACTGTCCTGTGGTATCCAACAAATACTGCTTGTTTTTTTCATATTCCTCCTCTGGTTGTTACAATAATTTTGCCCCCTCCTTGGTGATGTTCCCTGAGCCATGGGAAAGAAGGGAGTGTAATGTGCATATCCTATATAGGGCTGAGCCTTCCAAAGTCTTTTATCCTCTGTACCCTAACCAGTGGTGCTTATCTGTGTTTATTTCCATCTACTGTCAAAAGTGCCTCTGATGATGTGTGCTATAATGGCAAGTCCATAGGACCCAGTTTAATGGAGCAGGCTTTAACAAAAGTAGGAAGTGGTTGGATAGTCCTATGACATTCAAGCCGCTATTGCTTCAGTGGGTTTGCAGTTGAATGAGGTTACTTTTCTCCTTTGGTAGTACGCGTAGTACCTGATTTAAAAAAAAAAAAAAGCTACCTAGTAGAAGTGAATCCACCATGTCAATACAAACGTGATTTCTCAAGGTTCTATGGCTCAGACGTGTATTACTTTTTGCAATTGGGTATTAACATAAAGTCCTGGGGCAAAGAGCAATGAGAATAGCAGGTAATATTTGAAGGTATATGGGAACACATTTGCCAGTACCTCTAATGGAAGCAAACTCAGCCTGTCACTGGAATTTTTATTTGTCAGTCTGTGGTGTCTAGTAGAGGCGTTTTCACTTATTATGTAGGGTAAATTCAGTTAAACATTTTATTTACACATGTGTTTCTAGTTTGGGAAACTTCTGGAAGTAGTTTTCCATAGGACTTTTCCAGAGGGTCTCTAACATTAGTCATCAATTCTCTGTACCTCCTCCCATAGCCCACCCCAATTAACCCTTCCTCTTCCGTTATCTTCCTAGCCCCATTTATATCACTGTTTCTTCCTTTCCTCCTATAGAGTCCCCGTGCCCTTTACTAATTCCCTGTCCTCTGCATGCACAACAAACAAAACGCATGTGTCTGAAGAGCCAAAACAAGCATCTACAAATGAAGGGTAACATACAGTGTTTATCTTTCTGCATCTGGGCTTCCTCACTCAGAATGATCATTTCTAGCTCAGTTCACTTAACTTCATATTTCAAAATACTTCCTAACATCTAAACAAAATTCCACTGTGTTAATATGGCACACTTTTACTATCCATTCATCAGTTAATGAACCTCGAGGATGTTTCTATTTCCTGGCTGTTGTGACTTAAGTAGTGATTACATTAAAGAGTAAATTTCTCTATAGTAGAATATAGAGATTTTGAGGTCAATGCCCAACAACAGTTGTATACCTAGGTCATGTGATGGAGCAGGGTTGTCTTTTCTTTTCTTTCTTTCTTTCTTTCTTTCTTTTTTTCTTTTTTATGGTTTGGTTTTCTAATGAATTAAAATCTATTTTTAGATCAAAGTAATTAAAGAGATCTGCCTTCTACAATGAAGTGTGTTGTTGATTAAGGTGGCTATCTTTGCGAATACTTCTTCATGTATAAATATAACCTGAGATTTTTCTGTCCTATGGACATTAGTGATGGAATGCTTGCATCTCCTTTTCTTCTGGAATCATTTAGAGCTTGACTTGACAGTTTGTCAATGATTTAAAATCAGGTTGCGATCAGAACAGAATTTTTAAACTTGCAGAAATGCCTTCAAAATATTTTTATATAAAATTCAAATATAATTCATGTGCATGATACAGAGGGAACAATTCCTCCTTTCTGTACATATTTGTCACAAACACCTACTTCTTTGTTCAAGCTTTGATATTATTTACCTATTAGAAACATGCAGTGCCCTCTACCCTCCTTATCAATATGCAGTTTTTTTAAAACCATAGACTTGAATAAATTGAAGTATTGTTTCCTTTGAGAATGTAATCATTGAGCCAGAGGGTGCTCCAGTTTTATTTTGCAACAAGAATAACACAGAAATATTCTAAAATTGATGCCCTTATAAAAATAACTTTACCTTCTGCAAATGTAGTTGCAATGGCCACCAAAAACCATTTTGCTTCCCTTATAAATGTTCAGATATATCTTTCTCTTTTGCTTCCATGTTGAGTTTATTTATGCCTCACTGTCTATCATCAGATAACTTGATGAGCGTCTGTCTTCAACAAGTATCTTACACTCACTATTTTTCTGACTCTTCCAGCTAAAGACACAATTTCAAGAAACACTTTTAAATTCATTAAGTAGTTAAATTTCACTTTCCATGTAAGCCGTTGAATTTTCAGTGTTTGTCTGGGTCTGGTTTTGACAAAACTTTTGTGTGGAATAACTAATGTACATTACACTATAGCTGTCTCCTGGCATTTATTTACAAAGATGTGATGGCTCTTAGGAAGTAGCCTGTGGGATTATGAAGGTAAGATGGCCTGTACTACCAAAAAATTCCATAGACTGTAGGTGAAATTGTGAATAAAGCTTCTTTTTAAAATCACCCTATGTCCTAGCATTTTTGGTACAGAAGGGTGCTATATACTACCAAAAAAGAAACATAAACACAAAACCAGCCATCAACCTTTTGATCTACAGTAGTATCCTACTTGCAAGATATGCTGGAGCAGTGGTGACTCAATGCTTATGGTAGTAACCAACCAATATCTAACTTTCATTAAGGACCATTCCAAAAGAGGGAACCCATATCCAGTACTGCTTAGGTGATCAAGAAACAGAAACCAGACCGCTCAGGGACCTAAGGTCAAACACGACTCTTCATGAGTCAATAAAATGACTCCTAAGGACATTATGCTATACTCATAGATCAGGGCCTTGCTCAACATAAAAAAAAAAAAAAAGCTTCTTTCTGCAGCAGATTGGAACAAATCCAGAGTCCCTCATCCAGACTGTGCAGAGAGTGAGAAATCTTGGAACCCTATGCCCTACAGAGGCTGTCCCCCAACAAAACCTTCCCATCTTACCATGGGAAAGAGGAAGCAGAAAGAATGTAACAGTCAAATGGGATGAAGGACACCAAGAAAACAAAGGTCTCCAAATCAACATTGTTCTTCCACATAAAGACAAAGAGAATGAGGCAGCATTCACAGAGCCTGAACAGGCCGGTACCAGGCCCTTCGAGTACACGTCACGCCTTCCAGTCTAGTGTTTCTATGGGAGTGCTGAGTCGGTGAACAAGTGTGCCTCTGTTCCTTGTGCATTCTCTTGGGCACTTTTTCTTGTTTGTTTGTTTTGAACAATTCCAATGTGCTATGTTCTATTTCAGCCTCAGTTTGTGGATACTGAACAGGCTTTCTGTTCCCTATTAAGATGAATGACAGGAACTGATTATATTTTTTAAATATTTAAATTTTTTTATTTTTTATTAATTTATTCATATTACATCTCAATGGTTATCCCCTCCCTTGGATCCTCCCATTCTTCCCTCCCTCCCATTTTCCCCTTATTTCTCTTCCCTATGACTGTTCCTGAGGGGGACCTCCTCCCCCTGTATATGCTCATAGGGTATCAAGTCTCCTCTTGGTAGCCTGATGTCCTTCCTCTGAGTGCCCCCAGGTCTCCCCATTCAGGAGATGTGGTCAAATATGAGGCACCAGGTGAATCTATCATCAGATTCCCTCTACCCAATTCTGGAAGCTAACCAACAAAAACAGAAGGCAAGATGTCTAAAGGACAGTGTAAAAGCATATGCAAAACAAACAAACAAACAAAAAACAGTATAGTGTCTCCAGATTCCAGCTATCCCAAAGAAAACAACCCAGAGAACTCAAACACAACGGAAATACAAGAAAATGACCTCAAATCCTTAGTAATGAGGATGATAATGGAGGAAACAAATATATTTTTTAGAATGATTTTAATAATTGGATAAAATGGACAAGACAATGAACACTGGTTAGATAACCATAAAATTGAGTGACTCTCTGGAGCTAGGAACACAGTACGGGCTCCATGATTGCTGGAAGTGGCCTATGCAATACAGAGAGGAAACCCAATAGATCCATGAGATGAGATGGGGCTGAAACAACACAGAAACCAGTTTTCTGAAGGAGAAGATTAACGAGAATAGGTCTACACAGAGAAACCACTAGAAATTAGCAGAGGTTTGATTGCTCAACAGAGTAATGGTATTACTGCAGGGCGAAAGCCTTCTGAAGAGTCCAGGGAACAGTACCCAGGATTTATGTGGAAGGGTAAGGAAAGTTACTTGTTCCCACCCTATAGAATGGGAAACTTCATTGTTTATAGGTAGCTGGTTATAGAATTCAGAAATGCCTTGCCTCAGTAGTGGGGCAAAACAGAAACACACGACCAGAAGCTTTGGATATTATGTTTGTCGTGCTATGCCATATTGCTTTGAAGGCAGACCTGTGGTAAGTCGTGTACAGAAACCATAGACCCATAAGTAGCCATCAGTTAGACTAACAGTTAGAGCTAAAAGGTAAACAAAGGAGAAAGAATGAGGTTACAAAAGTAATGAATACTAAAAGCAGATAGCAAAAACAAATGTCAGACAAGACAGAAGGAATATGAACTGAAACATATTATGTAAGGCCAAGAAATCAAGCCATGGCCGGTAATGCCCTTTTTCCAAGATGGGTACTCAGTGCTAGTTGGTGATTCCTCCAGCCTGTCCATTTTCACCTTCATGGCAAATTAAGATAACAACTGAACATGTATTGACATCCACAGGATATTCAGGACCAACAAAGGGGAGATGGCTTTAACTATCAAATTAAAAGCTAATTGAAAATTACATTTTTTTCTTTTAAGACAAAAAGGAATTACATTATTTTAATTTAAAAAATCAATTTTATTTTCATTTATGTGTGTGGGGGGGGGGAAGTTATGTTTATACCAGTGAAGGTGCCTATGAAAGGGCATTAAGTCACCCAGAGCTGGCACTTTAGGCAGCTGTAAGCCACCTAACATAAGTTCTGGGAACCAAACCTAGGTCTTCTGCAAGAGCAGCCTTTTGTTCCTAAGTGCCAAAGCCATCTCTTCTGCCCCACTTATAACAAATTCTAATAAGTGACTCAGAAATTATAATGAGTCATACAGAATACTTGCCCTGGGGATTTATCAAATATTATTTCATTGGAACACCTTGGTCTGAAAGAGTTATGGTATTATTAAAAAAATCATAGTTATACATTGTCTCTAAGGTGGTTCCTGTTGCATATGAAATAGCTTTTCTTCAAAAGGCATACCTTATAGTCATATGTGGATAGAAGGTATAAAACTTAGTGTCTGAAGAAATAGTGTAGACCTTGTAACATTTTACTATTCAGTTGGTAAAGTAGATATTTATGCAAAGAGAAGATGAGCATGGAGAAATCCAGCAAAGATTGTGCCTTCCTAGAAAATGACGTAAAGTGAAGGCAGTACCGCCTTACCTGAATGTCCGGATCACCGCTTCTGATGTCTCGTGCACACAGAATTTCCTGGGAAATTTGATAAATACTAAGCATTACCCTGCTAGGCTTTCTGAGACTCTGACTTTATATTGGAGGAAGGAATCCTTTCAGCTCTCAAGGAAAATTTAATTTACAGACCGACTTGAGAAGCAATGATGTCATATATCAAGTTTCTACTGAGATGAGTGAGGCATGAGGACGTGGAAAGCACACTCGTGGGTGACAGCCAATCACTCTCCTGCAGGTAACTGCGTTCATCATGCCTTTGGGGAGCATGCTGCTTCTAGTCCCTTTACAATTTTTTTTTTGGACTTGAAAGTAATGACCATTTTCCTTTTTCTGTTTCTCTTCATACCATTAGGTATATTTGATATTCATGAAATAAGCTAGGACAAATATGCACTCGGAAACGCAATTCATATTGAGGGTCCTTGGACACGTTTTGCAGGCCTGTTAGGTTAGGGATTGGCAGCGGTGTGCACGGAAGCACCTTCAGAGAGTGCTCTGCATCTGCTGAAGAGGCTGTTTGCTGCATTTCTCTTTGTAGGGGCATCATGTTGATAAGAGGCCTCATATTTCCCAGCCATAGCTACAGTTCCTTGAAATACACCCTTTTGAGTTGACTTACTTCATGTACAATTGACCAAGGGAAATGACAACTTCTAAGATATTATACCATTCTCTGCAAGGGTTTTCATAAATTTTATGAGGAAAAAAAATAGCCAGAGTCTGTTCATTTCTTCCGAGATTCTCCTCTCCTTATTTTTATAGTTGTTCTTAGTCCACCTGGATCGATGCATAATGGAATATTTAGAAAACACAAAGAGTATGTTTTCATCTCTCTACCAAATATGTATCATATTTACATATATAATAAAATGTCTAAAATATCAAGATACTTTTGCTATTAAGAAATCATTTAATATCAACAAATATTTACCCTGAATGTTTTCAAATATTATCTGCAGATAATCCCATATGGTATAAGCTAATGACTATGATTTTTGTTTACTATTATAATTGAAGTGAAGAGATAGACAGGTTCTTTTTGAAAACAACAAAAAAAAGGGGTCTTCTCTTTAGTCATCAATTCAAAAAATCAACAAAAGTCAAATTTGCATACAGTTGTTTTAAGAAGCTTTGTGACTGGAGAACACCTACAATGTTCAAGCTGCATACTAAAAGCGAGCTCACCTGGAGGCAGACCTGCCAACACTTATCTCTGCCCTTCCTAGATGACATAGTGTAATAGAGCAATAGAACTGAAAGGAGAACACTTGTGTCATTTTAATCACACGTAGCTTACTTAAAAGCTTATTGTCTTCCCAGGTCTCAAAGTGACTCTAAAAATGTCTTTTTTTCAGAATGTTCAAGATACTCTCACTAATGCTTGGATGAACACTTTTAGGAACTTCTGGAGGTTTCTCTATCCCTGACTTCAACCTATACTACAGAGCAATAGTAATAAAACCGGTGTTGTACTGGCATAGGAAAAAAATGATTAATCAATGGAACCTAACTGAAGACCCAGAAATAATCCCACACACCTACAGACACTTAATTCCTGACAAAGGAGCTAAACCCATACAATTGAAAAAAAAAGAAAAAAGAAAAAAAAAGACAGGATCTTCAACATATGGTGCTGATCTTGCTGGATGTCTACATGTAGAAAAATGCAAATAGATCCATATTTATAACCCTGCGCAAAACTCAAGTCCAAATGGATCAAAGACCTCAACATAACATCAGATACACTAAATCTATTAGAAGCAAAAGTGAGGAAGGGCCTTAAAATCATTGGCATAGGAGAAAACCTCCTGACCAGAATACCAACAGCTCAGGATCTAAGATAAACAATTAATAAATGTGACTTCTTAACACTGGAAAGCTTCTGAAAGGCAAAGGACACTGTCAATATAATGAAATAACAGTCTAATGATTGGGAATATTTCATCACCAATCAGACAAAGGGTTAATATTCAAAATATACAAAGAACTCAAAAATATTAAACACCAACAAACAAAATAAACCAACAGAAAAATGATGCATTGAGCTAAACAGAATTCTCAACAGAAGAACTTCAAATGGCCAAGAAGCACTTAAAGAAATGCTCATCATCCTTGGTCCTCAGGGAAATGCAAAACAAAATGACTCTGAGATTCCATCTTACACATAGAAGAATGGCTAAAATCAAAAACTCCATGACAGAACATGCTGGCCATTATGTGGAGAAATCAGAACACTTTTCCACTGCTGGTGAGAGTGAAAATTTGTACAACCACTTTAGAAAACAATCTGGTGCTTTCTCAGATGGCTGGAAATAGCGCTACCTAAAGACTCAGCTATACCGCTACTGGGTTAATCAAAAGATGCTCCTCCATACAAAAAAGGACATTTGCTCAACTCTGTTCATAGCAGCTTTATTCATAACAGCCAGAATCTGGAAACAATGTAGATGTCCCTCAGCTAAAGACTGAATAAAGAAACTGTGGCACACTTACCCAATGGAATACAACACAGCTATCAAAAAAACATGAAATTTGCAAGCAAATCGATGGAACTAGAAAAGATCATCCTGAGTGAAGGGAACATCAACTCATTCACAAAATCTTCAACCCAAAACAAGAGGTGCAGGGATAAAGATAGAACAAATAGAGCAGATATTGAGCAAATGTCCAACCAATGCTTGGACCAACCTGTGACCCACCCCATGGGAGAGATCCAGCCCCTGACATTATTAATGATATTCTGCTATGCTTGCAGACAGGAGCCTAGCAATGGTGTCCTTTAAGAGGCTCCATCCAGCAGTGTTTTGACATGGATGTTAAGACTCACAGCCAAACATTGAGTGATGTGTAGGGAACCTGTGAAAAAGTGGAGGCAAGGAAAAAAACACCTGGAGGAGATAGAAACTCTGCAAGAAGGAAAACAGAGCCAACTAACTGGGCCCCAGAGGGCCTTGCTGAGATTGAAGCATTACTCAATTCCCATGCATGGACTTGACCTAAGCCCCTACAAAGATGTAGCCTGTATGTAGCTCGGGTTTCTTGTACATCCTCTAGTGAGGGGAGTGGGTGATTTCTCTGACACGGAATCTGTTGTTAGCTTTTTGATGCTTCCCCCTGGCAGGACTCCCCTGGCAGGCTACAGGGGAAGAGAACATATTCAGTCTTGGATGCAACTGGACAAGCTGGGGTGGATAGGAAGTGGGGTTCCCCTTTTCTGAGGAATAAGGGAGTGGATGTGGAAGAGAGAGGGAAGGCAGACTGGGAGGTGAGAAGGGATGGTGCTATGACCAGGATGTAAAGTGAATAAATAAATAAATTAAATTAAAAATAATGAAATCCACATCTCCTTTAGAAGTTACTATGGTGATTACAGAAGAGCACAAATAAAAGATATGCCACTTTGGTTGTGAAAGATATTGAGTTTAATTTTCCTATTTGTCTCTTACTAGCATGTTTTCAAATTACCTATGCTTATTTATAGCTAGCAACACTTTCTCAAATTTTAAATTTTTAATTAATATATAATTTGCATTATTTACCTCCTTATCTTTCCTTCATCCAGCCCTTTCCACCAGGCCCCCTAATTTTCTATCAAATTTGTGAAAGTTATGTGTGAAAGTCTGTGTGAGCAGACACACACACACACACACACACACACACACACACACACACAAACACACAGACACCACACACACACACACACACACACACACACACACACACAAATACATAGCAACAATAAAAGTAACTTTTATCCAGGTGATGTGATTGTCACCTCAGAGCCTTACTTACTGCTGAATAACTTTACCCTTTCCAGCTCTTTCTGAATTCTGGCTACCTGGTTCAGCTCAGCTGCTCTGGCTCAAAACTCCTCTCCAAGCTGATTGATGTAAATGGGATTCTTGCTGCTTCTCCTGAATTGATCTACCCATGAACCCCATTAACTGAACTCAACTGCGCTCAGCTGAACTGCACCAACCTGCCTGCACTGTACTCTACTGTAGTGCCTTCTCTACTGTATTTTCTTCTCTGCTCTCTCTCTCTACTAAACTCTGCTCTACTCCTCAACTCTACTCTACTGCTCTTACGTAGCCTCTCTTTCCTGTCTATGTTCATGAGAGTTTCACATATCCTATCTCTAGCTAATTCTGTCAAATCTTTCTCTGATTCATTTGTGCCTCTGACCCTCAGTTAAACATCACTTTCAAACATGAGTGCTTCCTTGTCCAAATTACATTTACATTCATTAGTTGGGATTAAAGGTGTGTACTAAGGGTGTGTGTGCAATCCAGCTGGATCTTGAACATCTTTGGATGCGATCAGAGGAGCCATGTTGCTGAGTCAAAATTTCTCTACAGCAACATTTTTATTTAAAATAAAATCCTATTGTCTCTTTGATAAATGAGAGAAGTGTTGAACCTAAAGCATCCGTGATGGCTTTTCGAGGACATAAAGCAATCCACAGTAACCTCTGTTCCTTTACCTTAAGATTGGACTGTTCTCTATCTTACAACTTCCTATAAATTTCCTAACTGTAAACAAAGGATTACATCAATATTATATATATATATATATATATATATATATATATATATATATATATATATACTTCATAGTAAATTAAAACATGAAATATGTTTAAAAATAAAACATGTAATGTATGAAAAATTGATTGGCCTGCTCTGTTGTCCAAAGCAAGTGGAAACAATGTTTAACAAACTCGTTTTCAAGATTTTAAAGTGGTATTCCACTAACACATTTATTGGTCTAAATCCTACACTATATTTTGGTGTATTCAAACAGTAGCATTGTTTTTGAAAAAGTGAGCTGTCAAGTACTAGGGTAATGAGTGATCTTTCTCATGTCTCTCTGTCCCTGTGTGCCTCCTCTTTCTTTCTGTGTCTCTCTCACCTTTCACCACACATTATGTGTATGTATGTACAAATATTTGTTCACTTTAATTGAATACATTTTTTTATATAAACCTTTAACATTAAAGAGAGTAACAACTTTGGAGATCACTAAAACTCCCCAAAACCACCTCAACTGTAGCATGGGCAAGAAGACTCTTGGCAGTTTAAAAGTATTTTAGATAGGGGAAGAATTAACATTAAAATGTTCCAATGCATTTTTTATAATGCTTAAAAGAAAAGGCAAAATATGTTACATGTAAAAGTATAAAGTCTAAAGAATATAGCCAAGACTTTTATATAACAAAAAATTCTGTAGAAGTAATTATATTTTGAATTTTCATAAATAAGAAAACATTACACTAGATATTATATTCAGACTGTATTTGGCTGGCTCTCATTAGAGTGATGGTTATCAATCAGTGTGAAGCTGGAGGCTTCTATTAGATTATCAGGTTTATTTTTATAACCATATAATACTATGAGATTTGATTCTAAGCAAAATTGTTTGTTCCAATAAAGTCTCCTGAAGAAGATTTTCTAATTAATTATTAGAAATTATTGTGAGATTTATGTGAAAAGAAAAATTGTAAGTGCATTTGCTATATTGGGAAAAATCAATTGAACAAAAAGAGAAGTTAATTGATATTTTAATTTATGAAAATGTATGCTGAATTACATAGTGATAGGTACATTCCTCCTTGACTGATTATATGAGCTTCAAATCTTGCTTCACTGTGCTTAGTCCTTGGACTTGTTCATTATGAACAACACTAAGAATGGGCAATACTTGACCTTGTTCTTAGCCTGTCTTCAGGTGGGAGAAAGAGCAGAATTCTTAGATAAAAAGAAAATTACTAGAATTACTGAGTTTCTTTGACATACCTTGGAACAGGAGACCGGTTTGCGCTGTTCCCTGCATACTTTCACCATTTGAGATTCATACTTAGTGCATGGGAATTCGAAAGATCAGACATAATATAAATTATCAGATACGTAGATTATTTTCTATAGCATACGTCTTCATTTTGAGTGCAAATTTTGTGTTTCTTATTTAAGAAAAACAGATAGCTATTGTCTTAGGGTTTCTATTGATATGATGCCATGAGCAAAAGCAAGTTGGGTAGAAAATGCTTTATTTGGCTTACAGGTCCACATCACTGTTCATCAGTGAAGTCAGGACAGGAATTCAAGCAGGGCAGGAACCTGGAGGCAGGAGCTGATGCAGAGGCCATGAACAGATGCTGCTCACTGGCTTGCTCCTGATGGTTTGCTCAGTCAGCTTGCTTATAGAACCCAGGACCACAACCTCAGGAATGGTAATGCTCACAGGGGGCTGGACCCCACTCACTTCAATCATTAAGTAAGGAAATTCTGTCTAGACCTATGTACAACCTAATCTTATGGAGGCATTTTCTCATTTGGGCTACTTCTTCTTTTATGACTCTAGCTTGTGTCAAGTTGACGTAAAATTAGCAAACACAACTGTAATATAAACACAGAATACAACAAATGAGATGAGATTATGTTCTTTCAAACATTCAAAATTTGAGAACAAGTCAAAGTTTTATTTTCTCACAACATTAATAGGACCATAATATATAAATGCAAATGATAAGAATATGATACTGTTATATTTTGATTGTCATGTATTTTACAGTCGTTATTTTTATTTCTGTATATCAAGGAAAAACATATATGAGATTATTTATATCTCAAAAGTTTATACACAAAGACAGAAAAGTAGGCCACATAATAATCTAACCTGAAAGCACCATAGGTAATGGTAGAAACAAACCGTCTTGATGAGAGTCCTGTGGAAGCACACTGCTAATTAAAAACCACAAGCCAAGCTTGAAAAAATATTAAAACTAGTATGGTTTTCACAGAACTATCTCAGGGAGATTTTCAAGTAATATATGCTTAGGCAAATACAAATCTATATTTTCCGTAAAGCAGTAGCAATAGAAGTGCACTTGTAGAAGTCCTGTGTAGTCCAACCAGAATTAAAATTGCTGTGTCTTCGGTTTTTGTTTGTATGTGAAATGAAGTAGGAAGAGCGAAGTGACTTTGCCAACTGTTGTCGGTTTGCTGAATGAAACTCCTGCCAAGGGCTCTACCTTCAGCACTCATAGAGGTTTCTTTAAACCCTACTGTACTCTGTACGTTAGAACTCGCTTGAATATCTCTCCCTGTAGCATAGTTCCCGCTACAGCCAATGAGTCCCATATCTCTTTTCATGTATGTGTGTATGTGTGTGTGTGTGTGTGTGTGTGTGTGTGTGTGTGTGTGTGTGTGTCGATGCCGCTCCCGTTCAGCAGGAAGACACCAACACCGGGAACTCTTCTTGCAGCAGTTTTTATTCAGGATCCTTGACTACCAGAGTGACCCCGGGAAAAGCTCCCACAGAACCTTTATAGTGTGCCTGTCCTATCAGAAACTGCCACGTCATCACTCCTGGTTGGTGCATTCGGATCACACCACCTCACGCTATGTCTTGTTTGAATCACGCCACCTTACGTCATGCCTTCAGGCATGTACATAAGGGGCTTGCTCACTGCGCATGTGCAAAGGTTTACTCACTGCGCATGCGCAAAAGGGGGCGCATTGCACGGGGAAGCAGCAGGGGCGCTGCTATCTGTGGCTCTCCACATGTGTGTATGTATGTTTTGTAGGTATGTGTGTTTGCATGCATGTGTGTATGCACCTTCATCCATATGATGAACCAGAGGAGGACACTGCAGGTCTTGTTCTATCCTTTTCCCTTAATTATTTAAGACAGTATATCTCACGGAAACTAGAGGCAGGCTGATGGCCAGCAAACCCTAGGGATCATTCTGCCTTCATCCCCTACACGCTGACGTTTCAAGAGTGTGCAGCCACACCCAGTTATTTACATAGGGGCTGGCTTATGAGAGCTCAGAGTCTCACACTTGCTCAGTAAACAATCTTGCTGAGCCCTCTCTCCAGCCTTGCATCCCTCATTTCACTTATCGAAGCCCAGTATCTGCTGACCCTGATAAAGGCCCTGATCAATGCTCAAGCCATTTAGTTGGATTCCCTTGGAAGAACACTTTTGGCAAGCTTGCTTATATTCAACCCCCATAAGGAGGCTATAGGATGCCATATAAGTACCTGTTCACAGGCTTATTCCCATGATCCCTTTCTCTTTTTCTCATTTTCTGCTTGCTAGCTGAACTCTATATCAACTCCAGACACTGTTACCACCATCAACTCCATTAAATCCCTGGGACCAAAGAATAATAATCTTTTTTGGTTCATATATCTTAACATTCATTATTTATTCAACACACACACACACATCCACACACACACACACGCACACCACACACACACACACATACACAAACACTCACACCATACACACACACACACACACACACACACACACACACACACACACACCCTTGCAAGCATGTGAACACAGTGGAACTTAACTTCTCTCCCAATAAAGGCAAGATAAAGATAATAGTCATTCTCAAGAGATATCTCAAGACCAAATTAAGAAGAAATCATAACAAATTAAAATCAAAACAGCTACTGTCTTCATGGGTATTCAGGACATGTTGCCTCCTCACAGGAGAATTGATGCTGTGAGGTAAGGTGAAATGATCTTCAGCAAAGCACGGGCATTTTGCATCCAAATTAGTTTTTCTTCCTTAAAGCATATTTTTGCTATTCCAAAATATTTTAATTAGTCTATTAAAATTGTCTTCTCTAGCAGAAAAAGTAATACATGATTAGGCTAAAGAACAGGAAAATGCTGCCCTTTGAGACTGAATTCAATTTTATGATGATGGTAAAATATAATGAAGATAATATGAAATACAACCTGAGTAATCTCACCAAGCACCAAAAGGGGTGGGCAGCCAAGATGGAGGGACGAACATTTAAGTGGAAGGATTTCCAACAGTGTTGGGATGTGTCAGTCATTGGAAGCAGTATGGAAGTGTTAGGCTGCATGTGCCAGGATACTTGAGGAAGCAAGAGTAAAGCCACTGTGATATGCTGTTGGATAAAAGGACTATGGTTCTTTTTTAAATTTTATTTTATTAATTTATTCATGTTACATCTCAATGGTTATCCCCTCCCTTGGATCCTCCCATTCCTCCCTCCCTCCCATTTTCCCCTTACTCCCCTCCCCTATGACTGTGACTGAGGGGGACCTCCTCCCCCTGTATATGCTCATAGGGTATCAAGTCTTATATTATGAGTTAGAGGTGTTTAGTGCATAGTATAGTTGTCCTTTTGATAATATAAGAGATATACAATTGACAAATACTGCACCTAATTAAGGTATATAAAACTTTAATATATGTTCATTGTGAAGTGATTACATAAGCAAGCTAATTAACATATAGATTACAACACACAGTTATGACATTTTTGTTAAGAAAACATGTATGCCCATCTTTCAGCAATATCAAGGATACCACATAGTACTGCTATTCTGTGACCTTGTTCTACAGGAGAGCTCCTGCCATATTCATCCGGCATTATCAATCTTTCATTTTTACCAGTTCTCATTATCTGTACTTTTCTCCTCACCGCTATCTATCATGATTTCAACTCTTCAACATTTTACTACGTTTATGGTGTGTGTGTGTGTGTGTGTGTGTGTGTGTGTGTGTGTGTGTGTTTCTGACTGTGTGTTGGAGAAGGAGTGTGGTAAGGCACATATTATGTGTGTGACAATCTGTCTGTCTGCCATTCTCTCTGTCTGCCTGTCTGATATGGCTGTTAAATTATTTGGAAGAAATGCTGGACTCAGATGCTGGATATTCAAATTTTAGCTTGGCTAGGAGCCACATTTTTCTGTGCTGCTGGTAACAGGCCCATCATCTGCAGTTTTGACCATGAACAAGCCAGATACAACAGCAGGCAGCCACGAAGTCTGTTCTGATGTCAGAAGGTGAACTGTAGAGCTAAGCTTTGAGACTCCAAAGTGTGACCAGGACCACTAAAGCACCAGATACATCATGCTTATGACAAAGTTTTGGTAGAATATTCAAACTCACAAGTGTGCACCCTTAGTCACTGATTTTTTTTTTTGAAGGGTGTATCTTTCAGACCCCTTTTACGTTGATACACAGAAAACAAACTATTGTAAGAATTTTGGAACTTACAAAAACTAACTATATGTTTAACAGGGAACAGTACCTGACTTTGTGGAACTGTTTCAGGATAGTATGATAAGTCCAATAGAACTGTGACTTTTTAAAAAGTATAATGACCAGAAATGATATTTTATACATCAGCAGGTAAAACTAACAATGTACATTCTGTAAATAAGAATTATTTGCTTCTATGTTATACAAATTTGCACAACTCTTTCTGAGAATTATGGCTTATGGTAATATTTAAAAATACATTTGAAGACAAAATAATAAAATTTGAACATATTGATAATACATACTTGAAAAATTATGAAATCATGACTTTACAGAATCTTTGAGATAAATTGGGTAAACAACTATTCTAGTAGCATTTTTAGCAATATAAAAAACTACCATTTTAACTATAGTGGCAAATAGAGTATTAAATTTCTGGGGTTGCATTATTCTTTTATTTTGTTTAACTTGATTATGATGACAGAATTAGGCTATAAATATTTCAAAAACACCAGAATGATCAGGCACCCTTCTCATATCCCACCCACTCCCCCTGTTTCTGTGCATCCGTTTTCACAGAATCTTTGTTTTCCTTCCTTTCCAGCAGTGACCACCCAGACTCTGTGGATGTCCTTTATCCACTCCTGTAATTCTCAAATGTCTAAGGCAAAAAATACCATACTGAAAGAATACTGTGTGTTTAGGATTCATACATTTTAAAACATAAATTCCAAAAGCTGTAGGAACAACTCACAGTGGTGTTATAGAAATTGTAATCATCTGAGTTTGCCATTCAACCGCCATTTTCACACGTCAAGATGATAATTTGTACTGAGTCAGAAAGAGAAAGACAAATAACAGAGAGGTAAACACACCGTCTTGTTGAATGCACAAGTGGGAAGCGCCATTGCTGTCATCCCGTGATCCTTCCTATTTTCTGATTTCTGCTATTAGCTATTTTCTGATTTCTGCTTTTCAGTCTTCTTCCCAGAAAGGAAAGTTCTTTGCGGCTAAGTCTCAAAGGGCACCCTAAACTATGATAAGATTTACTGCAGCCCTGAGCATATTGAATGAGCCTGTGCCACAAAAAAAGGGCATAATTAGTGCCAAGGCCAAATTCTGCCTGCACACTTATGGTCCATTTGAACTGCTACGGTGCCAGTCTGGCTCAAATAATCAAGTTCAACTTGAAATTTCAGTGACCTAATTTAACGGAGCAGAGTCACACTGCAGCTGCTACCAGTGAAACTTCAGCTGATTTACTGAGGGTTGGTGATGGCAAATGTTATAGCTGCTGTCAGATGTGTCTCTGGGACATTTTTCTGAATTTATTCCTCCTTCGACATGTTGTTTGAACTCAGTAAAGAGAGAAATCACCATAGATTCAGGGAGCCTGTAGAAATCTTGCAATTTTACACACTGAGCCAACTTTGGGCAATTGTATATAAGGTAAGTTTGAGTTCCTTTAGTGTAGTCAAGAGTGTTTAAGACAGTCTTCAAAATTGAAAAAACACAGCTCATTCTTATTCAGTGCCATTGACGTTTATTTTTAAATGTATCCAATATATACATGACCAATGCATAAATATAACACAGGCAACAATAACAGAAGGAGAAAAAAATCTATTTACTTTCTCATCCTGGGGAGTTAAGTGTTAGAATGTGGAATGCATAAACCAGACTTTTCCAAAAATGTGTTGCTTAAAATAGCAAAATGTATTATTGGAAATATATTGTCCTGTTAAATGCCTTATTAGCATAAGCACCTTCCAAATAAGTTTCCTGATGTACATTTATTTCTCTTGGTGTGTGGTTATTACATGGAAACAAAAATTCATCCAGAAAGGATTTAAGAAAGCGAAGCATTATTGCTTTTTAAAAGGAAAGGACAAAGAAGTGAGGATAAAGGGACATAAGAGGAAGCGAAAAATGAAAGGGAGGAGAAAAGGGAAAGAAAAGAGAAAAGAAGAGGAGAGGAGGGAATGGGAGAATAGGAAAGGGAAGGTGAGGGGAAGGGAGGGAGAGGAGAGGAGAGGAGAGGGGAGGGGACGGCAGGAGGGGGGAGGAGAGGGGAGGAGAGGAGGGGGAGGGGAGGGGAGGAGAGGAGAGGGGAGGGGAGGGGAGGAGAGGAGAGGGGAGGGGAGGAGAGGAGAGGGGAGGGGAGGGGAGGAGAGGGGAGGGGAGGGGAGAGGAGAGGAGAGGGGAGGAGATGAGAGGAGAGGAGAGGGGAGGAGAGGAGAGGGGAGGGGAGGAGAGGAGAGGGGAGGGGAGGGGAGGGGAGGGGAGGGGAGGGGAGAGGAGAGGAGAGGGGAGGAGATGAGAGGAGAGGAGAGGGGAGGGTAGCAGAGGGGAGGAGAGGAGAGGGGAGGGGAGGAGATGAGAGGAGAGGAGAGGGGAGGGTAGCAGAGGGGAGGAGAGGAGAGGGGAGGGGAGGAGATGAGAGGAGAGGAGAGGGGAGGGTAGCAGAGGGGAGGAGAGGAGAGGGGAGGGGAGGAGATGAGAGGAGAGGAGAGGGGAGGGTAGCAGAGGGGAGGAGAGGAGAGGGGAGGGGAGGGGACGGCAGGAGGGGGGAGGAGAGGGGAGGAGAGGAGGGGGAGGGGAGGGGAGGAGAGGAGAGGGGAGGGGAGGGGAGGAGAGGAGAGGGGAGGGGAGGAGAGGAGAGGGGAGGGGAGGGGAGGAGAGGGGAGGGGAGGGGAGGAGGGGGAGGGGAGGGGAGAGGAGAGGGGAGGGGAGGAGATGAGAGGAGAGGAGAGGGGAGGGTAGCAGAGGGGAGGAGAGGAGAGCGGAGGGGAGGGGAGGGGAGGGGAGGAGAGGAGGGGAGGGGAGGAGAGGAGAAGAGAAGAGAGGGAAGGAGAGAAGAGAGAAAAGAAAACAAAAATTTTAAACCAAGAGCTACAGCCTTCAATATAAGAAGAAAACGTATGGCAAGGGAACAGAAACTAACTTGAGAACACTCCATCTTCCCACTCAAGTCTGAGTATATAAAGAAAGAGTAATCCTTGCATGTTCCTAATACACTTCACAGTGAAACAGGACTATTAGTTGGGCCAAGGCAGCAAAATGACACAGTCCTGGGCTGTCATTTTTGGTTGAAGCATTAACATGCCCAGGTAAGGATGAGAAAATATTGTCGCGTTAATTCCAGGACCACAGAGCTGTTTGGTGACCTCACCATCCGCACATACACCTGAGCTTCTGCTATTAATTTGGGGCTCAGATAGCCTCTTAACTTTTCTTGAGATCTAGTTTTGTGTAAAGTTTGCAGACTTCAAGGTAGAGTCATAGATTAAGAAGTACTACAGAGAAGAAATAATTTATTTTCAAGAGTCTTGGTACAATTAGTTCATCTTCTTAAAATATTTAAGATGAGTATTTATTTTTGAGATATTCATTCTCAAAATTTCTAGGGATATATTAACTGATGTCAATAAAACTTTACTATTATTCTACTGAAAAATACATACAATTTGAGAATATAGTTTAAAAAAACAAGCTACTGTAAAATACTGAGTACATCATTCTCATGAGTGAAAAAAACTAGACCGTATATATATTGAATAAAAGAAAACAAAAATACATTGAATGTCTTTGTAAAATAATAACAAAAATGCTTTATTGTCATATTTCTATATAAAAGATTAATTGCTTTCTTCTTTTCCCTATTCCAGAAAGCTATCCCCTGCACACTGGTTTTAAATATTGACCGTTGTTGATTTTCCCAATCAGAGCTTAAACAAAATGTTAATTCTGGGGCAGTGAGAGGTGTTGAAGTTATTTTTATAAAAGAACGTTTGTTTCTCTTAGCTTATTTCTTAACCTGGCTATCACACAAATAATTGAGACTCTTATATTTGTTTAAAATTAAGATTCACGACATAATCTTGAGCAGTTTATGTTTGTTCTTAACCCTCCATGCTGTTTTGTCTTACTCCCAGAAAACCTCCCAGCGATACCTGCACTTTGTAGCTGTCCTAGGTTCCAGCCCCTTCCTCCTGACCTTTCTTGGACCCCTACCCATGGCAGAACCCCTGTTTCCACCCTAACTCCTCCTCCCCTGGCTGGCAGGAAGTCTAGAACTGTTCTCTCCCCTGCTCAGCAACTGGCTGTACACTGCTTTATTGGCATACCAGAGAAAAATTGGGAAGCGATGTTTACACAAGAGTGAGACAGAAGTCAGAATTTAAAGTACACTATAGCCTTGTAGTGTATTTTAGCCTACAGACAGGTTTTCAGTGGTTAAAAAGAGCCTACTGCCCTTGCAGGGACCATGAGTCAATTCCCAGCTCAGCTGTGGGACTTCTCATCGTCACCTGTAACTTGAGCCTTCTTTGACATCTGTGGACACCTGTGCTCGTGGGCATATACAGCACACACACCCAATAGGTATGATTAAAATAAAATTAATATTTTAAAGATGTAACGTATGTTTTGCTGACAATTTCTTTTTCTGTTACATTATTCCACAATGCAATTTTTAAAGGGCGTGCAGACTTTTGATTTATGTTGAGCATGGAAATTACATAGTTGTTCCCCTAAGGTGCGGCTGGGATGATTTTGCACAAAAAGGAATTGGTTATTCTGAAGGCCTTAGAATCTAATACACAAGGACCTCCAGGTTTGGTATCTTGTGTCTGGGAACTGTTTCTTGATTCTTATAAGGGCTCTCAGCTATTTGGCCTATTGCGTCCACCAACATCACCCTTCAGAAATAAAAAAAAAAACAGATAAATAATAGCTGATGGAGTTTGTAGATATAAGTTTTGTATTAACTACTATGCTTTAGTCTTCAAGTTTGTAACCTATGTGCTTAAAGTCAAGGTTATTGTGACTGTTGCACAGTGCTCCAAGAATAGTAATGCAGCACCACATCTGACTGGTAAGGACATTTATAATGCTTAAGAAGTAACATGGTGGTTCATAGTGGCCTTATTCATAACAGCCAGAACAGCCTAAGTGTCCCTCAGTAGAAGATTGGATAATGAAACTGTGGTACATTTACACTATGGAATATTACCCAGCTATTAAAAACAAGGAATTCCCAAAATTTGTGGACAAATGGATTGAACTATAAATGATCATAATGAGTGAGTTCACCCAGAAGCAGAAAGAGTCAAATGGTATATACTCACTTATATCTAGACACTAGCACAAGGGGCATGTCCCATGAAAGTCTTCACTTACCAGGAATGTGGGTTAGAGAGGAGGACCCTATTGGGACTTTAGGTGAGAGAAGCATAGAACAATGGGGAAATGGAAGGATCCAGGGGTTCCTAGAAACCTATAAGAAGAACATTATGACAGGTGGATCTGGGCCCAGGGGTCCTGCTCAAACTATAGCACCAGCCAAGGACAATACGGGAAGTAAACTTCAAACCTCTACCCAGATCTAGCCGATGGACAGGACATTCTCCACTGTTCAGTGGAGAGTGGTGACTGACTTTCACAGGAACTCGGGTGACCCATTTTTGACCATGTCCCCTTGATGGGGAGGCCTGGTGGCACTCAGAGGAAGGATAGCAGGCTACAAAGAAGAGACTTGGTACCCTATGAGCATATACAGGGGGAGAAGGTCCCCCTAAGTCACAGACATAGGGAAGGGGAGTAAGGGAAAAATGGGAGGAAGGGAGGAAAAGGAGGATACAAGGGATGGGATAATCATTGAGATATAATATGAATAAATTAATAAAAAATGTAAGCTTAAAGAAATTGGGGTGTTTGAGTGAATAAAGTTTGCCTACAGAGTCTAATCATAATTCTAGAATAACTCCATAATAAATGGAGATAGTGCAGAAGTCATCATGCTTGTCATTATTGGGCTAAAGTCAAATGACCAACATCACAAAGCTGCTGCCAGCAACTTCCACAGGGCCGGCTTCTCTCTGCATCCATGAAACGATCAATCACCATATTTGAATGTACCTACCATCTGTGTTGCTAACTTTGTCCTACCCTTTGTGTATCAGCTGGCCCAGTGGCACATACCTACAGTCAAAGCTACTGGGAAGGAAAGGCGAAATAATGTTACATCTCAGTCAGAAGCCTTCACGTTTGATATTTTTGGTGACTCTCAAATTAGTCTGTATCCATTCATCCTCAGTGTATTATAAATTTGCATTTGCCTTGCCCCAGAGAACTACTACAGCTGATAAACACCTTCAGCAAATTGGCTGGATACAAAATTAACTCAAAAAAGTCTGTAACCTTCCTATACACAAATGACAAGCTTGCAGAGGAAGAAATTAGGAAAACCACACCCTTCACATTAGCCACAAGCAATATATAAAATATTTAGGAGTTACTCTAACCAAGCAAGTGAAGGACTTGTTTGAAAAAAATTTCAAAACTCTGAAGAAAGAGATTGAAAATGACATGAGAAGATGGAATGATCTTTCTTGCTCATGGATCAGGAGTATTAACATTGTAAAAGTGGCCATCTTATCAAAAGCAATCTACAGATTCAATTCAATCCCTATCAAAATACCTACACAATTTTTAAAGACATTGAAAGTTCAATTCTGAACTTCATATGGAAAAACAAAAAACCCAGAATAGCTAAAACAATCTTGTACAAGAAAAGATCATCTGAAGGAATCTCCATACCTGATCTCAAACTGTACTATAAAGCAATAGTAATTAAAACAGCATGGTACTGGCACAGCAACAGGATGGTTGATCAGTGGAATCGAATCAAAGACCCAGATATGAATCGACACACATATGTTCACTTGATTCTTGACAAAGAAGCCAAATCCATTCAATGGAAAAAGGATAGCATTAACAAATGGTGCTGGTCTAACTGGATGTCTACGTTTAGAAAAATGCAACTGGACCCATATTTGTCACCTTGCACAAAACTTAAATCCAAGTGGATCAAAGACCTCAACATAAAACCAGAGACACTAAGTCACTTAGAAGAAAAAATGGGAAAGAGCCTGGAATACATTGGCACAGGAGACAACTTCCTGAACAGAACACCAACAGCCCAGGCCTTGAGGTCAACAATTAATAAATGGGACCTCATGAGGCTGAGAAGCTTCTGTAAGGCAGGAGACACTGTCAAGAGAACAAAGTGACAGCCTACAGACTGGGAAAAGATCTTCACCAACCCTATATCTGACAAAGGTCTAATATCCAAAATATATAAAGAACTCAAGAAATTAAACACCACCAAACCAAATAACCCAATTGAGAAATGGGGTTTGGAACTAAACAGAGAATACTCAACAAAGGAATATCAAATGGCTGAGAAACACTTAAAGAAATGCTCAACCTCCTTAGTCATCATGGAAATGCAAACCAAAACAACTCTGATATTCCATCTTACACCCATCAGAATGACTAAGATCAAAAATTCAAGTGACACCACATGCTGGCAAGGATGTGGAGAGAGAGACACACTCCTTCATTGCTGGTGGGAATGCAAACTAGTACAGCCACTTTGGAAATCTATCTGGTGCTATCTCAGCAAAGTGGGAACAGGACTTCTGTAAGACCCAGCTATTCCACTCCTTGGAATATCCCCAGAACATGCTCCAGCACACAACAAGAAAATTTGCTCAACTATGTTCATAATAGCCTTATTCATAATAGCCAGATCATGGAAACAGCCTAAGTGTCCCTCAGTAGAAGACTGGATAAAGAAACTGTGGTACATATACACTATGGAATACTACTCAGCTATTAAAAACAAGGAATTCCCGAAATTTGTGGACAAATGGATTGAACTAGAAATGATCATAATGAGTGAGTTAACCCAGAAGCAGAAAGAGTCAAATGGTATATACTCACTTATATCTGCATACTAGCCCAAGGGGCATGTCCCACGAAAGTCTTCACTAACTAGGAAACTGGGATAGAGCAGAGGACATTCTATTGGGACTCCAGATGAGACAAGTATGGGAGAATGGCAAAATTGAAGGATCCAGGGGATCCTAGAAACCTACAAAAAGAACATTTTGATAGGCAGATTTGGGCCCAGGGGTCCCGCTCAAACTATGGCACCAGCCAAGGACAATACAGGCCGTAAACTTCAAACCCCTACCCGGACCTAGCAGGACATTCTTCACAGTTGAGTGGAGACTGGGGTCTGACTTTTACACATACTCTGGTGCCTCATATTTGACCACGTCCCCTGAATGGGGAGACCTGGGGGCACTCAGAGGAAGGATAGCAGGCTACCAAGAAGAAACTTGATACCCTATGAGCATATACAGGGGGAGAAAATCTCTCTCAGTCACAGTCATAGAGGAGGGGAGTAAGGGGAAAATGGGAGGAAAGGAGGAATGGGAGGATACAAGGGAGGGGATAACCATTGAAATGTGATATGAATAAATTAATTAAAAAATTTTTTTAAATTAAATTTATATTTGTCAATATATCTTTACTGTCAGTTGGTGCCAATTTTAA
This sequence comes from Acomys minous, assembly GCF_964271855.1. Taxonomy (NCBI): domain Eukaryota; kingdom Metazoa; phylum Chordata; class Mammalia; order Rodentia; family Muridae; genus Acomys; species Acomys minous. Next base: position 89,462,329 of record NC_140497.1, read on the forward strand.
TTAATTTTAATTCACATAGCAAAAAAAGTATACAGATTGACATGAAGCATACCCTTGAAATATATTTAAAATTCTAGTCCTAGTGATTATATGAACTTAAAAATGAAATGATCAACAGAATGGAGAAGTTGAAGGTGTCTAGGTTCTGCTCCCTTGTGTTTTATATCATCTTATACAATGGTTTATTTCGAATGACTCTTTAAGTGCAAGGAAATGCAATTATACAGAATTTAAAGGTGAGTGCTATGCCCTGTACAAAATAAAATTACACAAGTCTGAAATTGCTCTTCCTTGTTCTTTGTCATTGAGTATGACAGCTGGTGATCTCTTGAATTAATGTGGGCATGATTTACAATAATAATGTATGTGATAAGAAGTTTCAATATATATTTCCTGGTCTGAAGTATAATTCTGAATCCTACGTGTGCAATCAAATCTACCTGACTATCAAATCCACAATGTACAAAGCAAAACACTGGGCACTAATGGAGGTTTAGAAAGACAAATCATAAAATATTTTTGGAGAATATGAGTAATAGCTCAAAGGTGTCAACACGGAGGGATCAGAGAGAATGTGCTGTGGGAGGAAACTAGAAAAGAACATCTGATCCACGCCGAAAGTCAAGATTAGAAATACTCACTTAGCCAGACACGGTGGAGCAGGCCTGTGATCCTAGCACTCGGGGAGGCAGAGGCAGGCAGATCTCTCAGTTCAAGTCCAGTCCGGTCTACAGAGAGAGAGTCCAGGACAGCCAAGGCTACACAGAGAAACCCTGTCTCAGAATAAAAGGAAGAAAAAAAAATCTCACTTTGCCTACTGATGTCACTAGGGGCTTCAGTGTGCAGACGGAAGACAGATTGAAATAGAGACACTAAACAGGAGATTTGTGATAACCTGGTCCTAGAAGGCAGGTGACTAGAAGGTATGAGCACTTACAATGCTTAGCAGGTGACGGGGAGGGGTTTGAGCAAGATGGGCAGTGAGAAAATGGGAAGGGCTGCCTCTTGCTGAATATGGTGATTATGATTACACATCCTGTAACCTCAGTGCCATGTCAGGGAGCACAACACTAGTTCGAGATGATTTGGCTTTTCTTCAAAAGCCAAAGGCTACCATGGCTTTATCTCGACACTATCTCAGAATGTGAGTAGGAGTGGTCTGGGGGGCAGGGGAGCGTTTAGCTGCCTACAAAGTCTTACAAAGTAGAAAATAATGAATATTTCCTTAGCAACCATGCTTATACTTTGGGGTTTTTTTTCCCTAGTTTGTTTCCATCTTAACAGCTTTGCAAGATTTACTACATTCTGCCCATATTTTGTTATTTTAGTTTTTAAATTTTTATGAGGAAAAAGATAAATTTATATAAAATTAGAAGACTAGTCCATGGTGGTCTTTCCCACTATGTCATCAGCTCTCAAGCTTCTCAACATTATTTTTCCCTTAGGACAAAAATACTGTATTCCGAATCCTTGTTGTTCCCAAATAAACAGAATTCCCTTGTCATCATGAGATTCCCAGTGCTCACGTGCCCCACGTCTCACATGGGTGCCTTCCTTCTGATACTTTTTATTTGAATCAGAATTGGGACAATGATAATTTCTGTCTTCACCATGATTGTCCTTTCTCACCTTTGTCATTTCCTTTATTTTTAAGCTGTTATGTTTCCTCTAAAATTTTTGAGTTTAAGTTTACACATTGTTGCCCATGTTATCTTTAAACTTAAATGAAAGATGTCAAAAATTGCTATTGAGAAGTACTGGAGTACTTAACTTTGGAAAGAGAAAGATGCAAAAATCATTAAATTAGAGACCTCATTTTGTTTTTCAGTTTTTCTAGTCAGTTGACAAATAATACCTACATGTTTTTATCCATCCACGGCTCCTGTCAATCTTACTGCACCCCATACCCACTAAACCTTTCAATCCCTAATGTTTCGATACTTTCATACCACTTGTGTTCTATTACTCCACAATGTCTCTTCTTTAAAATCCTCTTTTCTCCTCTCATGGGCACCATTTTAGCCTCTACATGCAGTTTCACATAGCACACACCTATATAACATTCAAAGCTAGGATCAACATATGCAGGAGAACATGTGATATTGGTCTTTTTTTATCACAATTCACCGCAGTTCACATATTTTCCTATCTTATCCATTTCTAAGCAATGTTCATTATTTAGATTTTCACATTGCTGACTAAAATTCCATTGCAGATATATGCCACATTTGCTATCCATTTATCTGTTAATGGCCATCTAGGCTGCTTCAATTTCCTTGCTAATATGAATAAGGCAGCAATAAACATAGATGAGCAAGTATGTCTATCATATTGTGATATGAAGTTCTTTAGGCATGTGCCCATGATATCACATGACCATCTCAGTAGACGTTTAAATAGGTTTTGACAAATCTTTTCCTATAGCTTAATATAGTGAAAACATTCATCATGACAGTTTAGAACACTCTGTTAACCTGATTTGTCTCCTGCCTTGACTTATCTCCCAGGCTCATGTTCCAGATCCAACAGTTACATGGCCTAATTTCCTTTACCTGCCTTTCTGGCTGGACACACAACATCTTTAGCAATAGCTAGTACTCAAATCTATGTTTACAGTTTACCAGTCTGTAGTGAAGTACTAGTATCTATTGAATGTATCTATTGGAAGTCCTAAGCATTATTCATTATGTGTCTAAAGTGCATGAAGCTCATCCTTCTTTAATTTATTACATCCACTAAAACTTGGGAACAAGATATGTTAGAATTTATAAATTATTCTGATAAGCTTTAATGTATTTTATCTGTGTAGAATAGTAATTATTTTAATATGTTATGTTTTATTGAGTGGAAAAGGGGTGTCATTGTTCTTAAGAAGTATGTAGGTTGTTGAGGTGTTTTATTTAAACAAATATAGCAGGAAAAAGGTGTGCAAATGAGACTGGAAAGGTTGTCTGCGGATGTTTGACTCAGGAATAGTGAGGAATGAATATAATGAAAATATTTTGAAATTTTTAAATTCGGCTGTTGTCTAACAAATATTAGGCTGGATTTTAATTTGCTATTACCTTTGTACTATTTTGAGCATAATTGATGCCATTTGTCACTTTTGATGAGCGAATTAGTTTTTAAGTTTTACAGGGAAGCATCAGCAACGTCGACTAGCCTTATAAAATATTCCCAGAGAGTATCTTATAGAAGTCCAAATGCTGAGTGTAAGCAGAATAAATAAGAAAAATGAAAAGCCTTGGTACTTTTCCAGCTTCATTTTGTACAAGGAGAAAGCCAGAAATAGCAACTGCTCCATGCCTGTATCACAGAAAATGCTGAACTACAGAATAACAAACTTTCTTGGTTCCATCAGATTAATTAGTTTTCAGGCCAACAAAACAATCAAGTGTTTGAGAATAAATACTTCCCCGTTGGAAGAAGGAGAATGGAAATTAACTGCCTACCCCAAAGGGAAAAAAAATTACCAGATTTTTATATACACTAGTAAGAAGATACAGCAAAGCAAGTGTGTGCGTGTGTGTGCGCATGCGAGTGTGTGTGTGTGTGTGTGTGTGTGTGTGTGTGTGTTGTGCTTTCTAAAAGATGAGTGAGAGCCTATGTAAATGCAAAGAATTTTGAATCATAGATTTCAATGGCTTTGCAACCACTTTAAGGCTTCTATTTTTCTGGTTGTAAGTTCTACCAAGTTCCCACAGGGGAGAATGGAGACCTTTCTTTGTTGCATTTGCATGTGAGTTTTGTGCAGGGTGATAAATTGGTTCTTTTTGTATTCTTCTGTGTGCAGACACGTCGTTAGACTAGCATCACTTCTTGAAGATGCTTTCCTTTTTCCGTTGCATGGTTTTGGCTTCTTTGTGAAAACTCAAGCGTCTGTGGGAATGTGGGTTCATTTCTGGGTCTTTGATTCCATTCCATTGATCACTCTGTCTGCTTTTAATGCCAACGTGAAGGAGAGATTAACATGTTTTTTGTTTAGATCACAAGTCGGGGGGGGGGGATGAGAAAAAGACTTGTGAGAGAACAGTTGATGTTTATCCCCTTAGAAATTGAACCACCACGTGGGAGAGATTGGTTATTAAGCAGCTGAAAAACATTCCTTGGACAAATGCTGAGAGGAGATATAAATGTGAGCCAAAAACAGGAGGCGGGGCCTTTGGAGACTTGGGATAGTTTTGGATGTTCATCGTTTCACTTCGAGACGCTCCTAGAGAGAATCGCTCTAGGGAAGGCTTTGGGGCTCCGGGCTCCAGCTGAGGTTCCGGGTTCGGCTTCCGGTTGCTCCAGGTTCCAGCAGAAGAAATCCTGCTGACTAAGCCAGGAGAATTGTTCCTCAGAACTGATATCCTTATGGTTTGTTATTGTATTCTTGACTCTTCTTTTCCTATTGTTTAAGTTAGTCAGGTTATAAGTGAGATACTCTTGGTTCATAAGTTCGTAATAAGATATATTTGTTATGAAAATTGAGCCTACACCAATGCCGTGTGGTTTTTTTTATTACGAGTGCTGCGTAGTGAACTTGAAATCAGGGATGGGTATTCCTCCAGAACAGAATGATTACATACACTAACTATACAAATAAAAGGGGGTTATTACTGCTACTTGTGTACTTAGCTTTTATGTGGCTGTTCATTTGGTGGATGTGTTCACCACACCCCCGTCAGCCTGTGTGCCGGGCTGGAAGAATAACTTCAGTCATTTTAATTATATATTCAAGCCAACCTTTTTTTTTTTTTTTTTTAAGAATAGCCATCAAGTCGTGCAGGAAATAAACCTTTTTATTAACATCATGTACATATTGTACCTTTTTCTTAGTGATGTTATCTTTGAAAACCTGTCTTATATTTCCGATTACCCTGCTCAAGGCAGAGTGAAATTGGAAAGTAACTATACTGGTGACATAAGAGTACATTTGTATTATCTGAGAGTAAGTCCTCACACAGAGGAAACTCAGTGAAGTACAATGCAAGTCTCATATTAACTTTAATGACCCTCTCTCTGGGCTCAGATGCTTGGAGAGTTTTTAAAGCAGGTAGCTTGGATGCCAGCTGGGGTTTCCTTGGCTCAGTCAGATTAAGCGAAGAACACTTGTGAGGCTTTATGAGCACACACAATTTAGCTGGGTAACAGTCAGGCTTCTCCATTTCATGGCTTGGTTGCTTGCTGGTAATATCATTCCTGAGAGAATTCGGGACTTTTAATTATGCTGTGAATAGTTTACAGTATTGAGCTACTGAATGGAAATTAAACCAAAGGCATTTTATTTGGGCACTGGTTAATTAAATAGCAGACAACAGCAAGCTAGACTTATAGAAAACCTCAGCAGATTTGGTTTGCCAACCATGTGTGAAAATATTTTTCCTTTTTTATTTCCCATTAGTAACCTACTGTGATGAAGTGAAACTGATTCAAAAACGGGTTTTGAAGTTTTACCTAGGCATACAGTATTATCCCAGGACATTCAAACACTCGGGAGGTATTCACAGCCCACAATAAATGTGCTCTATCTTTTTAGTTTATATTAAATGGATAAATCATGCCTCGAAATTGCAGCTTACTGCTGACTTACAATTTATCTAAACAATATTAAAAGCAGTGTTTAAGATGAAATAATACATTTTCTTCCCTCAGCTAGTGAATAATATACTATCCAGTATTAGAACATAAAAAATAAAAATGTTTGGAAGTTGATTAATCTCTGATTTGGCTCTGGAAATCCTCAGCTATGGTTAAGGAAATTGTAACTGAAAACAACAAGAGGAGACATTTGCTTCACTAGATGCTACAGATGCAGTCTGCTCTCTTAAGAACCGCTTTCCAAATAAAATCAGAATCATTTAATGACACTGCTTGTTATCACTCAATAGTTTCTTATTGTAAGCACAAACATCAGAATAAGTAGTCAGGAGTAACAGATTCTGAATCCTTCTGACCCTACCCATCTCTCCTGGTACAGCCTGTGACCGGGGTGTTTAGGAGCGGTCACAAAGGCTGGCTTTAATTCCTCAGATGTGACAATGATACACTCCTCCTTAAGCTTGAACTGAAGGCGCATGCCTGCCTCCTTGAAGTGTGATGAAATTTTTAAGATTTGGAAAGCATATATCTCGTAAAAACTAAATATTTACATTTTATGTCTTTATGTTATGTGTATTGGAGTCTTGCCTCCAGTCACGCCTACATATTCACGCAGTGCCCGCAGTGCCCAGAAGAGGGCATCAGATCCCCTGGGACCACAATTACGGGTGCTTGTGAGCTGACATTAGCATGCTAGGGTGATTTGGCAGAGCAACCATTGCTCTTAACCACTGAACCATCTTTCCAGATGGACATTTCATATATTTGATTGAGAGTCTTCTATTATCTTTTATAAGCATTGATACCTCTGGAATCCTTATTGTAGCACCTTGTTTGGCTGTCATGGTTTTTTTTTTTTTTAATGGACTGAGCCTTTTGAGAGGCCAATCAGAAGTGTATAGGAACTCATTTAATTGCTGTCAGCTGTAATGTGTGCTGGCAGGTGCCTGTTTTGATTACTGCTTAGCATGCCATTAGGAAATAATGTACCTTTATATATTCATTGTTCTCACTGTCCTGTAACCGAAAGCAAGATTCATTATAAATAGACTAATCTTAGTAAGAATCTTGATGTGTGACTTCATAGTCATTGAGTTTGACACACAAGGTAGGAATATTAAGTAATTCTCCCTCGACATTTTCACAAATAGTGACTAGAAGAGATTTCATATTCTCTTCAGCGTTATATTTACATAGCTGTATAGGATATTTGTTGTTTCTATTTTGGAAGCTTGAATGTTATTATTTTAAGGTATGAATCTTCCTACATTGATGGGCTGGGTGAAAATAAATATCAGCAGTATTTGCACTAATCATTTGTCATTATAAATCTTATTTTTTTCTCCCATGAGGGATTACAAACAGAAGCAACAAATAACCTAAATCCACGAAGAAGTCATGATATCATAAAACATGACACCACCACAAATAGTTGTCACCAATATACTTTGCTATTGTGAGTCATGTAGCACAAGACACAAGGAAAAAATTTCCACAAATATGTGGAAATTTAGAAAATATCCACAGATAATATGGGGGTAGGGGATCAAAAGAAGAGGAAGAGAAGGGGCAAGAAGAGTAAAATTCATAGTGATAAATGATTCTTGCACCGTAACTCAAAGTTGAAGGTCCCCAAACTTCGAGCTGAAAGTTGGAAGGAATTTTTGTACCTTACCTTTAGCACATAAGATTGATCAGGTATAATTATATGGCTGACTCAGTTTGAATTTATACTATTAAGAAAAAGCTGTACAAATGATCAGAGCAAGAAACATTGTTATGAAATTAATTTATTCATTATTTATATATATATATGTTATATACACACATTTATTCATATTTGTATGTATTTGTGGCATGTGTTTAGGTGTGAACATGTGGAACTATGTGTGTATAAATCAGGATAACTTGCAGGGGCCAGTTTTCCCCTTCCTTATTGTGGGCCCCAATGATGAATTCAGGCCTACAAGCATGGCAGAAAGAGTCTTAACCCATGGAGACATGTGGCCATGCCAGAAAACCTTTTTATTTTGGTTATTGTATCACTAGTACTTATTTTTATTGGAAGTATTGTCAGTTAAGAAGAAGGCATTGATACATGTATTTTCCTGGCACGGGGCAGAGATACATGGCCTAACTAAGAAAAGCTGTTAAGGAAAGCCGTTTCCAACAGGGACTTTAGCAGCGGTGGTGTTATTTTCTGAGGATCCATACTGGGACAGTAGTGATGCCCGTATCTTGCATTAGCAACACATGTGACCTCCAATCAAAACTCATAAAGATCACAGATAAAACAAGATGTAGGATCTCCCAATCCTCGATGATGCCACAAAGGCACGGCTTGCTTGTACCTTGGTATTGAATGCCATTTTGTTCTGAGCCTTACCCACTAGGCTGTCAGTGAAGTATTTAATGTTCAGTGATCTTTCAACATTCTAAATTTTTTTGGTCACTGTTCCAGGTTTCATTTTTATTCCTTATATCTAAGAATTGAGATCTGTATAAAAATAGTTATTCTTAATAGTCTTTTATTTTACAGCAGTCAGTTCTCCAAAGTTTATACAAGGCTTAGCTGACACACCTGACAGTTTCTATAGAATGAGTCAGAAATAAATTCTTGCATTATCCTAATACTTAAGGTCTCAATGATTTATTAATTATGCTGAATCATTTAATAATCAAACTTAATTTCAGTTTTAATATATCTCCTTTTACTAAGGCTTTTAACAATACACTCTGAACAGCATAGACATAGTGCACAGTTAGCTTGTGTGTACATATGTTATATTATACAAATAATCTGAAAGATGAGATGCTGTCCAAGTTATTTATAAAATGATTATATCTATGCTCTTTTAGTATTTGCTTTAGCCATCTTTGCCTTTATTTTTATTGATAAAATAGTTATAAGATGCTGTGTTGGTGGGGCACCTGAGGCAGCAAAAATCCCAGGGTCGAGATGAATCCTCTAATTAACTTGTGAAAAAGTCATAGTGCTAAATATTCAGAAGACTCATGTTACAAAGAGCAAGGAATCAAGGCATCCTCTGAATCAAGCTGTTATAATAAATCATGGGAGTATAAAATCAAGCTAAAGGAAGTACTAAAGGAAAAAATCATTTAAATATTTGCATCAGGTAATTTATTGCTCATAAGTTAAATTTTATCAGAGTATCATGAATATTTAAATCAGCATCATATAGCAGAGGACATTACTAAAAGTATATTACAATTATAATATTATCTCATGTTCCAATATCCCAAGAAAATCTTCCAACCCTGAAAAGCCAACTTAAGGAATACAATTGGATGCAAAACAAAAAGAAAGAAGCTATTGATAATTAGTACCTGGGTCCTCTGGGACCATTAGAAAAAATTCAGGACAAATATCAGACCAGCACTGACCAGTTCTTCTGTTTGAACACAAATCCTGGCTGGATTGTTCTGACCTGACACTGTACTCTTTATCTGCCTCTTTACTCTGACACTTTATTCTTTATCTACTGACCTTCACTAAGTAGAAAGCATAGATTCACTATTCAGAATACTTAACATTGGACAACTGTATGTGTGCTTGTGGCAAGAAAGTGAGGGCTAGACATAGCAGATTATGCCTGTGACCCCACATCACAAGACAGTAACACAGCAAGATCATGAGTTCAAGGCCAGTCTGAGATTATACGGTGACAAAACCACTTCAGAAAGCAAATGTATAAAAGACAATAGTGAATACAAATTCTTTCAATAATAAAGAACATAAACAACATGTGTTTTATTTATGTCAGTTTTTACTTTGTTCAGCAGAAAAAGCATTTATAGGACATGAGTATCAGGGCATTGGCAGAAGAACAAGTGGGAGTATTCCCTCCCAGAGTACACGTCCTAGTTAGGCTTTCTAATGTTAAAAAAAAATACCATGACCAAAGTAATGAGAAGAATAAAGGGTTTATTTCATCTTACAGCTTTAAGGTCAATCCACAGATGAGGGAATCAGGGCTGGAACTCAGCACAGCAGCCTAGGGGTAGAATCTGAAGCAAAAGTATTGAGGTTGCTGCTTGTTGGTTTGCTCTGCATGCCCTGCTTATCCTGCCTTCTTAAGCACCTGAGGACTACCAGCTCAGGAGTAGCTAAAGAAATGACGCCACCAAAGTCTAATTTGGTGAAATAATATGTCTACTGAAGCAGGTGTGAAGGGTTCCCTCCAGGAGCACAGGTGACAGACATCTCATGAAAGCTCTATCTCTGGAGCTCCCTGCCCAAGTTGCTGGCAGCTCTGTCGATGAGAAACTCCTTCACTTTACTAAGTGTTTATATATTTATAACCTTGTGGAGGGCCTCAGTGAATCGTGTAGTCTTATGAGTATCCTGAGCCCTGTAAGTTTCTCCCTACCAAGAGTCTGTTTTGATAGTCATGCAACACTGAGGTATCCATCCCAGCGCCTTTCCCAGACCCATGTCTATTGTGAGAACTTGCAGTGGGGCGCTGCTTTCAAAGGCGGTATCACTTTCCTACAGGACCACAGTATAAGCAAGCCTTCTCCTCATGGGCCTTTATAAGACATCAGTACCAAAACTACAGGAACAATTAAGGAATTATGATAATGAGAAGCTAAGGAAGGGCAGAAGATTTCATCAATCAGAAACAGACAAGGAAAGCTCTACACCCCCACACTAATGACCTTTAACGTTTACTAATGTTTATGTAAGTTAATTAATTTAATAGTTATAATTATACACATATTTACAATAAGCTGACTAATAAAATGAGCAAAGAGATTGATAATAATCTACCATATATTTTAAGAAGAGTAGAATATGGAAGCATCAAGAGTAGAAGATGTAAGAAAGCACAGTGAAATCATAGAAATGCAAATAACTCTGATTTAACAAGCATGTAATATATACACACATGAAAATCACACCATACCCACTAAATATGTAAAATTACTGTATACTAATAGAAATATTTAAGCCCTCACAGTACAAAAGGAGGTGCCACATTATGTGGAATTAAAAGTATCTATAAAAATGTATTATACAAACTTTGCACATGGTGGTGATGTATCAGATATTCAAGATAATTCTGAAATTAAAAAAATCTCAGTGTCCTAGTGTGAAAGGTTGTCCTCATTTTGGTCATAGGTAAGTTTAGATATTGGAAGTTAAGGAACTTATGAGTGGGAGATGCAAGATTTGGGTTGGAGCCAAGCCAGAGCCAGCCTCTCCAGCCAGCTCCTGGCCTTGGTAAAGCTGGTTCCTTGACACAACACAGATCCTCACACACATGGGGTGCTTCTGACAGGCTTCAGAAGGTGTATTTGAAAGCTTACTAGTGAGAAAGTTACTTGCTTTTAAAGTTTTATTAAGCATTAAGCATTATTCAATTATTTAAAATTCCAAGCGCTAAAATGTGTGTTATGGTGTTCCGACAGTAATAACCTAGAGAGTGCTGAATAGAAGAATGCTTTAAGAAACAAACACCTCTTCTGAGTGGAGAATGTGGAAAATCAGTGGAACGCTGTTTATAATTGTACTTCTGTACTTGAGAGCTCTGATTATGATGCTATTATTTCTAACAAAAGTCAAGAGGGCTCTTTAGAATTAGAGGGCCATCACAAAAGCTTTGCTATTTACAATGTATTCCTTCAGACAAGATTTGTTTAATTATCTAACAAAAATAATGAAACGCTAATAGTAAGGCATACCCATTCAAGCACCAGCATTGTTCATGCCATTTCTACCATGCACATATTTTCCCTGGAGGTTAAGACCATAAATTTTATTGTAGTAACAACAAATACTAAGATGTAATCATCCGGTCCTTCAACCAAGAAATCATGTGACACAGAGTGTCTGAGAAGTATTTGAATTAGGACTGAACTTAGGTAACATGTCCTTTTCTCTCATTTTAAAATTCACTCATCCTTTTTAACCTACTGTAGAAACTTCCTAAAATATATGCCTTTACACATATGAAAAGAGTTTAATTGGTATTCCACTACAAATGGGTGAGAGTGCCCCCTTTGGATATTACAGGCTAACAGACATAAAAGCTAGTGACAGGAATTGGTTATCTTTGGGGGGTTGTTAGCAGTGGGTACCAAAGATACCTCAAACATTACAGGCTATGATCACTACTCTTCCATCACCTGGAGATTACGATGATAAAACCCGGGCACTGAAAAGGTAATGCACCTGAGTCACAGAACATGGATAAATCAAGGTAACATTGACTTTGAAGCTTTGTCTTGGCAGGCTAGCTTTCATAGCACTGGAAGTTTCTGTTCATGTTCTTAGAAGAGAATGTGGTCACTAATCATATCCAGGTGTGAACCCTGTGAACTTAATAACAAAAGGCATGGAAAGATATGCCTACTGGTGCAAAAGTAGTCCAAGTGTCATGGGAATAACCAAACACTTTTTCTTTTTTATTATTTAAGATCTGCTCCTCAGGATGAATCCTGGACCTGACACACTTATCTTGACCGAGAATCTGTGGCTAGGAAGGTCATAGGACTGAGGATAAGACCAACTACTGCTATTCTGCTAAGTGAACATAGTATTGAACCAATTTCCAATAACTTATCATCATACCCATAGATAGTGTGCATCTGCCAACCCTCACCACAGAAGCTTTTGTTGTTGTTCGCAGTGGGTGACAAAACACAGATCCACAACTGATCAATGTTCAGAGAATAGGAGATCATAGCTATAAATTGGACAGGCATGTAACACTCCCTCCTCTCAGGCTCATAGATCATCATGGAAGATGGTAAGAGCCAGAAGTAGTGGATGACCACCACATGAACACTGTTTTCTCTACACAACAGGAAGGATGCACAAAACTCAAAGAGGAGATGCACAAGATAACCACAAGATCAAGCTAGACACAACCACAGCATGGAAAGAGGAAGTTGGCCGGAAGTCCCACCCATGGCTGAAGAACTGATGGCAAATGGCAGCTGCAGAAGAGAGGAGAGTCAATTTTCTTCAATAGGTGTGGCCCTGTTAAATCAGCTATGCTCTAGTGAACAGCTCCAAACCCAAGAGCACATGGGCAGCCACAAATTGGATTCAACTGGTTATATTTTAAAGAAGATATTAAGTTGCATAGATAACAAATAGGGCTTAGATCTGGTGGAAGTTTGGAAGAAGGAACAATACAATGAAAAGAAATATACTGTATGAAATTCTCTACAATTTATTAGAAATCAATGTTTAAAATTGAAAAAAAAATGCCTTGCATCCACTTTTAAGCTTCCATAACCCCTTCCAATGTTTAGTAGAGTTTTGATAATTCAGCTCCTTCTCTGAAAGTCTGTACATATTTAAACATGCCTCTAACATTATCACAACTTGTTAAATGCCAGTTCGCCTGGCTATAAGTTAAATAATCTCTAGACAATTTGCAAAGAAAGTTTATCTTGACGCTAGATAAAGTGTCACAGTTGTGTTCAGCTCTGTAATATGTATTTATCAACTACAATTACTCTCTATGGGCAGGAGATATAACAGTGAGCAAACAGAAATCTTTCATGCTTCAGTAGAATTGTATTATAGAAGAGAGACATAAAAATGTATAATGAAAAAGATGTAATGAGAAGTAGATGGATGTATGTTTATTTAACTGGTGTGTGGAAAATCAATGAGTTAAGCAGAGTAGAGTGGTAGATATGTGATGCTATTTTAATGCTTGTTTGGATTGCAGGATCACATTCTACTGCAGCATTTGAGCAGGTCTAAAAGAAAGAAGGGCGCTGTCTCTGTCTCAAGCCAGGATGTTCAGGCAGGCATCCAGTAAGTGGCATGTTTTGTGATGGTGCAAACCTTAACATATGCAATGTACTAAGGGACAAACACACACACACACACACACACACACACACACACACACACACATTTGGAGAGCCATAATCAATTGAGAATCCCACAGTAAATATGTCAAAGAAGGAAGGCTGTAAAAGATAAGCAGGAAAATATAAATTTTTCATGACTTTCCCATAACTATTAAAATGCAAATGCTTATATCATTTTAAAATCATTATTTCAGAATTTCTAATAGCACAATGAATGCGTTTGCCTCTCCTAACCATTTAGAATAATTCCAGTGTTCAAATACCATATTTCTTTCCTTGAATGTATCTTTACACTTTATACAATTTAACCCAACAAAGAACTGTAGGAAAAAGAGATAGGTGTTACTGAAGATACCAACACATTTAAATAACTTGATACATCTGTTCCTTAAATGCTATTACACATCACCCCTTGTCACTCTGGCAAGATATGAGAGATGTAAACACGGCAAGATACATTATGGCTCAGTTTCGGAGATCTTGATCCATGGTGGCCCAGGTCCACAGCTGTGGCTCTAAGGCAAGAAGAAACATCATATTGTGGGGATCAACCATTTCCCCTCACGGTGCACAGAAAGCACAGAGGAAAGGCACTGAGTCAGAGATAAGATACCTTCCAGGATATGTCCCAGGTGACCTTCCAATGAGGTCCTACCTTCTAATACCTCCAACATCCTAAAATGTTATTACCGGTTTGGGACCAAGCCCTTAACACATGAGCTTACTAGGAATGTTTTATACTCAAACCATAGGAACTCTAATCATTCAAATGACGTGAAGATCTTCTGTCATCAGTTGAATAGTATATACTTCACCCTGATACTTGTTTCAGAAGCTGAGCCAGTTTGTGAGTATTTACCAAGGGAAAACAAAGCAGTTACAGATGAAAACAAACACAAAGTAAACTTCTGAGTTGCTAGAAGAGTAAGCAAGGAGAGTAGAGGACTGAGTAATATTTCTAAATGAGAATTTAATAGGGTTTTTTTTGTTCTGGTTATTCTCATTTTCAAAACCAAGTCACAAATACACTACCCCTTATTAGATTAGATACCCTCAGGATTTTTGAGACATGTAGATAATAATCTAAGGACCGATATAGTGATCAAAATATTATAGATCACATTTATTTTCAAAGAAATGGACATCAGGGCAACTAACTGTGGTCTTCTTGTATATTGGCAAATACTCTCCAACACTGTGAGTAAACACTGTGGTTTTCACATCCTGGCATGAATGTGGCAAAAGCACGTCTCCAGAATGGGAGCTATCCATGTTAAAATGAAATTTGATATGTAATGTCTACTGATTCATGTTCACTTTTTCCACAAAATATGAAAATATGTGTTAAGATTGAAATGTGATGTCAGAAAACTTCATGGAATATGTGCCTCATCATCCAATGTCTTCACTGATGTCATACATTCACATTCACGTCTGTACCCATCACAAACTAGTATCTGTAGGATGGACCTCACTGAGGCGTTCTCATCAGGAGACAGAGGAAAACGTATTCATGGATAAATAGTCATGGAGCGCGCCAGAACACATGGTTTTACCATTCAGAGCAGCTACAGTCTGCATTACATAAAATTCATTAATGTTACAGCGCCCTCTATGCTCAAAACTCAGCAGCAGGAAACTGAGCTACATGAATCTGGGTAATTAATTAAACCTGGTTTCTTTGTGTCAATAATCAGACAGAAGGGTGAAATTAACCTCTTAACTTGTTTATCAGTCAGTTTTGTAGTCTGCTTCTACAGGGTCACAAGAATAACTTAGATTCAATAGGCAAAAGACTAAAGTTAACTTGTGTGAAGAATAGTCACAGACCTGATATTATGATATTAAAAGCAGAAATGATTTTTTGAGTGTTAAAATAATACATTTCAAAAAGGGCAATTAACACCTAAAGGTCTTCTAAGTAGTGGAAAATATTTGACTTTGACGTGTAGTTATGAGCATAAATTATAGGTTTTATTCATGAGTTATCTCCTTGAAATTTTTAATGAAGACCTGGCTGAATTATATAGGAATTTCTATAGAAGAGAATTTATCATAGAAATAATAACAAAAGAATGGATAAAGACACCTTCAGGAAGAAAACCTTTATTTCTTCTTCATTTTTCAGTATCTACAATGCATTCATGCATTTTCTGGTGTAAAGCTTTGAATTTTTTCTCTCAGAGTGATAAAGGTAATCTGAAAGTTAGAATGACTAAGGCCAGCATTTTTGGAATCTTATAAAAATGAGAATAATTTAAACTGTTTAAATGCATTTTAATTAGTAATTCAAGGTACTTTCACTCAAGGTCCCTATTAGTAGTTAATCATTGGCCCTGCTGAAGCTAAGAGAATTCGTATATGCTTAATTATGTTATTAAATGAAAATGCCAAAAAATAGCAGAGCACTTTCAGGTAGATATTTTATTATTCTTATATCATAGATAATGAAATAAAAATTCATTTGTGAAGCAAAATTTAAAAATGGCATAATGGATGCTTTAAGTATATTCATTCAAAATTTCCCATCTATGGCATCATATAAACTGCTAAAATCACAGGAAAGAAAAACTAGAACCCATCAACTAAAGTCAACAATTTCTCTAAAGAAAATATTTATTAAATGAGAAATGAGAATAGCCCTGGGAGACAGAGGATGAATTAAACGTCTCTATCATGTATTTCAAGTTTTCACACAATTTCAAGACAATTAACAGACTGTGACAATTTGAAGAAATAATTCTATATGGCTGTCTGCAAAGCTGTCACACTGATCCTCCAGAATTTACAGTACAGTACAACTGAAGCTTGACAGCCAAATACTTGAGAAAGACTAGACAGCCAAACTAAAGCAAATGAACTTTGCAGAAGAAAATTTAGACACAAACATGGTCAAGACTTCTATCCAGCATGAGCAAGCTTCTATGAGCAAGACTCATGAGCAAGCTGTTCAGAGGCCAGAAAAGAGGTTAAAAATGAGCAAGGGCTTAAGAGTACAATACGATCCTGTGAGATTCCAAAATCTAAGGTTACGAACTTTCCTATTTCTATCACTTCTTGGGGAAAACTGTAAAATTTGAGGTATTGATAAGTGGCTTCTATTTTTGTTTAAATAGTATGCTGAAAATGCATCACTCTCAGGCATACAAAGACTCTACACCCTAGTATAGACATAATTAAATAATAACACTTATAGCTGCACCAGTCATAGCACAAGGGAACGGAAGCAACACCCATCAACAGATGAACAAACAATAAAAATAAAATGTGTGATTATATGATATATAAACATATATATACATTTAAAATGATATATATAAACATATATCCTAACGCATTAAAATTTTACTCACCCATCCATGCATAAAGAAATGCGAAATTATGAAACTTGTTGAAAAATGAATGGGACATTCATTATATTAACATATATTAACAGATTATAATACCATTATATAAAAATACTTACACCATTGTATTAAGCAAAGAAACCCAGACCCAGGAAGAGGAATGCCATATTTGCTCTCTCATGTGTAAATCCTGTTAAATGTGTATCCCGTTGGTAAAAAAAAAATCATGAGGCTGTTAGGGTGGGGGAGGCTTAAAGAGAGAGGCAGGAAACAAGAAAACAAAGTAGACTAGGGAATACTGGTAAGGGAATGGTAGAGCAGGAAAGGGTTTAGGACATGAGGGTGAAATGGCACATAAAATCAACCCAGATGAAATATGTCTCAAAAATCCCATATGATAAAACCTGTTACTAATTTAAAATAAAAGCAATTGTAAAGAAATTAAAAATAATGTAAAACATTTTAATCTAGTAAAAGGACAGATTGTCTACAAAACAATATGCTATTTTTATGTTGATACATTTTTAATATATTTACTTATATGACAGCCAAAACTGTAACTTCAATAGCATATATCTTGATGAGTAATAAATCTTTAAAAACAGAGAAAAAACTTGCAAAACAGGGGCCATGTGTCCCTGGTATTCATGCAGTGAGCACCCTGATATTTCTGAAAACCCTTCTAAGATTGGTGATGGTCATAAAGAACAAAAAATGAAGAGAACAGGTCAAGGTGGAAATCCTCCCTACAAAGAACATCCTGACTTCCAGTATGTTAGTAGAGTCTCAGGTGCCTCACCCTGGACAAAGCTGGAAGACGGTAAATTCAGGAGCTAAAGAAGATTCACAAAGATTGGGGGGAAGCTACATTCTTTACCCAAGAACTGTATTAAATGGACAAACTCATCAAGACTGCAGTGAAGGGCAGCCCAGGGGAGAGTGACCTACTTTCCTTCAAGGTACGTTTCAGCAGCAGAATTTATAAGTTAAGCTCTGAGGAAGAAGAAGAGGATGATTTTACAGATGACCAGTCTGAGGGTCCAGAGAAGTAGTCTAGAAATATGAGTCTAAGAAACAGGTTCCACCATGCCTGGTTACGATATGGAATGAAACAGTAGTTGAACCAGGGGGAATATCCTGTCCACAAGACCGATGCAGGGCAAGAGTTTTTTCTGAACTTGCCATCCTCAGTTTCTCTGAGGTAAATTCACATTCTTGTCATTCTTATGTTCCTGGCCAGGGTAGGATAACCAGCACAGGACTGACTTCCAGAAACACGTGATAACATGGTACATTTCTGCTTCAGTAAGGTGGGGACAAGCAAATGTTCTGAGCTCACAACACATTGTGTCCTGCTCATCAGTGATGTCACCATCTCCCTTGGCAGAGTCCAAATCTCCATGAGAAGCAAGAGACATGAGAGGACATTGGAAGGAAAAGATTCCAGGGGGGAGAGTGATTGTGGGTGGAGAGGCGACTTTTTCGTCATTCTGGGGAATTTCTTTTCTTTCCATAGGCAGGCTTTGTGTTCTTAGAATTCACAAATAGTTTCTTAAGGACTAGGTAGCAAGATCTTTACAAATAAAACCAATTTTGCTCATGAAGTTTTAAAACATGAGAAAATTAAATAAAGAGCAAATTTGTTTACACTTTTCTTTCAAAGAGAAGATAATTTGAGCAATTACTTAAACATTTATTCTTGAGATACTAAGGAGGAGAAAGAATATTTACATACAACACTTGAACAAAACCAAATCCCCTGATATGAAAACAAATGCTAAAATACTTAGGCCTTTCACTTAGGACAGAGGCCAGGAGATCATTGTTAGTAGACTGGCAAATACTGGGACACAGGGATTGAAAAACCACTCATTGCCAAAGAGTTTACTATTTAGGTGATCGTTGCCCTGCAGAAAATGTCCTAAAAGGCAAAAGATTTGTTACACACAGAGAAAAAAATGTTTAAGTAAACTTAAAATATGAAGAAAATGGCCTGAATTCACAGTCACAATTACTAAGTAGATATGGGTATTACTAAGAATCAAGAATGCTTGATATCAGGCTGGTGTTGTTGTGCCTCAGTGGGTAGGTGGCTTTCTATTCTTAAAAGCCACACTTGTTTTGTTTTCATTTCATGGATATTAGTATTTTCCTTGCATGTCTGTATGTACTGGTACATGCTTGGTACAAATGTAACGGATCCCCTGTGTCTGACATTGACGGCGGGTGTAAATTATCACTAGGTGTATAAACCTTGCAGAAGCAGCTACTGCTCTTAGAAGCTGAGTCCCAGCACCCCAGGCACCACATAGAACCGAGCTTGATGGCGCTCACCTGTATTCCCATCACTGAGGAGTTCAAGGCAAGAGGATCAGGAGGTCAAGGGCATACCCGGCTTGTTAATCTTAGGCCAGTCAGGGTTAGAGGAGGTGCTAATCTAACAGAAATAAGCTTCTCGACAAAATGGCACGGGGAATGGGATGAATCATAGCTGAAGTTAAATTGCTAAGAAAGCATTGGAGATAGAGCGACGAGAAGGTAGGGAGAGACCTTGTTGGAGCTTTGCAAAGAGAAGTTGGGTCAAAATGCCTCCGACACCCGGCATATCTCCCTCTTTATCAACAATGACAATCCTGTTAGATCGCGAGTCCTGAGCTCAGGCAATCACTCCTATTCGCTTCCTACTTTAGTCCCTCTGTCCAGTCATTCTTTGCTACAAATTTTTATTTATGTTACACCAGAATGACCTTTCAACGCCATCAATCCTGGTAATAAGCTCCGTGAGGAGAAGGGCTCTGAAAGTGATGAATTCATTAAGGTCCACGGCTTCTCACCCACAAGGCAGGGTCTGGTCACAGGACGCAAAGCAAGACTTCAGTGAACATTGTTGAATGAGGGAATGAAAACCTAAAAAACAAAAACAGAAAAACAAAACAAAACAAAACAAAACAAAAACACTGCCTGGACCTCCCTTTCTGTTACACCACATAAATTTCAATGTTTTCCATGTGGCCAATAGGCCACTTTTCAAGCACAGGCCTGATCCTTTTCCATCTCTCTTGTCAGGCCCTCAGTTTCCCCACAAGGAACTCTATTATCCAACATTGATGTGTGTCTACCGGTTCCTCAAGCAAGCAAACAAAGCTGCAGTCCTCTTGTGTTTTTGTTACTTTCACTTGTTTCTTTCAGGCTGGACTATTTCTAGGCTTTTATTTTTTTCTTGCTTTAGTCTGCCCTGCCTACAGAGGGCTAACAGCTACTCCTATTCCAGCCTCTACTCCTCATCTGCCTCACTTCGAATCCTCTGCTAAATACCATCCAGAATAGGTAGAGACACAAAACCAAACCAAAAAAAACCTTCATGCTTTGTTTAGGGTTCAATACCAGATGTGCGATATAGTCTCAGTAAATGGATATTGACACAGAGAGGTTGGAAAAGAAAAGGAATAATGACGCCAATATTGGTCACTCAAATGCCTTAATTTCTTTCTTAATTGTTTATGTTTTGTTTGGTTGTGTAAATTAAAATTAATTCTCTTTCATTTGCTTTGCAACTTTGATTTTTTTTTCAGCCCTATAACTCAGTCACCCTAATGATTTCTGGTATAAAATTGTTGCCCATTACCAGACATTGCAACCAATCATGGACACATTTAATCTACATGCACATCTCTGGCTAATAATGTAGCAAAACCAAAACTCAGAGCTGTAGTAACACTAGAGTTGTTAGGTAACAAATTCATCTTTTTTCTGACCTAGAATGACCTACTGTCTCTGAAGCCCACATTCTTTCAAGTACTCAGAGGAAGGACAGCAGGTTACCAAGAAGAGACTTGATACCCTATGAGCATATACAGGGGGAGGTAATCCCCCTCAGGAACTGTCATAGAGGAGGGGAATAAGGGGAAAATGGGAGGGAGGGAAGAATGGGAGGATACAAGGGATGGGATAACCATTGAGATGTAACAAGAATAAATTAATAAAGGAGAAAATAAAATAAAATAAAATAAATAAAAACACCCTTTGATGTTCAGAAATCATGTGTGGTATGTACTGGATGTAAACAAAATTTTTTTTATCCCAAGTGTGGGATGTGAAACTGCCTTGTGTGAGGGCTTATGATGTTCCTCTGCTGCAAACTGCCTCATGAAAGGGTGCATGACGTTTATCCCCTAGAAAAGGAACTGCCTTTGTGTGGGGACATGGTCTTTGTCACTTGAAAAACATGCTGCATGGACTATGGGAGTGTATAAATGCCCCCAAATCAAAGATCAAGAGCTTTTGCATTGCTTTGCATCCCTTGGCTGCTCGTTGCTCCGTTATGAGACATTCCTAGAGAAAAATGCTCCGGATAATGTTTCAAGGTTCTGGCTGTTGCTCCAAGATCCAGCTGCCACTATTGCAGTCACAGTTGCTGAATTTACGGTTTGCTGTTTAATGGGCCTGCTGGAATCCTGAAAATGAAGAGTGGATTTGCCCCAAGGAACTGAGTCTAAAATGTTCTACCTCTCCTGTCCCTGTTAACCTTCTTTCTCTCCTATCTAGGGTAAGTGGGTTAGAAGGGAGGTAGAGGCATTAAAGAACTCCAAATAAAGCATATTTAAAAAGATCAAAGCCTAAAGTGGTGGCTTTTAAAACTGACTATCATTATTTTATAGTCCTTGGTGTTAAGATCCATATGATAGAATTAGTTTTTTTATAGAAAGATTTAGTAGAAAATAAAAATCAATGATCACTCAAGAATAGCAAAGTAGATATCTCCATAAGTCTCTTGTTTTTCTATTTAAAATGATAATTAACACTTGACCATGACTGATTACCTTAGAGAGAGGTTCCCTGCCTCTATTGCAAATTAATTTGTGCCACATAAAGTGCACTAAAACATGCAGCGAATTAAGTATTCGTTGTCTGATAATCAATTCATCTTTTTCAAAAAGATTGATACATTTGTAGGTTCATGACTGACTCCATCCAAGTGTTTAAGACAAATTTAGAAGCGATTGTGGAAGAATTTTAGATAAAGTAACCAAAGATATAACCCTTGAACTTTTTTTTTTCAGGGGATGTGGAGTTTAATTTAAGACAGGGTTTCTCTGTGTAGCCCTGGCTGTCCTGGAACTCACTCTATAGAGGAGGCTAGCCTCAAATTCAGCCTCTGTATCTGGAATGCTGGGATTAAAGATATGTGCCACCAACACCTGGCTTTTGCTCGAGCTTTTAATTTTAAATTCAAATAAATTTATTCTTAAGTACTTAGAGTTGGTGTATATAATTAAACAGACCTTGTTTCTTAATTGGCTGTCAATTAAATAAGGGGTCACTCCTTGGGGCTATTCCTTCTTACACATGACCCATTCTATCTCTAAAGCAACAATGGCAACAAGATTCTCCCAGTGCTCTGTGAGCTTCTGACCTCCTAGTTTTCTGTCCTCCAGTCTTGGAAAACCCATCTGTTCTATTCGGTCCCTCCTTGTGGGGCACGTAGCCTGGGTGACCCGTGCAAACAGGCATGGAGCTAGAGTGACATCAGAGACATGTCCAAACCCTGACAATCTCAGCCTTGCGACTGGATCCCTCCCTACGTCCATGCCCTTGCACTCCTAAGCATGTAACCTGGTGACTTCCAACACTACAATTCTCCAGTAGCCAAGTAACCTAACACCTGGAACTCCTCTCCATGTAAAGGAGGTACCCCAATGCCATAAGCACCAACCAATGATGTTAATTAGTCCACCCTGGAAATACCTTCCCACACCCCAAGGTTTATATAATCTATGTCTACCTCAAATAAGCTGGCAGAAACCGTTTCACTAAATATCATCTAAGAGTTGCGTTTTACTGGGAGAGCTCTGAGCTGGGAGAGCTACATCCTTGAAGATCATTTCCCCCTCGGCGCTCCCAGCTGGACCTGAATCCTGTAGACCCCACCTGTTCAGACTCTGCTTCATACTTCCCAGCTCGACGTCCTACACCCAAGGGACGGAGTAGAGCGAGGAACCACACCTCCTGGCAGGTGTTATCTTGAGGTTAGTTGATCTGGAATTCTTTTCTTACTACTATAAAATACATTCACAGTGATATCTAGGTTACTGTTTACATGATCAGCCAGATGGGAAAACAGAGACTACATTCTTTTAAAAAAAATGCTCATGTGGATGTGATAGACTAATTGGATGATTAAGAGACCTTCTATAATTCAAAGCAGAAGGTAGAAGAATAAAACCGTAATAAAGTATACAAGGAAAAGGAAGGCAGCTCCTCACACGGCCATGGAGAGTTAGTGATCTCATGCTTAACAGCTGTCAGGGGTCAGCAGTAGAATAAGCATCTCACAGAATATAGGCCCTGAGTAAATTTAACCACTGTACCTTTCCACACTAGCTTGAAAGCATGTGTATTAATACAATACATGTTCTTATATTGAGCCTATTACAAGGATACTATACTTAGCCAGATGTGAGTGCGTACATCTGTAATCTCAGCACACAGGAAGGTGAGGCAGGAGGAATAACCTCAAGTCTGAGGACAATGTAAGCTACAAGCCAAGACTTTATGTGAAACCAAATTAAGCACCAAAAACTCAACAGGCAAGCAAATGTATTGGGACTCTCAGAATAGACAAGCTATAACAACAACATCAAAAATTAGTATCCAAAACAAATTAACCACAAACACTATGTCACAAGTTAAAATAGAGGCCAGAGATTTTATGGCAATAACTAAGAGAAATGTCTATTTAAAAATGGAAATATTGTTTTTCTATTAGCCTCTTGGTGTACAGAATAAATAGGAACGAATTTTTAAAAATCGCCTCTGAAAGCTATTTATGAC
This sequence comes from Acomys minous, assembly GCF_964271855.1. Taxonomy (NCBI): domain Eukaryota; kingdom Metazoa; phylum Chordata; class Mammalia; order Rodentia; family Muridae; genus Acomys; species Acomys minous. Next base: position 89,485,947 of record NC_140497.1, read on the forward strand.
TTATCATAGTACTCAAAACACTGTAAGCAAATGTCCTAGCTGTTTAAAAAATCTTTATGTTTCTAGACCAAGATAATAGGCCTAACACCAGGATGATTTTAAGATTGTGAGAGCAAGCAGTGTCCTTCATCAGGACATGTTAATTTTCTTACTAACATTGATTGACATGGATAGCAATTTTGTCATATGTGCACATCTGAAATGCCTTTGTTCTCCTCCTACTAGAGGTCACACTGCCTTTGTGTCTGGTGGTGGTGGTGGTGGTGGTGATATGCTGAATCTGCACTTCACTGATGAACAAAGCCCATATTATTAGGTTTCCTTGTTTTTCTTGAGAAAAGAGAATCTCAGATGTCTTGGTCATATAGTCAGATTTGTCTGTTTTCCCTACGGCACTCACTTTCCACAGCACATCCTCTCTGATTGCTGATTATCTATGAAGCTAAGATATTTTTAAACAAGAGTTGACACATTTATGCAAAAGGCAGAGAGATATTTAAGCTCTAGGTTGGTTTAACAGCAACCAATCAACAGTGTTCTGTGGCATGACATAACTCTAGACAATATGTAAATAATAACTACAAGCTTTGCTTAGGGTAATTTTTTACACAAACCTGTAAGGGCTTGCATGGGGCCTCCTAGCTGTCCTTTGCTGACCCTCAGGTGATAATATGAAAGGCTCAAAAGGCAAAATTCAAACAGAGGTCAGGTAAATTGGCTTCTGGTTGCGTCTGAGGGTGACAATTTCAAGATGTCATGTCCTACCACAAGTGTCCTTTGAACAAATTTTACATCATTTCACCTTTTAAAAATCTTTCTTTTTTGGTTTTTTTGTTTTGTTTCGTTTTGTTTTCTGACAAAGAAAATTTTCAATAGTGCCACTGTGTTTAAGTGGTACTAAGATGTGTTTAAAACAAGTTGATGATATTCTCGGATGTGTTTTTACACACACACACACACACACACACACACACACACACACACAAATTCATTGATGACTGAAGATCTGCAGTCTTACAAATCTTGGTTTCTTACATACTGAAAACATACTCTTTAAAATTCATGCTATGATTTTATGATTTTGACACACATACACATAATTTGTTTATTTAATTTCTTCAATGGAATATTTAGGTACAGTTACCATCATTATATATATATATATATATATATATATATATATGTATGTATGTATATATATATATATATATATATATATATATATATATATATCATTTGGATGATTTTAAGATCATTTAACAAAATTAAATGAGTTATCTCACAGTCTACTGGAGATCAAGTTCAGGTTTAAGATGCTGCCACCTCCAATTTGTTCTTCGTTGGGAAAATAATTAAAATTTAGGAAGTTCGGGTAGGGGCCTTGGTATTCCTTGTAAGTGCAGATGAAGGTATATTTTAAGGAAACTTTAAAGAGATATTTAAAACTTGATTTCTGAGCACAGGGGTTTATGATTTTTATTAGTAAATGATATTTCTGTACTTCCTCTTAGAATATTTTTTGTAGTTCGTATAAAAAGAAATGTTTCCTTGTACCATTTTTATACATGCATGTCATTGTACATTGGTCTTACTCCTCGTTGGCTGGGTGCATTCCTTACAATGAACAGTCCTTTCTTCTGCTTTCAGGTCAAACACATTCTATTACTTTCTCCTGCCTCCGTTTATTCTCCTCTTAGCTCTTTGGGACTCTTTCCTACCTTTAGTGCCTCCCTTTCAATTTCCATGCCTATATGCATTCCATATACATACATGAGTGTATATATATAGCTATATATATATATATACATGCATATATATGAGCATAAACACGTACATCTGTATCCATGGAGACACATATTTAAATCTGAGTTCTACATCAGAGATAACCAACCACACAGAGTTGTTCTGAAGATCACATGTGTGGTGTGGTACATACCTTTCCACAACAACTGCAATAATTTCAAAAGAGAGATCAAACAAAAATAAATTTCAAGTTTTTTGGCATGCTAACTTTGATATATCATGGTGACTTTCTTCTCCAGTCATGTCTATGGGAGGGTTGCAAGTGTCTCATGATTTATGTCCACTTATTTTATTCTTTATGCTGGAAAATGTTCTGCTATTATTTAATAAATGTATTCTCTGTGCCTTTAAGCTTTTATCTGAGTTCCTTCTCTCCTGTGTATTAATAGTTCTTGCTTATTGATCATATTCTAAGTATTGGATGTCAAGTTCATGATAGCTTTTTTCTTTATTGGCATTTGAATGTATGATTTCTTTATATTTTCTTGCATCCCTGATATAGTTTCTTCTTGTTGATCAAGTTTATTAGGGGTGTTTTCTGCTGTGTCTTTTATTTGTCTCATTGAGCAGTTTATTTTCAAACATTTCTATTTTTTATTCTCAATGTTTCTGGAAGTTTCTTCTATGTCAGCAACTTTTCTCATCCATTTTTATGACTTTTCTCTCCAAGATCTAGAATGAATTTGTCTGCCTTTCTGTGTTCTTTTTAGCTCATTGATCATTTTTCCAAGTATATATTGAGCTATTCCTCTGACATTTTATCTGCCTCACTGTCTTTTAATTTAGTAGCTAAGGAGTTATGATCTTTTGTAGATGCTGCCAACAACATCAAACTATACAAGATTCATAAAAGCACCTTAAGTTAATGAAAAAGGAGGTAGCTCACATTGGTAACCTCAATACTCCTAGGCAACATGAGATATAGGGACAGGAGAATGAGCTGGAAGCTCACCTTTATAGTTCTATGACAGGAATTATGAGAGACTGAGAACTGACTTCCAAATATGTTTTTCCAAGGCCACTATACACAGGGCATGCATGAACACATATGTACAAACACACTAAATAAATAAATAAATATTTAAAAGTCAATTAAATCTCAGTAATGCAACACAATGACCACAAGTGAATGAAAAATAAGGCTCGAGAGAATCTTATAGGCTCTACTTCTGCTTTTGCATGAATCAAAAAAGAAAAAGAAGAAAAAGGAAAATGGGAAATGTTAAAACAATATCATGAGGACTGTATTAACAAAAGTAGGCAAATTTGTGAAAGGAAAGAAGAAAATACCTAAGGAATTTTTTTCATGTAATATTATAAAACACCACTAATAGCATAGAAAATAAAAAATATATAGAAAAAAAAGTGTTGAGCCAGCTTCTTTGATGTTCCTGGCAACTTGGAAACTAAAGAGATCAAGTTCTGTGCAGAGAGTGGGGTAGTGGTGGGTCAACTGAACTTAAGGACTCATCTTTCCTATGTTGTATTCCAGTGCTAAATTGGCTTTATACAAATGTTCTGTCTGCCATACCTTCCTTCATTGTAATATTATATTCCCATTTTGTGTACAAGAGGCTGATAGACACACTTACTTTCCAATCTGAGTCGAGTGGGTTCTCAACACTTCCTGAGACTCCCAGTAGTCTATTACACAGCTAGCTGTTCCTGTCATGTGACAGCGACTTTTCCTGGGAAGGTATTGTGCCCACACATGCATGCATATGCATACAAACATGTGCTTGCATCCACTCACTCCAGAAAAGCAAAAGAGACCCACATCAGACCAAAGAAACAATTGTGCTAAACTCCAACTTGGTTAATGAGTTTTATCATACTTGCCTACAAGAGTTCAGATGATGTCTTACTTACAGAAGCAAAGATAACCCAGCATGGGTGAACACTAAGGAAAATAGCATCTCTGGAGATCTCTGCACAAGCTGCAGGCAGCTGTACACACTTGAGAAATCTGTTGGAGCTTGTCTAACAGGAGTCTCCTCTCCTAGGAGTTGTTAATACATCTATAAAACAGGGGAGGGGTCTCTCAGAATCAGGTCTAAGTTTCTTCTTTACCAGATTTGTGTGTGACATTTTTTTTTAAATCTCCTGAATCTCATGAGCTTCCTTACCCCTCTCAGCGGGAATGCTTCCGTTGGCAAGAAAATGACATACACCACTTCTTAAGGTGAACAGTACTGGGATTGCAGGTTGTCTCCCAAGTGCAGAACGGGAGAGGAAGGCAGCCAAGAACAAGGGAATATACGTGCAGGGTCTGTCTTTGATCTTTCCAAACCCTTAAAGTCGGGAGTGCCTTCTTGGGGCAGTGTTGCTGTGTGTGTCAAGTGTTTTGATGGGCCTTCGGAGTTTTCTGCCTCTACAGCAGGGACCGAGAAGATGGCTGTTTTGGTACAATGTGCAGATACTCAAGGAGGCATCTTGAGAGGTTGGCCAAGCCCCTGACCTCAGATGCACAGCTGCTCAACATCAATGTTATTGTCACCTATTGAGGTTCTCTCTAAGATACTGAAGCAGAGGTTATTAGTGACTTTACTTTGTGGCTTCTCAGCTTTCTGCCTTTTTGATCTGAATCCTCTTCCACCTCAGAATGCCTCGAAGGCTGTGGAAGATTAAAATTAGTTTCCCAGAATTGTGTTCTGCTCCCTGAATTCCCTGTTCTGAACCCCATGGGCTCCCCAGCATAGCTCAATCTTAAACAAACAGCTCCTCTCAAGACAGACATGCCTGGCTAGTACTCCCTGAGTCATGGCAACAGAAAAGTATTCCAGTCCTCTGCTGCCCATCCATGGAAGAGATCACTCTCTCACCCAAACCTCGAACTGGATTGTAGGAACAGGAACAGAACAGAAGAGACAGTGGAAGAGGAGGTAGAAAGGCAACTGGATAGGACAGAGTGGGGGGAGTAAAAGAGAGAGAGAGGATCAGATATGGGAAGAGTACAGGAGGTGGGGGAAGCTTACAGGGCCTGGAGAGAAAAGGGACATCAGTGAGACAATCTGGAGACCTGGGACAAGGTAAGCTACAGCAAGGATATGGGGATGTCTCTAGCTGAGCCTCCTAGCATCAGGGACACAAGGCTAAGGAGGCCACCTTTTAAGATGTGGGGAAGGCTACAGTGTTGGGAGCAGAGCACCAATCCACCTACCAAAACTTCAAGCCAAAGCTTTGCCCCTGCCTATAAAATGTGCAGAGAGAAGAGTAGAGACTAAAGGAATGGCCAACTAATGCCTGGCCCAACCTGGGACCCACGCCATGGGACAGAACCAACCCCTGACACCATTAACGATACTCTGGCATATTTACAGACAGGAACCTAACTTAACCATTCTCTGAGAAGCCCCACCCGGCAGCTGATCAAATCAGATGCTGAGACTCAAAGCCAAGTGTTAGGAAGAGCTCAGGGAGTCCTGAGGAAGAGTGAGAGGAAAGGATAAAAGGACCCAGAGGGGACAAGAACTCTGCAAGAAGACCAACAGAGTCCAATTATCTTAGACCCATGGGAGCTTACAGAGATGGAAGCACCAACCAAAGACCATGCATGGGCTGTACCTAGGCCCCTACACATATGTAACTAATGGGCAATTTGATCTTTATGTGGGACCCCTAGTAAGTTGAGCAGGTGCTATCTATGATATGGAATCTGTTGTCCGCTTTTGATCACTTTGTCCTAATCGGGCTGCTTTACCTGGGCTCAGCCCTGATGGAACCTAATATGCTGGGGTGAGTTGGTTTGGGCACATGAGGGCACACGGGTGTCCCCTTTTTCTGAGGACCAGGAAAGGGGTGTACTGGGGAGGTGGTGGGAGGAAGGGACTGGGAGGAGAGGAAGGAGGCGTCTAGATCAGGGTGTAAAGTGAATACTTAAAAAGTTTAAAAAAGAATTACTTTGCTTAAGTAATTAAGGATCTCATTATCAAAAATGTTTCAACTTTGTGCTTTGGGACGTGCTTGTAAATTATCTTTGAAACATTTTGCTTAAAAAGGAGACTTTGCTGTAAATGTTTTTATTTCCTCTGATGAGTAGACCAGATGAAAGCCATACCCAAGCTTTACTAACACATGGCTTGGCTGAAGCCAAAGCATTCCCTCTATCCCTAGCCCTAGGCCTGGAAGCTTGTAGCCTCCATACAATGTAACTTTTGCAAGCCAGAACCTCGAAGGCTTCAGATTCCAGCCTCTGCCTGCTCAGCTAGGCTTACAATGTTTTCAGCCTCGAGACTTACTGCCAAATAAGGTCACCTTTTCTAGTCCTTTCTGAACTCTGCCCGGTTAGTTCAACTCTGGCTCAGAAAGCCTTTCTGAGCTGAGCAATTCAAACTGGCTTCTCACTGAACTGTTCTGCTTGAAGACGTGCCTCTAACCCCTAGGAACTGAGCTTCATGAACTCAACTGCACTCAACTCAATTATGGAACTATACTGTGCTCCCAAACTCTACTGCACTGTCTCTAGAAATTCTTGATCTCTCTCTACACTTCCTTTAAATATATTCCCTTTTCTCATGAGAGTTGGATAGGTCCTGTCTGAGTCCTGATTCTTCTTTGCTTTGTCCATCCATTAATTAGAAGTCATTGTTTGAGATTAAAGGTTTGTCTATATTTCAGCCAGCAGGATTTAAGGGTGTATATTCTAGCTGGACGGATTAAAATTGTGTACCAAATCTGTAGTTCAGCTGGATCACACAGGTCTAGGACTTTGGATGTGATTCCTTGCTGAAGCAGCCATGTTGCTGGATTTAAAATGCTCTACATTTTCCTATCATTATAACTATTGCTAGGTGTGTGTCTTACTGTGCTTGTATGTGATTTGAAGTATCATGTGCAACTGTTGTAGAAGGCTTGCGTATTATAAATTTTGTTTAGATATTTGTGACTTTACATTTAGATCATTGTGCTTCTGAGATGTTTCCAATTGTTGCCTTTCTCAAATTTCAGTCCCAGAATAACTCCCGTCTTGTATGCTTAAAATAGCTTTGGAGTCTCTAAATGACCGTTAGTAACACAAAGATGTGTTCCTTCACCTTATGAGAGGACAGAAAATTGCAGCAAATTAGATTTGTTTGGCATGCTCTAAAGTTTAATTAACTAAAAATAAGTATAACAGTCCAGTGGATTCCTTCATTTAGGACAAATAAAGCAAACCTAATAAATAAAAAATCACTTGAGTCTTATAACCTATTACTTCTCAGCAGATTGTAAAACCTGTCAGAACATCTATTCCTAAGAGCTCAGAGTCAAGTGTATATAATGCACATCACTGTGTAAACAGAACATAAACAGTTAAAAATTTAAATGATAGAGATGCAGGTAGGATGAGGATCTAGTAAAGGATGTTTGATTGACCTAGGTTGGTTTCTTGGATGGGGGATGAAGGGTTGGGGTAAATGGCAATTGAACTATTGTCTTTAAAGGAGATGCTCCAGGAACAGAAAACAGAATCTATAACATTTAGAGTTTGGAGACAATGTGGCTCATCCAAATGTAAAAATAAAACTTATATAAGGTCTGCTCGGAGAGTAAAGGAAGACTCAGTTCTAGACATGAAGAGGTATATGATGAAGCAAATTATTTTAGGTATTTTATTTCTTTTCATAAGAACAATAGATAAATATTAGAGAGTTTTAAACAAGGGTGTTCATAACAGTAACTGTAGCAATAAGGGGATTTTTTACCATATATCTTGCACCTCTCAAGGTACAAGTACTTTCTTGTTAATGTTCTTAGTTAAGAGATACTTTTGTTCAAGAAATATTTGTAATATTTGTGTGAAGAACAAATAGCAATAGCCAAAGAGGGAGTTTATATGGCTTGTTTGAATCAAGCTTCATGCACTGGAGTCAATAGGATTGATGAATAAGAAGAGTTTACTCTCAATTCCTAGGGCTTCTAGATCAGTAGGCAAAGCTACCCTGAATTTTGGACTAGAGAACCATCACCGGTGATCCTGTGGAGACTGCCCATACACTGGACTCCACTTCAACAAACATTATTCCCTTACCATATGCTGTTTCTAGTTTTCCTTCCAGTGGTTTCTAGGGGGAAATACAGAAACAAAAACATAGCATGATTTTTTCCCCAAACTAATTCTCCCATCCTGGCTACAAAGATAGCCATACAAAGAATAAAATATGAATTCTAAGCAGTGAAGTGTGATTAGAACCTTAGCAAATAGTGGTCATTAATAACAAATTGTTGCCCAAGTTTCACAGTGGATCATCCAGTGGTCTACAGACTACTGGCACTAGAAATGTTGAGCTTTTTGAGAACAAAACTTATCAAAATGCTGAACAAAATAAGAATGAAGTCAACTGGCACACAGAAAGTGGCATTGCAATGGAAACACCCTGATGTTCAAAGACCATAGAAACTAACTTAAGCTGTGTATACACTGGGCTAAAACCACTGAACTTACATACTTAAAGGTTTGGACGTTTCACTCTATTAGTTTTGCCTTAAGGAAACCAGTGAGTGAGCCAATAGACAGAAAATACCTGTGACATAATGCTCTTCTTTCCCCCTTCCCAGCATTATATCTCCAGGCCAGAGTTCTGACAATTTTTGATCCTTGTGAGCACTAAGAGAAATCTTCAGTTCCACCAAATTGGAAGTGTCAGCAGGAGCCACAAAACCAGCCACACACAGAGATAGGAACACTGGCCAATACCCAGTGCTGTCACCAGATGATCTAGTCACAGAATACAGTTTTCTTTTATGTACCCGCGTCTTTGCACAGGGAACCTAGAACACAAGTTGTCAGGAACTAGACTTCTGATGTGTCTATTTCCTTTAAGAGTTTCTGGTCTCCCTCACAGGGTGTCGCACAGGCCAACTATCATGCCAGCCTTTTGAGAAACCTTCAGACACATAGCAGTATGGAGACTGTCCTTCTCTGTTCTACATAAATGTGAGAGGCATTTTACAGTGTGATCAGAGCAAAGAATCCATTTCTCTGGGTTTTCTGAGGTATGAAGTAAACATCCTCAGCAAAAAAAGTTAGGAGGAGAAAGAGGTGGAAAGAAGGAAGGAAGGAAGAAATGAGAGAGAGAGAGAGAGAGAGAGAGAGAGAGAAGAAAGAAAGAAAGAAAGAAACAAACAAACAAAGCCCCTCAAGTCAGTTATACCATAGGGTCCCTCCTATGGTGCCCATTGGAGGGAAAACAGGAAGGCATCACAATACTGACCTGATTCCCTGCAGCAAGATGCACTCCATGTGAAGAAAAAGGCAAATTGTTGTGATTTATATACAATTTAATGGTTTAAAGGTCAACTGTTCATTCAAATGAGTGACTTTTTAGAAAGCTTCAGAGTGGCATATATTCACTACATAATAAAACCTGAGGATATTTTATGTACAAAAGAAGCCATAAATATGCAGAGTAATTTTAAATATAAAATAACTATGAAATTGCTAAATTGTTGGGACCTTTAGTCCTGTATACTGAAAATACATATTCTAAAATCCTTTTGTTTACTTAACATTAGAAGAAATCAAACACTCGATGCCCAATTAAAATGTCCAAAGTATGCTAAAACAATAGATGATAACACATGAAAATAAACCCTTAACAATTAAATGCATTACATTTCCTTCATAGCACCCAAATCTAGCAACTTTATCAACAATCACAATCAATAATTCTTCAAAATGAAAAAAACACTGATTTACTGACATTTCAGTTATTGCTATAAAATCGAAACCATTTTTTATGAAACATAATTTATACCTACACATTTAGCTAATAAGGAGTATGATCAGACAAAATAATGAGAAAGCATACTGTAGATTTTAACGCTAAGGCTACGGGTTAAATAACCTTGGAGACTTGTTGGAAGACACTGAGACATAGAGCTTGCATCTGTGGGGACCAAACTTTAACTCTGTATACATATTATTACTACAGCATATTTTAAGTGAGAGACAAGCATGGTATCAATTCTGAGTGACCACATGAGTGACCACGAAATGCACAAGTAAAACAGGACATAATCCTCCAATGAAGCCGCTGAAACAGAAACTGAGTGACACAGTGGCTAACAAAAACAGAATCTACACAAAGGAATTTTAACTATCATAGGGCACAGCAATCGCTGTAATGCATGCATCAAAAAGAGGGGGCAATCAATATTTTGAAGACATGTCTGTGCACCTATGCATGGCTCATGAGAGCAAAGATGTGAGTGAAGCACATGCTCACATGTTCACTAGGGTAAAGAAAGTATGGCTTTTACAAAATGGAGTACTACTCAGCCATCAAAAGGATTAAAATAATGTCATATCTAATAACATGGATAGAACTGGAGAAACTAATAGTCCGTGTAATAAGGTAGATGCAAAAATGCAAATATCACATGGCATCATATATAGAATCTAAAAATGTTGATCTCTGAGAAGTCAAGAATTGAGTTATGGTTACCACAGGCACTCAGATTAACCAGGAGAAATCATGTGCAGGTGATAAACAGGTACCAACATACATCTATATAAGGGAAGTAATCTGCAGGGTCTGTGTAATATGGGAACCACAGCTGAAGTACTATGTATATTGAAACATCAAGAAAAAGAGGTTTGATTACATTTACCACAGAAATGACAAATATTGGATAATATATATTACTGATTTGACTATTGTTCAGTACGTATATGTATCAAAACATTGATATGTCTAATTTTATGTCCTTTTAAAATTATAATGAAGTAATGAGCCATTAAATTATAAAGTATGAATTTTACTAATAATGTAAAAGCCATTTAGAAGATAAATAATCTGTATAATCTATATACTAATACAAATAAATAAAGCACATTAGCCATATGAAAAAAAAAAACCATAAAGTAAAATCCTAAGCACTCTTACAATGGTTGCATAGCACTTTTTACTTCTTTTTTTTTTTTCTTTTTTTTTTTTGCAAAGAAAAATCAAAACAACAAAGAGAAGAGCTTTGGAAACCAGAAAATGAGAAGTAGGAACCGTGTGCCACAGGACCCCAATGCAGAGAAAGGAAGGTTGTTTCTGAGCCATCAGAATCCTACTAGGGAAGTCCAACACAGGGAAATTGTAAGCATTTCTATGACATAAACTCTCATTCTTTGCTGAAGGGTTCTAGAGTTGACTCAGACTTAGCCCCCAATTACGCAGTTACATGGAGTCTGCACAGTGGTGTGGCTTCAGATGGGGAAAAAAAGTCAATGCTCTAGGCCCACAGAACTCCAGGATTATCAAAGAGATAACATCTTTTGGTGTATATTGAACCATATCAGGTTTAACTTCAGAACAGCAAAGATAGAGATGAAAATTTAAAGGACTCTAAAAGTAAAAATTTAAAAGGCTAGCTAATCAGGAACAGATCAAAACAGACGCTGAAACTCACGAACACTAAGTGAAGCCTACAGAGCCTTGTGGAAGAGTGAAGGGAAAGGATAGGAAGAGCCAGGAGCTCTCCGCAAGACAACAGAGCCAACTAGCCAGGGCCCAGGGGGCCTTCTGGGAGACTGAAGCACCAAAAAAGTACCATGCAATGATGAGCAGCTTGGTCTTCATATAGGTCTCCAAATAAGTGGAGCAGGGGCTGTCTGTGACATGGACTCTGTTGCTCGCTTTTTAATCACTTCCACCTGGCAGGAAATTACCTTCTCAGGCCACCATGGAAGAGGAAATTCTCAGTCCTGATGTGACTTGATATGTTAGGGTGGGCTGGTAGTGGGGGAATCTTCCCTTTTCTGAGGGGACGTTGAGGTAGGATAAGCAGGAAGACGGAATAAAGGTGGGACTGGGAGGAGAGGAGGCAGGGGGCTACAATTGGGATGTAAATTTAATAAATAAATGAATTAATTAAAAATTTAAAAGGCTAGATAAATTAATTCTTCTCTGCAGGAAGGTGGCAATAGTTAAAGGAGGCTTCTATAAGGAAATCTGAAGCATGATGAAAGTGGAAAAAAATATTTTCAGTTTTATATTAAAAGTGAGACATAGACCTGGTGGCACTCAGAGGAAGGATAGCAGGCTACCAAGAAGAGACTTGATACCCTATGAGCATACACAGGGGGAGGAGGTCCCCCTCAGTCACAGTCATAGGGGAGAGGAGTAAGGGGAAAATGGGAGGGAGGGAGGAATGGGAGGATCCAAGGGAGGGTATAACCATTGAGATGTAATACGAATAAATTAATAAAATAAAATTTTTAAAAATTGAGACATAGAATAACAGCCTGGATTTTTGTATCCAGAGGCATAATGCTTCCAAAGTAAAAGTTAAATAGTTAAGACAGCAAAAAGAGAAATTATTGATAGCTCACATGTGCTCTGACAATATGGAGAGAAAATCTTCAGAGGAGGGAAGAGTACATATCAGAAATTGAATCTGTAGAAGAAAAGGAAATTGTCAAAGGGTGGAAAATAAACACACAGTGTGGCAGTGTAACTAACCCTGAACCCATCAACTCACATATCTGAGTGCTTAGTTAACAGAGTGGTACCATCTGAAAAGATTATAAGGATCAGGAAATTTCTTGTGGGACAAAGTGTGTTACTGAGCATGAGATTCCAGGGTTTGGTGCCCCTTCTCCTTGCAGATCAGGATGGAGCTCTCAGCTACTCCTCCAGCAACACACCTGCGTGCCACCATCCCCTCTGCCGTGATGACAATGGACTGTAAGCCATCTTCAATCAAACACTTTCTTTTATAATAGTTTCTTTGGTCATGGTGTCTCTTCCCAACAAAGTAACAGTGGCTAGGGCACACAGAGTTTTCTACTTTCTTATGTTTAGAACAATCTAAAACAAATCTGTTTGAAGAAATTATCACAATGGTGTGCTAGTTGAGACAAATGATAGTAATGCCAGGAGGTATACAGAGAAAAAACGAGGAATACTCTATTATAAGGTAACTATTATTATATTATATTATATTATATTATATTATATTATATTATATTATATATGTTATATATAACTGGTACTATCTATCATAAGATAATAAAGAATATATGTGTGTGTGTGTGTGTGTCATTGCACTGCTCCCGACTTCTTTTATGTTTCTTTTAATGTCACTCCGAGCTTCAGGTTGAACTTACCTTCTCTCATTTATAACAGTCCAGAATAATATTGCCCCACCACAAAGGACCCCTGTGATGAATCTCACTGTAAGAGGCCTGAGCAATAGAAGCTTGGATATATTCTATTGATAATGCAACTAAAGGAAACATTTTTCAGGCAAAAAATGAGAAAACCACCTAAAGGTCACAGTATTTTATCACTTGGCTCTAGAGATAGAGATCACATTTGGATACAAATTCACAGCACAGAATTGAACAAATGGCTAAAAGGAGACAGGATCCATTGCTTCTCTTTCTGACAGTGAGGAAGCAAACAGAAAAAGATTTAGATTGGGTTGTGACATGTCTACTATGCTTTGGTCTGTTTTTTTTGGGGGGGGGTGGGGGAACAGTAAGTGATGGCTAACACCTACCTTATACTCAAACAAAAATAATAACTGATAATTTCTCCTCATAGAACTGGACAAGGAAAGAATTCTGGGCTCACATATTTAGTGCAACTTTGGAAGGTTTCTCCTAGAGAAATTGAAAGAAAGCAAATTAAAAGCCATACAATTATGAAAGGTGGAGACAAAATTATTCCTCCTGGCAAATGGCATTACGCTGTATAGAGAACCTTAAAGCCTCCAGCCAAGGACTAACATATCTGATTAGCAAATGAGCAAAATTAAATTAAGTTAGATGAAAATTAGTAGCATTCAAAAGTTTTCATATTATTTTTAATTATAATTACATAGTTTTCCCCTTCCCTTTTCCTCTCTCAGAATCCTCCCATACATCGGTTTTCTCTCTTTCAATTTCAGTGCCTCATCTTTCATTAATTACATGTCAGGTGTATATGTTATTATGCGGCCTGTTGAGTGTAAGTAGTGCTACTTATATGTATGTTTTCAAGGGGACTCCAGTACACACTGGCTACCAAAACCCAAACAAGGGAGCCAGAGGAATCTCTAAGGAAAACCATGCAACTCTGGAGAAAGACATGTAAAGGGGCATAGAAAACAAACAGACATAAGTTCATGAAATGGAAGAATGAATGTTTTTTATGTTTATACCATTCATAGTGATCTATAATACAATATTCATTAAAATAAGAATGACTTTATTCTTAGAACTAGAGGAAGCAACTTTTAAATTCACATAGAAGAAAGAAAACCAAATAAGGCATTCATGAACGATGGAACAGTGCTAGAGGCATCACGCTATTTGACATAAAAATATACTATAAAATTATAGTAACCACTAAAAGAGAAAAGCTTTGACATAGAAAGTGATCTAGAAAACTTTAACAGAAAAGTGATTGCCTTTATAACCCCATGAGCATCCAGTGAACTGACTCTCAACACAGGTAGGTGTATATGTGTGTGTGTGTGTGTGTGTGTGTGTGTGAGAGAGAGAGAGAGAGAGAGAGGGGGGAATTTCTGCAGGAAGAACTTGGAGGGCTGTATAGTCATATGCAGAACATTAAAGCATGACCTCTGTCTTGCTCTAGAGAGAAATAAACTAAAAATTGGTTAAGACAGAAAATTTAAATGTCAAACTGACACTTCTAAAAGAAAACACAGGGCATCTGCACAGGCAATAATTCTCTCTCTCTCTCTCTCTCTCTCTCTCTCTCTCTCTCTCTCTCTCTCTCTCTCTCTCTCTCTGTGTGTGTGTGTGTGTGTGTGTGTGTGTGTGTGTGTGTGTGGGCGGGGGGAATGCACATGCATATATGATATTTTTCAAGTATAGACCCAAAAAGACAAGAAAGATGTTTACTTTAAATTTGATAAATACAAATAGCCAAATCATTATGAATGTGACATTTACAGAACTCATGATTGTCACATGGTTCTCCTTGATGTATGTAGTTTTTTATGCATATGTATATGTATATGAAAAAAGCACTCTTTAAATGTTTCAAGTGGAAACATAAATGATATGGATCAGTTTCTCCCAGAAACAGTTATGTAAACACTAGGCACACAGCCTTTATTATACACAAATCATGATGACTCAGGAAGTGGAAGGACAACAGGTCCCTGAGTGTGTCACCATCCCAGTATGGCCAAAGCTGAGGATGGTGGTACTGAAGGTCTGCATTTGGGCACAGATGTAAATTATAATTAATACTCAGATGCACAGGGTAAAAACTCACTTCCATGTTGGAACGTTAGAGGACCAATGAGAGTCAGCCATAAAATAGACCCTGTGCTACAGAAACCCGGTATGCTGAGCTGAAGAACTCATGACTGGCATGTAGATAACCACAGCACAGGTGTGACCCTTCCACAGGGGGCGCAGCACAGATTCAGCGCCCACAGTTGTTACCTGTACCACACCACCGAAGCAGCAGCATTCACCCAGGACATGAGTTGCTTCCTGCAGCCTGGTCTCAGCCCCCAGGCATGTCCTCCTTCCTCCTGGGAAGAAGTAGTGTACAGAGTAACATGCAGGTTGCTGCTGCTGGAGGTGATGGTTACCGGCAATTAGGTCTATGTCCCGCAGGGCAGGGGTTAGGAGGATTCACCTCCACTATTTCTATGGCTAGGCTTCACCACTATGAGCGGGAGTACAACCCCACAGGCATTGCAGAGGCATGGAGACAGCTACAACCCCACAGGCACTGCAGAGGCATGGAGACAGCTACAACCCCACAGGCACTGCAGAGGCATGGAGACAGCTACAACCCCAAGGGCACTGCAGAGGCATAGAGACAGCTACAACCCCACAGGCATGGCAGAGGCATGGAGACAGCTACAACCCCACAGGCACTGCAGAGGCATGGAGACAGCTACAACCCCACAGGCACTGCAGAGGCATAGAGACAGCTACAACCCCACAGGCATTGCAGAGGCATGGAGACAGCTACAACCCCACAGGCATGGCAGAGGCATGGAGACAGCTACAACCCCACAGGCACTGCAGAGGCATGGCGACAGCTACAACCCCACAGGCACTGCAGAGGCATGGAGACAGCTACAACCCCACAGGCACTGCAGAGGCATGGCGACAGCTACAACCCCACAGGCACTGCAGAGGCATGGAGACAGCTACAACCCCACAGGCACTGCAGAGGCATGGAGACAGCTACAACCCCACAGGCATTGCAGAGGCATGGAGACAGCTACAACCCCACAGGCATTGCAGAGGCATGGAGACAGCTACAACCCCACAGGCACTGCAGAGGCATGGAGACAGCTACAACCCCACAGGCACTGCAGAGGCATAGAGTCAGCTACAACCCCAAAGGCATTGCAGAAGTATGGAGACAGCTACAACCCCACAGGCACTGCAGAAGCATGGAGACAGCTACAACCCCACAGGCACTGCAGAAGCATGGAGTCAGCTACAACCCCACAGATACTGCAGAGACATTGGCGACAGCTACAACCCCACAGGCACTGCAGAGGCATGGACACAGCTACAACCCCACAGGCACTGCAGAGACATTGGCGACAGCTACAACCCCACAGGCACTGCAGAGGCATGGCGACAGCTACAACCCCACAGGCACTGCAGAGGCATGGAGACAGCTACAACCCCACAGGCACTGCAGAGGCATGGAGACAGCTACAACCCCACAGGCACTGCAGAGGCATGGAGACAGCTACAACCCCACAGGCATTGCAGAGGCATAGAGACAGCTACAACCCCACAGGCATTGCAGAGGCATGGAGACAGCTACAACCCCACAGGCATGGCAGAGGCATGGAGTCAGCTACAACCCCACAGGCACTGCAGAGGCATGGCGACAGCTACAACCCCACAGGCACTGCAGAGGCATAGATATATGGCTTCAAATCACAGATTCGCTAATAGCAAAGAATGCACCTCTTCCCCTTTCTTCCAATAATAACAATGTATAATTAATCCACTGGGAAATCAAAAAAAAGTATCAGCGAAGTAAATGTTATTATCATCAACTTTATGATTGTAACAACATGAATTATTAATGGCATTCTGTCTTTAAGCAGATAAAAACATACTGAAGTAACAGATTTAATTTTTGTCTTTGCCTACATAACTGATGTTAATTTTATGTTAAAGGTTCATAAAGGACCAATTTGTCTTTAAATTTGCCTGAGAAACATTTTTTATCAGAAAAAAAAAAACCCACTACATTTTAACTTAACAACTGTCAAACCAAATCATTGACATAATAACCCTTCGAGAGCTCACAGCAACACTTTTACTTATACTTCCAACCATCTTTAAAAGTGAAAGTTAATCTTATCAGCAATGCTATCTTCCTTTAAAACAATTTAAACCATTGAAAGGCTTTTTAATTTTTTTTTTAATATTAGGAGGCACACATGTCACTGTGAACCCCCAGAGGTTGGGGGACACTGTGTGGGAACTGATTCTTTCATTCTACCATGTAGTCTCCTGAGATCAAATTCAGTTGGTGAGGCTGGTGGCTAATCCCTTTACCCTCTGAGCCATCTCCCTAATCCCAAAGGTCCTTTAGCTCATAGGTAACTGTAATATTAATATGGCAGTATCATGAGCCCTACAACTTCATCAGCTGTCTTGAAATCTAAGAAACACTACGCAGTCATTCAACAAATACGTCCTGAGTACCCAGGATGCTCCAGGAGTTGGGAAGATGAGATGGAATACGTTATTATTGATTATCTCAGAGGCAGTAAACTAAAGTTATGACAGAACCTTTAATAGTAGTACTCTTAGCAGTGTGATGTAGAAGAACATAAACAACTCTAATGAACCTTCCCGGTACTTGTCAGCCTCAAAGAACAACATTGCTCTATGGATGAGGTGCCAAACACACTGAACTTCATAACGACTTCTACTCCAAGTGAAATTAAGGGGAAGGATGCGTGCAGATAATATTAGTTGCTACTTCCACCTCTCACCACCACACCATATTTTCTCCTGTCCTGTGCAGATAATCTAATGAGGCAAACTGCATCATCCTGTTGAACAGCCAGTGTGACTACAGTGGTCTCCTCCACAGGAATGCCGGCTACCTTTACATTTCAGGAAAACTGAAATCATTTTTACCCAACTCTAACTCTGTGATGACACGTTATTAACAAGTGCTTGGGAGGAACAGTGAACAAGTACCATTGTGCATCACGTGAAGTTGGGGATTATTCTGAGGAACGCAATGTCATATGAACAACCCAGAGTATACACTAGACTTTAATCTCTTTTGATGTGTGCGGGGGGGGGTGTCATGGGGGGACAATGACAGACTCCACACTATTTATTCCCACTTATTCTCCAAATTCTTCTTTTACTAAGAAGTCAGATTTTTTTTTCCTACTTGTCTTTTCAGACAGAAACAGTGGGAAACATGACTATCGGAATGATTTTTTTTCCTCATGCCTTAAAACAGGTTAAAGCAAGCCAATATGTTGAAAATTCAAAACAGGCATTTAATATTTAATATTATTCACTAAGCATAAATATGTGGAGTGCTAAAGTGTATATATGTAGACTTTGCAATACATTTATTTTCACCGAAATGTCCAAGCCTTTTTTTCCTTAAATATGACACAATCTTAAATATTTACGCTATGGTTTGACTATGGAAGGTTGTTCATGGGATCATGTGTTGAATTGTTGGCCTAATGGTATGTTCTAGAAGGATCTATAAACCTTCAGAACAAAGAATAGTTGAAAGTAATATGCTGCTTACGTCTTTAAAATTATACCTGACATCCCTTTCTGTCCTTGTCTTCCCTTCCCAACACAAGACATACAGCTTCCTCCGTCACCGTACTCAATGCCATATTTTTCCATCATACTAGATCCACAATTAATCTAGTCAAGTATATGGATAGAAATTTCTGAAGCTATGAAGTGAAATAAACCCGCCTATGCTTTCTTCAGGTATGTGCACTCTTAAGATTTGGGCAGGACTGGAGTTGAACTAAATGCATCCTGCAGTGTGACGCCTTGAGGGAAGAATTCTATGAGGTGAGCGAGAAGTGTCAGCCACAGGAGCAGAAACTTCTGTAATCTTTGGTAGGCTGGGCCAATTAGAAGTATGACTCTACAAGGAGAGTGTCTTGAAGAGTATACATAGGTCCCTGTCCCCTTCTCTCACAGATGCTTCCTGTCCACCTGGAAAAAAAAAAACCTCCTTCCCTGACTCCTCTTCCTGAGGCAGTGGCGGATTTCTCCAGCACATGGGTCTATGCAACCACTCATGGAACCTTCTGTCTGTGAGCTAAACTAATTCCCTCCTCCTGTGAGTGTTCGTTCCATCATGCATTTTTGTCACAGGGATATGGGAAGCTAACTTCACCTCCTAGTTTGGAATCCATACCATGCTTAAGAGGGCAATAGCAGGAAGCTCTACAAACCACATGGCAACTCACAGAGCACATGCAGAACTTAAAAACCAAGGAGTTTTTAATCTTGTTTTATTACATCAGTAACAAAATGACTCCCAAGAGTCAAAATTTTTGTAAGTAATATTAATCAATAGAAATGTTTCGTCTATTTTTGAGGCATCCTCTCATGTTGTGGGTGAATCGAGCTGCACTCATCAGACCCTTTTCAGTATAACAAACAACACTGGGAGAAAGGAGAGGATCAGTGGCGTGTTTCACTCATGGTTTCAGAGCTTTCAACTTCGTTTGGCTTCCTTTACAGTTATTGCACTCGCTGAAGGCAGAATGTCATCGAAGCAAGGATATGTGGCTGATCACCCTTTACTGTCTAGGAGTGACAGGAAGGGACTGTGAACAAGGAATTTTTTTTCCAGGGCAAACATCTAGTGGCCCACTCCCTCTAACTAGGCCCACTTCTGATAGCTACAGCACCTCAATGTTCTATTTAGATTTTTAATTCATCAGTGGCATTTATCCACCAGCAATGGCAGAACCCTTGTATTCCATTCACTTCCTAAAGCCCTGTGTTGGATGCTTCATGCATCAGAGACCAGGCTTTCAGCAGACGAGCCTTTGCAGAGTATACTTCTTTTTTTAAAAAAACTTAACACTAGTGGAATTAACCAGAATTAGATGCTTTTCCATAGAAATAAGTGACTGAAGGAGATCAAACAATCATAGGTAAAATGAGAGAAATTTTAAAGAGGCAAAAAGAAGCCTCCTGCAATACAAGACCTGTAACTCGTGATTTCTAAGCAGTTTTCCCTGAGATACAATATTATGAAAATACCTTACAGCTGACTGTGGAATGAAGGACAGAGGCCAATAGTTTTGAGAGAAGAAATTGGTAGAGTCATCAAGACTACATGGACATTTTAGCTCAGATATCTCATCTGAGTCACCGGGTAGATAGGCTCTGCCTCCAAATATGGCACTCTGAGTGAAGGTAGATATTTATATTTAACATTAAGACCTTACATAATATTCTACTTAGGATGCTGCCGTGGAGAAAGCCTATGATTCATCACCTGGGAAGCTTCTGTAGTCTGAGAATAGTTTCACAGCAGAGATGGAATATCTAGCCTACATTGGACACTAGTCTTTAGATATAAGACGAGGTAATCCCCCTCAGGAACAGTCATAGGGGAGGGGAATAAGGGGAAAATGGGAGGGAGGGAAGAATGGGAGGATACAAGGGATGGGATAACCATTGAGATATAACAAGAATAAATTAATAAAGGAGAAAAAAAAGAACACAGTTGCGTGTCTGCTCATGCTATGTACTGGCTCACGGCAAGCAAATGAATTAACTTTGCATCAGTTTTGCTTACCAAGAAGTTGACTACAAAATTTAACTGACTCTTTGGGGAGACTCTGGACCACTGCATAAAAACAAAGGAAACATTCTTCGTTCGTCTGAATTCCTTTTTCACCAAGGCAAGGGTAAATTCTACCATTTTAGTGGCACTATTAAGCATGCGTACCCCCCAGGAAGGAACATAAAATTTGAAGATTGTGTGAAATGATGCACTTTGAAGTTTATTGAATGTGGTAATAGTCATTATTTTTAATGTCATCTGTGAATTCAAATGTTATAGGTACTGATAAAACAGCACTTTGCCCTTGAAGCCCTCTTTGTTTTATCTTCATTATTATAAGCAAAATTCAGTAGACGTTTGTTCCCCTCTTGTTTTTGGATATGGAGTCCCCATGGGTCCACCTGATTAGCAATTAACTGATGGATGGAAATTATTCTAAAGATAGATATGCAAATAATGTTTATTTCAGAGGGTCAAAAATGCATTAATAGACATGATTATTATTCAAGTATCATATTTGTATTTGTTATAATAATTGAGAGGATGGAAATGAATATAAAAAAAGAACGTTTTCAGGCTTTTATACTATGAGTTTAGAAATAAGATAACTAACCACTTCCAAAATGCAGAAACAAGTATGTTAAGCATATCTGTTGTAGTTCTGTAAAAAAGACAATAACATTTTCCCCCTCTGTGTGTCTTAGAGATTTTATTGCTTTGACAAAACATCATAACAAGAAAATGTAAGTTGGGGAAGGAAGGGTTAATTTGTCTTACACTCCCAGATCATAGTCCAGATCATTGGAACTCAAACAGGGCTGGAACATGAAGGCAGGAGCTGATGCAGAGGCCATGGGGATGTGCTGCTTATGGATTTACTTCCCATGGCTTGATCATCCTGCGTTTTTATAGAACCCAGGACCACCAGGCCAAGGATCCAACCACCAGGGCCTGGGCCCTCCCCCCACTGATCACTAATTGTAAAAATGCCTTACAGCTGTATCTCACGGAGGCATCTCCTTAACGGGGCTCCTTCCTCTCTGATGACTCCAGCTTGTCTCGAGTCGACACACAAAACCAGCCAGTACACTCTTGTCACTGAAACATCTTACAACTTAACTAACAACAGCACTCGTCGTGTGGGTGATGTATGAATCTATGCAACTCTATGATGCTCGATCATAGTGGATCTTGCTTCGGATATGTTAGGGGATGGGCTCCTCTTCCTTTCTCTGAACTCTGTAATGGAAAGAATGAAATTTGATATGCAATGTTTCTGTTTAAGGCGCTCTAAAAAATACAAATAGATATCACCAAGGAAATTTGGTTTAGATAATCAAATGATGTACATAAAGAGACTGTAAAAAATGTTATTAGTGACACAGCGGATTTTGTTGAGTGCAGCAGGATGGGCTCCCAAGTCAGTTTGAAAACTGTGAGAGTTAAAGGAGGAGAATGTCGAATCTTTTCTGGGGATTTCATTTTGGGGGATGGTTTTAATATCACACTGGAACCAAGAAAGACAGAGTACAGGAGCTTTTTTAAAAACCAAACTGTTCAGATATGAGGCAGTAAGTAAGCATGAACAGCAGAGGCGCTCCGTGCCAAGTACTGCATGTGAATCTAGACTTGCTATTACAGTGAATCCTGGTGCCCAGTGACTGAGACCTGCTATGTCCTTCCTTTTTATCTGAACTCGCTCAGCGCTGCTCTGAGATTTATAGTATAATTCTTATGAAGGAGGTAAAACTTCCTCTAAATATCTTGTTTAAGAACCCAAATACTATGTACACTGAGAAGTGTAAGAGTCACTATTGCTATTGTCTGGCGACTCGGAATAGGGCAGGTATGTTGATGGAAATTAGTGCATTAGATTCTGATGAGCAGGAACATAAATGGCTTAAAATTATTTATAGTGTGTCTACTATATGAATGCTTCCAAGATCTGACACCTGATCACTAATGACAGGTACACACCTCTTCCCAGCACTATGATCTATGCCTGAGTCTCAGCCACTGTGGTCATCTCTGGTTTCCATGAAGAGGGATATTTTGATTAGGACATAACAGACAGCAATCATTGTCTGCTTCTGTCAAGTGGGTTGAGATTGTGTGCAAAGGATAAGAATTTCAAGTATTTCACTCATCATATTTCAATGGGAAATGAAAGTACAGTGGTGGGAAAGGACCAGCTTCCCCAGAATCACCAAACCTGGCAAGACTGGGGATAGGGATGGCCTCTGATTTTTCAGATGTATCTCTTTCCTGCATGTAGTGCATCATCTTTACTTTTAGCAAAAAGAACATGCTGTGTATTCAAAGTGTGGAGGATGTTTCTTTCCTTTTGGAATACTACAAAATTTTACATAGGATCATAGACCAAGATCTGGTGTAAATCCTCCATGCAGATAAAAACTCTTGTTCTGAGGATGTATGAAATAGATATAAAGATTGTGATTTTTCAGTTGCAGAAATGCTCAGACCACTTGACCAACTGGTTGACCATACATTCCAGAATCTACCAGAGAGGCTGGGAATGTCTCTTCACTGTTTAGGTATCAGAGTGACACTACAAAGAGCAAAGATTACATCACAGTTTAGAGGCTGTCATATGAGCAAGTACTCAAAGGGGTTGACTCTCAAGAGTGTAAATATTAATGTTACACTGCTATGCTTATAGACAGGAACATAGTATAACTCCTCTGAGACGCTTCACCCAGCAGCTGATATAAACAGATGCAAATACCCACAGATAAACATTAGACAGAGCTTGGGGAGTCACATGGGAGACCTAGGGCATCCATTAAGGGATGGGTCAATAACTTCATAAGAAGACCTATAGAATCAATTAACCTCGTCTCATGGAGGCTCACAGTGACTGAATCACCAACCAAAGACCATGCATGGACTGGTCCTAGGCACCTTGCACATATGTAGCAGATGTGCAGCTTGGTCTTCATGTGGATCTCCCAACAATTGGAGCACAGACTCTCTGATTCTGATGCTCCAGGCTTCAGGTAGTAGGGTTATGAATGATTACATTTAGATTACTGGGTGCAAAGCATGGCTCAAGCCCATCTGAGACTGTGGCATGGAAGGAAGTCTGGGCAGTTGATAGTTTTTTGTTTGTTTTTAGTTTGTTTTTGTTTTTTGGTTTTTGGTGGTTTTTTTTTTTTTGAGACATGGTTTCTCTTTATAATAGCCCTGGCTGTCCTGTAACTCACTCTGGAGATCAGGCTGGACTTGAACTTAAAGAAATCCACCTCCATCTGCCTTCCCAGTGCTGGGACTAAAGGCATACACAGATATGTCTGGCTAGAATCTTTTTATTTATATATATTTAGATTTTATTTCTATGTGTCTGTGTATATGTGCACATAGGCCAGATGTCCAAAGAAGGCAAAAGAGGGAATCAGATCCCTGGAACTTGAGATACAGATGATTGTGAGTGTTCTGATGTAGGTACCGGGAGCCAAACCTGTGTTTTCAGCAACTTTGGTACTCACTCTTAACTGCCCAGCCTTCCTACCAGGCCACAGGCTCAGATTTTTTTTTTTATTAGCGAGCAAAAAAAAAATGTTTATACAGTTATCTACTACTGAAAAAGAACGAATATTTTTACAAATATTTTCAAGCATTATTTTAAAATTATACCTGCTCATTACTGAGAGACTGCAAAAGCACATTACAGAATTTGGTGAAAATATCAGGCTTTCTTCCTACAGCCCAATGTGGAGAGCCAAGACCATAGCTGGCAAGCATCTTGGACCTTGGTATAATACATCGAGTGGACCTGGGGCAGGCTGCCTTGCGACCTCTTCCCCTCCCTCAAGGTACTCTCCAGCTGTTCTCAGTATTCCCTCAATTACAGAGACCTTCAGTGGCTGAGCGAAACAAAGTCTATAGATAACATCTTGTGGTTCCAGATGCCTAACAATTCCACCCAGCCTCAGAACCACAGGGGCCCTCGCCCTGCCAAACTTCCTGACTTCCTGACATCTTGTGAAAACCGCCCACCTGGATCACCCTACTCAGCCTCCTGCTTCAATGGTACATATTTGCCTGTGAGAAAATAAAATTTTGTCAGCTTGATCAGACTCCTTGACTTGCTGTCCGTTCTTCGCGTCTCCCTAGGGGTCCGAGGGTCCCAGTAGATTTTCCAGCGGGTCCAGACAGCCCAACATATTTCAACTATACATATATAGTCAACTTCAATACTTATTTTCCTCCTTTAGGAAAGCTGTCAATCAGGAATGCATTTTTTCAGAGAATATTAATTTCAGCAAATGACATTTTAAAATATGCGGCTCCAGGTAATAAGGTTATAAATGACTGCATTTAGAATATTGGGTGCAAAGCGTGACTCAGGCCCATCCGAAATATTTAGAGGAACTAACCAGAAGTTTATGAAACTGATCTCTAAATCTTAGTGATGTCAAAAAACACATCTTTTCCTCTACCCAGAATAGTGTCACTTGGTGAATGGAAAATTTGCAGGGCATTTAGAAATTTAGCTGTCTTTAGTTTCTTGGCTCAGAAATAAACAGCCACCCTTCCCGCCTTAATGTTTATACATATTTAATGCTAAATTATTTAAATTAAATTTTAATGCTTGATAATTTAAGCAGACAAATTAGGCCATTCAGAAGTAAATCTGATTACATGATTGTTGAAAGGTAATATTATATGCAGCTTAGTACAATCCATAAACTAATTCTTTAAAAAGGAATCCGAAAATTTAATTATATGTGGATATCACTCCATATTAATATCTAAATTATTGTGCACTCTACATAAAACTCCAATTTAGATTCACTCTTATTCAATGTTTTCCTCACTTATATTTTAATGTTCCTCAAGTTTACATCTGTTCACATTGCTAAATGTTAAGCATTGAAGCTGTATATTCATGCATTTATTTTTATGTACCTTATTCAGCCCAAATATTGAATATTGTTATACTTTCTTTAATAAGATACCAAATAATGTTGAGAGACCCTAGTAAGGACTATATTCTGTTATGCTAATTAGTTCTCAGCAATCCCTCATCCACTTTCTTTTCTGCATCTGAGTAAAATGATAAGAAATTCTTCTCTCTCTCTCTCTCTCTCTCTCTCTCTCTCTCTCTCTCTCTCTCTCTCTCTCTCTCTCTCTCTCTCTCTCTCTCCTCACAGGGGTGGGATGTGCAGAGCAAGGATGCCCCTTTGCATGAACAAAAGCTCTCACCTTAGCCCCCAAATCCAACTGCTATCAAAGCAGAGAAATCCTGTTTCTGTGAATCCTGAGTGTTCCCTCTCCTGTCACCTCCAGGGGTCAGCAAGGGAAGCCACTGCCTCTTTCAAGCCTACTTGAAGTAACTGTGTAGAGCAGTTAAGAGTGAGTACCAAAGTTCCTGAAAACACAGGATGGCCCCCAGTACCTACATCAGAACACTCACAATCATCTGTATCTCAAATTCCAGGGATCTGATTCCCTCTTTTGCCTTCTTTGGACATCTGGCCTATATGCAGGTATACACAGACACGAATAAAATTTTAAAATATAAATAAAAAGATTCTAGCCAGGCATAGCTATGCATGCCTTTAATCCCAGCACTGGGGAGGCAGATGGAGGTGGATCTCTTTAAGTTCAAGGTCAGTCTTATCTACAGAGTGAGTTACAGGACTGCCAGGGCTGTTATAAAGAGAAACCATGTCTCAAAAAAAACAAAAGCAGACAAATTTAAAAACAAACAAAAAACTTTGAGTCCAGAGTTTAAAACTCTTTGAGACCCTTTAAGCTCTTTGTTGAAATAGTATGTTTTTCTTTTGAGAATGGCCTGGGATATCACAACGCCAGCAGAAATGAGAGGATATTGTAGAAATTAAATACTGAAGGTATAAATTAAGCCATGTACTCACAAAGTCCTAATTAAATAAAGTTACCAAAGAGCAAGAGATAATTAGCTACAAAATCAGATTTCAATCCTCAAAGCACTAGCTCAGAGATGCCATTGTAATCAAGAGAAATGTCAATCCTCTAAGACAAGAGACAATGTCTACTGGAAAAATAAAGTTTAATTAGAAAAGTGATTTTCTATACAATTGGTGACTGGCACAAAATTATACAAAATAAGCCTACATAGGCAGAAGCCACCATGCATAAAATATTGCCTATATCACAATAAACTGGAAGTAAATTACAGAGGCGATTTTTTTCTTTCATAGAAATACCCGTTTTTATAAGATGGAAAGGATTTCAAGGTCCATGTTTCTTTATAAACACATGTGAACAGTCAAATGACCACATGATCATCACGTCCATCACTGGGGAATACATTTGAGTTCAGTTAACAGACTATATGACATAGAGTGTTTTGCATGATAAAGATGCTATTAAGTTGGCAAGCACGTCTTAAGGAGGTTACTAATTGTTACCAGTAGGTTATGACTTGTAAGTAGGCACTTGAGGCACTGTGTTCTGTCTAAATTATTTCCCTGCCATCTTTACCATTGGATAGTCCCTCATTTAACATTGCCATTTTATATAATTTTATGACCACAGACTCATGTGCACATTAAAGAAATGATGGCAGAGAGAAAGAAGTGCTAGCCAGTCTGTCTCTGTAGTGGCTATTCATGGTTGTTAACCTGACCATGTCTGGAAAATGGAGAAGCAAGTCTGTGAGGGGTTTTTGCTTAACTTGGAGTGGGAAGATCAACGTCTGATCAAGATGTTCAGTCCAGGTCATTTGAGCTGGAAAAACCCATCTCTTGTCTGGTGCCATGCCTTCTTCTGTAAGCCTCTATAAGGACAATGGAAGAAGGAAGCTTTCACTCTTTGCCTGTTTGCTCTCTCCTTGCCAGCAAGTACAGTCTTTCACTAGCCTCAAAGCCTACTACTTCTTTGGAATTTATTCTATCAGTTTTGCTACTGTAAAGAACCCTGACTAATATAGTCTCTGAAACAAAATTATTATTATTATTATTATTATTATTATTATTATTGTTATTGTATGTGACATGTATGATCACATGTGTTACATGGCACACTTGTGAAGATCAGAGGATATCTTTGTGGAGTCAACTCTTTCCGCTCACCTTGACATGCATTCTAAGAATCAAGATCAAGTTGTGCATCTTTCACTGCATGCACACTTCACCCTCTAATCCAGAGGTTCTCAACATTCCTAATGCCGTGACCTTCAGTACAGCTCCTCATGCTCTGCTGACCCCAGCCATAAAGTATACGATTGCTCCTTCATGCCTGTAATGCTGCTACCATCATGAATTGTAGTGATTTTAAAGATAGGGATTTGCCAAAGGGGTCACGACCCACAGGTTGAGAATGGCTGCTCTAAGACGTCTTCAACTCCCTGATCCCAGATATTCCATGATCATGCTTGGTCAGCTGAGAAACAGCCACATTTAACTCAAGACGAAAACAGGAAGACACTTCAGTCAGCATTATCAAGAAGGAGTTTATGTTTTATTTCTCTCTATTTTTAACCATACAGGTTCTTTTGTGTATATATGATGGTTTCTGGCTTAGTGTTTCATGGGATGTCGGATCATGTGACTCTGCACTCATATGTTTAATGTGAATTTGCTTGGGCTCTTTTCCTTCTGATTTCTGTTGTTATTTATTTGTTTCGTTTTGTCCTATTCTGATGTGTTATATTGTATTTGTATTATATTATATCATTTATTATTATTATTACTATTATGATCCCTTAGAAGCCTGTTTGCTTTCTAATGAGAGACAGAAATGGGGTAGATCTGGATGGGCAGGAAGGTGAGGAAGAACTGTGAGAGGTAGAGGAAGGAGAAACCCTAGCCAGAATATACTATGTGAGAAAAATATTATATTCAATAAAAGGGAAAATATAATTAATTGTAAAAGAAGTGAAATAGCAAGATAGAGATAGATAGATAGATAGATAGATAGATAGATAGATAGATAGATAATAGAGATCAAATAGGAAATGTGTGACTCAACCCCAGAGAGAGAACATTTTGCTTCTGCATGATTAAGCCTTGTGCCTTGGTACGGAACTGACTGTACATAGGTCACTTGGTGTGGCCTTTTGTGGAAAATGAGACCAGAAAGTCTCAAGTCCATTATCTACTCACTAAATCCACTAATTTCATCAACCTACCTCCTATGTTAGTTCAAACTAAAGTAAGGTGTCAATACAGGTCTCAATGGAAGTGTTAGTAATGAAAATTGGGGTGATCATACATCTTTATGGTGAGATGTTAAATGTCCCTATTCCTCTTTCAGTACTCTACTGAAGGCTCACTCACTTATGAGTATCAGAATTGGGTTTTTTTTCAAAATTCAGTTTAATTAAATTATGGAGTGAGAAGCATTATATTGTGTCCTCAATCAATCTTGACTGTCTTCAAAAGGCGTGTGTGTGCAGGCTCCATGCAGAACTGTAGTGTCCTTAAGGGATACTCTAGCAAAGCTCTCAAAGGTATGAGTTAATAAAAAGGAAGTTAGATCATGGAAATCATGCCCTTACAGGACCTGTTGGTATGCTATTCTTATCCTGCCTGTTTCTCAGTGTCCTAGCCTTCATGCAGCACAAAGTTCTGCTCCATCACGTAGTTTCTACCATGACAATGTACTCTTAATGGTCCTCTTGAGGATGGGATCTACCAAGCATGGGCAGAAACTATGAGACAAGTTATTCTTTCTTCTCCATAACATGGCTGTCTCTTGTAGTGTGCTACAGTAATGGACAGGATAGCTGACAGGTAGAGAAAAATATGCAAGCTGTTTGAATTACAACTGTTGACATGTTGAAAATTTTTACTGCATTTCATGGCTTTGCCTTTATAATTCCTACAGTCCTTAAGTTGAAATGTTGAAGAATCAAAGGGCCGCCTTTTGTTTTACAAAAAAATAAACAAGCAAGCAAACAAGCAATCCTCCCCCAAACTAAAATAAAAAAAAAAATATTTCTTTCCTACTCACTTTGTCAATAATGGGAAAGTGTTATTCTGAGACTGAAATAATCAAGTGTCTTTCTCAGAATCTGATTCAAGTGGAGAAACATAAAAAGCAAATGGTCCATGTAGCATTTGTAGCAACATGGTAGCTATGGTAGCAGTAGATCTTCTTCCTAAGGCCACAGCTTCCTGGTTGGTAGGAAGAGGATTCTGTGTTTGGTCAGTCATGGTGGCCTTTTACTTAGAGAAAGAAGCAGTTACTCTCACGGAACAAAATAACATTCTATACATTTCTTATAGAGCCATTTAAGTTAGACTGTTTGTGTATAAATGAAAGAGAAGGTCCAGGTTTTAAAGCAATAAGCACTTATTTATATTTATTTGGATTAAAAAAAAGAGCCAGTAGGTCAGACTTGATGAGTCGTGTGAGACAAAAGATGGTCAAATTGTGCAATGTCTTCAGTGTGTCTAAGCACGAGTTGTATAAAAATAATTCCATTTTCAGTGTCAGTGTCTAAATCAAGTGTGAGGACAAGGTTTAATATTCCCAAGGGAAAGAATGTGCTTGTTTTTATAAATTATTTATTATTTTCTATCTTTGCTTCAGATTATATTCAGGAAAACTAAATTTTTTTTTGAGAAAATGTTAGTCTGCATATGTCATCAAACTTATTTTTTGTTGTCTCCAACTGGATTGGTGAATATCCCCAGGAGATCGATACTAAGATCTAGCCTGAGAGTTCTGAGCATGTGCAGACAGCAAAGTGTACTGTTAACAAGCAAGAGCAAGCTGGAGGAGTCGGGAGAATAAAAAAAATTTTTAGTTTTTATTTTAATCTGGAAAAGTGTAATAATAAGGCCCAATTATAGAGTTGATCTGTGGAATGCTGAATTAATTTGTGAATGCACAGTAATATATGGATCACGGTAAAGGGTTTAAATATCATTGCTGGTGTTATTGTTATTCCTAAAAGTATAGCTGAAGATGTGTGAGCCACTGTCGTACGAGATGATACGAAACTCCAGAAAATGTGACTTTCTAAGTAGGGTAAAGGTCAGTGTGAACTTGAGCGATTACCTCAGATCCTATCTCACGGCAGTTAGGCTGAGTTCACACTGTGTCAGTGTTTGCCTATCATCAGCCCCTCCACTGGTTTGGAAAACCGACCAAGTGAAAACACAGCCGGAATCTCGCGATAACTCCTCCCATAAATAATTGTGTCTAGAAACCCAGCCCCTGACAGGTGAAGATTTGCTGGTGGGATTATTTCACTAAACGGAACCCATTGCCAACCACTTTTAAAGGAGAAGCTGGTAGTCCAGTGCTTCCAATTTGGGCCGAAGTGTTACTTTGCCACCATGTATATATGATGTTAATGGAAGCACTGCGTCCCTGTGCACTGAGTACTGACATTTACGCAGGGACTCACCGCTGTCAGCGGGGACCGGCATATTAAATTCCTTCTCACACAAATGCACCAGTCATAGAGAAAATAGGAAAGCAGTGTGCTGTCATGTGGGTCACATCTGATAGTTCCTTTTACAGTTTCACAATGGAATTGAGAATGACAAGTTCAGAATGAAAGTGGAAAGGCAGGGGCTATTCAGCATTCAAAAAAAAAAAAAAAAAACTGAAGTAGGAAAATTTCTCCTGACTGCATTTTAAAGTACAACAAAACACACTGAGGAAATAAGTAAATATGTATTTCCAATTTTGTTCACTTTATCTAGGCATGAGATTAAATGATATTAACCAGCACACAGAGAAAATTGAATGGTAAAATAAAATCAGGGGGTTGAAATAGAAATTCAGAAACATGAGATGCACAAATGTAGTACATTCATCAACTGGCACATCTAGGTCACTTAAATTATTAGATAGATAAATAAAGTTCAGATTATGAGCATGTGTAACTTTAGGAAAGTAATGTTATGAGAAGCAGCATTTGCAGTCCCCTGATTTCTTATGGAGAAGTTTCAGTTTCCCTTCGGAGTGCATTACTGAGTAAAGTTCTTCAGTTCATAAAAAGTAGACAAGATTATACAGCCTACAGTGGAGAACCACAGAGTTCAGAAGCAATGTACAGACTTAATCGTATCAATGAAAGCCTTAAATATTTCAAGATTAGACAATGCTGACCATGCTGAGCATGGCATACTTTTGGGGTGACTTGATATGTGTAAAGCAGTCCAGAGTAGATGTATTTGATGTTAGTGGGATGTATAAACCCAACAGCCATGACAATCCGACTTTAAAATAAAGAGCCTATAAAACATGTTATAGAGTGTTAGTCTGTAACATAGGCAGAAATTATTTAATTGGTTTTGAATATTTTTCATTTAGCATTAAGAAAATGGAGAATGTAGTAGGAAATGTCGTAAGGTTAAAAACTGAGTTATTGTTGAATTATTAAAATCATTAATGCATATTTGGTGCTTTAATTACACTAAAAATATTACACACACACACAATGTGAGGTTGACTGTACTGACAGTGTTAAACTGTAATACTTGATACACTAATTCTTTTTTATAGACAATACTATCCTCCCTCAAGGACTCCTTTTCAGTAAGTTGTAGAAATATAATGCTCTCTTACATCCAGCCCCAATTTTGCAATTTTAAAAGTATATGGATGGCTTTAAAAATGGATTCATGGAGAAATTAATCTAAAAGCACAGGACATTTTCAAGGTTACGTAGTCCCATAAGCATTGTTTATATTTTATGAGTGGCACTTGAACAATTCTTAGGAGTACTTCAAATGACAAGCATCTAGTGAAAGAAAACCTTGCTACGGTTTCCATATCATACTCCCTGGTTGTAATTATTGTGACAGGCTGTCAATATTTTATCATCTTTCCCCCAAACCCTATATACTACAAATACACACACACACACACACGTGTGTATGTATGTATGTATGTATACATACGTATATATGTGTGTGCAATGTACAGATATGTGCTCATACTTGAATTCCTATACACAGAATAAATACTTGTACTCCCAGAATTAAATGTGTGTGTGTACATTTAAAGGTTTTGGCTTTGCATTCCTGAGAGCTGAAACGGAATTCCACCATGTGTCCTCAGTCATGAGCCTTAACTGCGCAAGTAGACTTTCCATCCCACAACTCTATCACTTTCTGGCTAGTTTTGAGACGTTTTATTGTTATAAGATGAACACAGGAAGCATCTTCAAATTGATTTTTCTGTAAATTAGATTTCTGAAACTGCAATTAAATTATGCAACTTACAATGCTATGCTTCGAAATACTCCAGGCTCTCTGTAACTGAATATGAATATCCATTTCCTCTGAATATGTCTGTGTTTATACTTGCCAGATGGAGACGAAGGTCATTTATATTCACACCTGACACAGAACTTTAATACCACAATGAAGTCTATAGACAACTGACATCACAGTAAAAGAAACCGGTGTCAAATATATGAGCTGTTCTTTACTCGTGTGCACATTATCTGTCTCATGTTGTTTTTTAAAAAAAAAATCCTCAGGGGATCAATCAAAAATGTGCTTTACTTGGAATTTATATTTATTTCCATAATTATTTCAGCCAGTTGCGGTAATCTTCTGTGAAGTCGCTCATGATATTATTTGAGTATTTTTCATTTCTTTGTAGGCAATGTCAGTGATATTGTGCATTAATAGTTTCTTCTTAATATTTAAGGTTTTTTTTCTCCAAAAGTTCAGTAGCCTTTTACATTTTTGCATATTACTTAAATGTCTTAATCTTTTTCAGTTAGTGAAAAGATATTTTAATCATTTCTTATGGAAGATTTCATAAAAGTAGAAGGATACAATGAATTTTCGATTAACTTACTGAATTTGTTCTTCGGCCTTTTCATATACGTATCTTGTGCGCTTTGATGCTACAGTCCCCACCCTTCCCAGTCTCAGTTCTGTACTCCATCCTTGCTTAAACATCTGGCCAAGCAAGTTTTGCTTCTATGTTAAGATATCACATATGTAAATGTCTCTATTTATCCTCTGCCATTGTAAAAGAGAAAAGACAGCCTCTTTAACAAATAGTGTGTGGCTGTATACATGTAGAACATTGAAACTGACCCTGAATAACATTACTCCAAAAATGGATCAAGAATCTAAACATAAGACTAGATATTAGGAAGCTGATAGAAGAAAAGCACCTCAAATCCATGCACAGGTGGGGAACTTTCTGAATAGGATTCTGATGACATAGGAAACAACAGAAAAATGGTATCCTGTGACACGAAAATTCTTCTGTTCAGTTAAGGGAAATCTCAATTAAGAAGCAATCCAGAAAATGGGAGAAAACCTTTACTGGCTATACCCCAACAGAAGATATATATTTAGAATAAAGAGAAAATAAGACTAAATAATAAACTAAAACAATGACTAATAATATAAAAACACATAATAAATAATAACTAATAAATAACCAATATTTTATTTAATAAATTGTGACTAATAAGTCATAGCTAATAAAATAATAATAACTGATAAAACTAAATGAGCTTGTCTGTAACCAAGATTAACCACAGCCAATCAATTTGTTTTCAACTTCATACCCAAGGACACTACTTGAATTTTAAGCATTCCATTCTTTCCCTTATGGTTGTATGTTCACCTCACCTGCAAAATTTATTTACTCTTTCTCTAAGTCTTAGCAGTTCCATCATTGTTCAGAAACCTAAGTGTGGAGTCTATATTGGGATTCAAATAAATCTAATTGTGAACTGTTATTAACAAAATAAGTACTTTTAATATACAGTGGCACAGAATAAACATTCTTTTATTCTCAGCTCTTTGACCAGTTATGCATCTCTGTATTGACAGAGATGCCCAGTGTAAGAAGGTTGTTTGCCCCAATGTTCAAAATATCCCAGGTCTACAGGTATAAACATAAATATTTAGAACTCAGCCGGGCGTGGTGGCGCACGCCTATAATCCCAGCACTCGGGAGGCAGAGGCAGGTGGATCGCTGTGAGTTCGAGGCCAGCCTGGTCTACAAAGCGGGTCCTGGACAGCCAAGGGTACACAGAGAAACCCTGTCTCGAAAAAAAAAAAAAAAAAAATTAGAACTCAATTTGACGATATAACATCTGAGCAAAATAACAATAGTGAATTCCATCCTAAGATATATGACCTCCCTAGTTATGGGGTAAAGCTTCCACCTGTGAGGCTTACATCATATCCAATCAGAAATCAGTTAGTTACCCCATAATGCTCGTACCACTGTTGTGACAGTAGGTACATCTTTCCCCTGGGTGGTTTATATTGTAGTGTGGAGAGCCCATCATTGAATATGATCATTGATATTTACATAGCACCTTCAGGGGCCATGAAGACTCAGTGCTAAGTGGGGTATCTAAACATTCAAAATTCTCGTGTACTGGGATAACTGCTCTCCAGGCCCCAGCCCTTCCTGGGGAGCTGCTGCAAGTGAGCATCTTCTGGGGAAGAAAGAACTATCCTTTCATTGAGAACATGGCCACTTGTAGATTTCATTTTTCCTTCCATTTATTTATTTAAGCACCTTATATACCTATCCCAGCCGCATCTCTCCTTTCTCCTAGTCCCACCCCTCTCACCCCTTTACTCCCATTCCCCCATCCCCTTCTGCCCCCAATTAGTACCAATCCACCATGATATCTCAAGTCACAGCAGGACTAAGCACATCCTCTCTTACTTGGAAGTGGCAAAGGCAGGCAACAGAGTCAGAGCTAGCTCCTACTCTCATTGTTAAGAGACCCCCCCGCATGATGAGCATGCTGCACGTCTGCTACATACGTGTAAGGGGTATAGATTCTGTCCATGCAAGCTTGTTAGTTGGTGGTTCAGTCCCTGTGATCCCCCATGGACCCAGGTTAGATTACTCTGTAGGTGTTATTACGGTGTCCTTGATCCCTTCACTTCTTCTATCTTTCCCCCACTGTTCCACAGCACTCTCCAAGCGCAGCCCCGTTGCTTAGCATTGGGTCTCTGCATCTGTATCCATCCACTGCTGGATGAAGCTCTCAGATGACAGCTATGTTAGACTCCTGTCTGCAAGCATAGCAGAGTATCATTAATAGTGACAGTGGTTGGCCCACTCCCACGGGGTGAGTCGCGAGCTGGGCCAGTCAATGGTTTTCCATTCTCTCAATCTCTGTTCCATTTTTCACCCCTATACTTCTTGTAGATAAGACACATTTTGGACTGAAGGGTTTATGCGTGGGCTGGTGTCTCTTGCCCTCCTCTAGGAGCCCCACCTAGCTTACTTGCTCAACTGTGTTCGTTGCAGCCTTATTCATAGCAGCCAGAAACTGGAAGCAATCTAGATGCCCCACACCTTAAGAATGGATAAAGAAAATATGGGACATATACACAACGGGATACTACTCAGCTATTAGAAACAAAGAAATCATGAAATCTGCATGCAGACGGATGGAACCAGAAATGATAATCCCGAGTGAGATAACCCAGACTCAGAAAGACATATTTGGTACGCACTCACTTATAAGCAGATATTAGCCATATAGTACTAGGTAAACCTACTGCAATCTATAGACCCAAAGAAGCCACCAAGGGACCTAGGGAAGATGTTTGAATCTCACCCAGAACATGAAATACAATAGACATCTGAAGTACATGGAGGGAAGGAACTGGGTAGGAGATGGGTATCCAGAGGGCAGAGAGAGAAAGGAATGGTGAGGAGAAGAACTGGGAAAGAGAACAGAAACCTATGGTGGGGCATCTCTGGGACAGAGATCCTGGAAGTCTCTGCGGGAGACCCTATTTGAGACAAGGTTTCTCTGTGTAGCCTCGACTGTCCTGGACTCACTTTGTAGACCAGGCTGGCCTCGAACTCACAGCGATCCACCTGCCTCTGCCTCCCGAGTGCTGGGATTAAAGGCGTGCGCCACCACTGCCCGGCCCTCTTGTAGATTTCTTATGCCACAAGTGCATGGCCTGCATCCACGTGCATACGGAGAGCACAGATTTGCGTTAGTGAGTCGTTGAAACTGCAAGAGGATGGAAGCTCGTCTGGTAGACTACAGGGGGAAAGTCAGAAAGGAAGAACAGGGCATAATTTCATGTTCCATTATATGCATTATGAAATTCTCTGGAATACGGAATAATAACAAAAGAATGAACATTTCTGTCCTGAGCTATCGGAATTGAAGTACATCAGGGAGATCTCAGACTGATGTAAAGCCAAAATCTTGCAGGGCAAACATCAAATCCTGCGGGTTTGTGTTTCACATCTGGGACTCTTGATTGCATCACCTGAGATCAAGAATCCTTGAGCAACCTGCCTGCTCCAATTCTAACCACAGAATGCATAACCTGTCTTGGGCTAGCATTTCTCTGTGCCTGTATCTTCCTTAACAAATGCCCTCATCATCCTAGCATTTAAACATCACAAATATCCATGGAAATAGTCTCACATAATGGCCTCTGCCTGTTTCCATCCACCTCAGTCATTGTGTGGAATATAAACAGGGCATATTTGCCAGCTTCCATATGTTTCTAGGTGATTGAACTAGGAAACCGGACAATATACAGGTAAAGCAATGCAAATGATAGATGCATGATAATTCGTAAGACATATTCCCAGGAGAATACTGATTGGACAAATGGTTGATTTCATGCTAAGTCCCAAGAAGTCACATTGAGAATATTATGACATCATATGTTTGCCCTAGAGCAAAGTATGATAGGAAAAAAGAAAGAATGCTTCAGGTTCTTCAATTAAATTGAGCAAATAGCATAAAGCAGAAAGATTAGAGCTTTTTAAAACACCATTATTTTCAAACAATTGTCAAACTAAAGATAATCTGTGTACTTGCTATTAATTTTTTCACTTTTCTCCTTTTGCCAAATGACATGTAAAAATCAAATTAACTTTTTCATTTGATTCATTGTAAGAATTACTCAGATGTTCAAAACCAGAACCATATTACTTAATAGATAATTGAAAACATCAAGATGTAACAAAAAGCATAATTTTAATGGGTTAAAATGGGTGAGCTGTAAATTTAGATTAGAACGGTTGCTAAGTATTTCCTCAAAAACCAATTCTCAGTCTTAACGATAGCCATGCCCCCAAACACGAACAATCAATAGAACAAATCAGGGCAGAGTTGACACCTTTAGTGCGTTTTTCACCAGTGCTGATATGAGTCTTGAATGTATTCTTTTACCAGTCTTCAGAATGTAGTTTATCTTTTCCATTCAATGTAGTAAGTTCACAAGATAGAACATATGGCACCTTTTTTCTTGCTTGCAAGCCAAGGTGTCAAGCCTTCTAAACCTGTGTCACAGGCGTGCCTCTCACCTGCCTGGTCCCTTCTGTGCCTCCATCTGCAGATAATCCAATGACTGGTGCTTCCTCGACCTCTTGGTTTCCCTTATTCTGTGAGAAGCTTCACAAAGAAAACAAACTATAGCCTAAGGCTACTTTAATTGTAGAAATAGTATAATAAAGAGTGAGAAAACTATGAAACAAGGTCATGATGCGCTGCATATACTCAAGAGAAGCAAATTCAAAATTCTTCAAGTTGTATGAACAGGTACTTAAATGTAAAGTGCAGAGCTTCTTTGAGCCAATACATATTATTAGGCTAAGGAAGTAAGAATTAAACTAACAGGCTTAGTTAGTTTACTAGAATGAAAGTAGGCTGCCTTTCCCTAAACCATTGCATAAACACAGATGATACAACATCAATGTCAATACTGCCCTGCAGTAGAGCACTGTTATTATTGCTTCTTCCTACAATATTGTAAATACCCAACTTTTTTTGTTTTTGCACAGCTTCTTTATGCTGCTCTTTCCACCTGAGATGGGTGAATATTCTTGTATATGCCCCCAGAGCTCAATGGATCAACCCTTCACTCCAATGACAGAAGTGATGGTTTCTATATCCAGATGTATTCTTGAGCAGTGAATTCTGCCTTGGTCTTAGGGTAAAGGCACGCACAAAATGAATGCACAAAACAACGTTCCACCAGAATTGTCAACACTATCTAATCCTTCCTACAATTTTTAGACAAAGAATTTCAAAAATAGTCTCTACGAATTATTGTTTTTAAATATTTATAAATCACTTTCTTTTGTGCTTTATCATGACCACAGTACGTATTACTTAGCTACCTCACTTATATCAGAGACTTCTG
The DNA here is from genome assembly GCF_964271855.1 of Acomys minous. Taxonomy (NCBI): domain Eukaryota; kingdom Metazoa; phylum Chordata; class Mammalia; order Rodentia; family Muridae; genus Acomys; species Acomys minous. Next base: position 89,524,576 of record NC_140497.1, read on the forward strand.
ACAGTGTTTACCAGGTACAAGCTCTAGAAGGTACGGGTTTCTCATATAGAGGCTCTGCTGGATTGCACTCTGAACCTGTTTGGTAGACAATGAACTACAAAGGTGAAGCAAACACATCCAGTTATTTTCATACTGGCTGCTGAGCTACCAGGCAGCTTGGTACAAATAACCAGCCATTTGTGAATTTACTAAGAGTAGCTGTCTTCATTTACAAACGCCTCCTGACTAATTCTATGCACAGTATTTGGTGGCAGTGGTTCTGCTTTATGAGGAAAGACTGTGAGAAATCAGAAATAAGGAGAAAAGCATTAGAAGTGTTCACACTTGGGGGAGATACAAAGGACAAGTGTTAGGATTTTACTGGGGCCCCATGATGTTGAAATACAGCTAGAAATCTGGTTTCTAGCAATATCCCTAGCAAACTGCAGCTCTGTGGCTGGGCATGGTGAAAGGCCTCAACTCACACAGTCATGGAGTGTGCTGGAATTTTTGCTCTGCTACTGGCAACTGCTTGAACCTGGATCAGTAATAAGAAGCCTCTCGCCCCTTTCTCATGTATCTAAGATTTTCTTGCCTCACCATCAACTGCACAACAGTGCCACAGATTGGCAGGCAGTAAATCCTTCAACATATGGCCTCTGGAGAAACTTACAAATCTAAATTATATTGTTTGGCTTTCACTATTTTCCATCTTTATAATTTTTTGAGAATTTCAAACACATGTACAATGAATTATGTTCATATATATCATATATATTGCAAACATTTCTCCTCTACCTCTTATAATATCCTTCCAAATATATTCCCCTCCAAACTTTGTATATATTTTCCTTTGATAATCCATTAGGTCTAGCTATGGCTGCCCATCTTCATAGGGTAATCCACTGGATCATGGGAGACGTACGTGTGGCCACACCTTCAAAACAGAATGATTCTCTCTTCCCTGGAAACTATCCAATGTCTGTAGCTCTTCAGCAAGTGGTAGAGCTCAGAGATCAGGTACCATATTGATCTTAGGGTGTTGTCTGAATCATCTTGTATAGGTCTTATGCAGGTGACCACAGCTGCTGGGAAATAATGGTTGCTATACCTGCTGGAAAACAGCATTTCATAGCACTTCTCACCAGTTTCTGGCTCTTCCATATTTTATGCCTCCTCTTCAACATTCCCTGAGCCCTTGTGGTGAGGTTAAGTACCAATATCTCCTTTAAGGTTGAGTGCTGAGCCTCTTAGTCTCATCACCTTGATTAACTATGCATCCTTCCACTAACTGCTGTCCACATGAGAAGGAAATTCATCTGGCCAACACTGAGAGCTCCTCAAGTCTATGGGGGGGGGCAACATAAATATTTATAAAGCAATTTAACTTTTTAAACTGTTTAATCACTCTTTTTGTACTAGGAAAAAATTTACATTATAGCCACCAGCTTTAATCACAACAGTCAGGAATCAGAGGTGAAGAGAGCTTCTCTGAATTTAAGGAAGTCTGTTCTACATAGTGAGGTCCAGACCAACCAAACTTATATGGTAAGACATTCTCATGACACATGTGCACACACATACCTCAAATAAAAATGCTCCAATAAATTAGAAAAAAAAGATAACCTATTGACATCAGGAAGCAAGACGTCATGCCATGTGTATGCATTTATTCTTTCTTCAGGAAGGTTACACACACACATACACACACAAATTTTATAACAGCAAATAAAACTTGTGAATCTGCAACAAGCTTAAACAGTTTATTGCCAGTGTCATTTTATATTTCACCCCTTATTCACTGTTTTTAAACAAAGCTAACAATTAGAGTTTCTTTTACCTATAGTTAATAGACTTCTAAAGATTCCCATTCCAGACTTCACCTCCCTGTGTATGTGGTAACTTCGCACTTCTGTGAAGAGATTGTGCAGATGTACTGTTAAGGTCATCACAGACAATCTGATTGGACAGTTATAACCGCCTGATCCTTTTCTTGAGAACAGAGACCACGTCTCCTGAATGGGGAGACCTGGTGGCACTCAGAGAAAGGATAGCAGGCTACCAAGAAGAGACTTGATACCCTATGAACATATATGGGGGGGAGGAAGTCCCCCTCAGTCACAGTCATAGGGGAGGGGAGTAAAGGGAAAATGGGAGGGAGGGAGGAATGGGAGGATACAATGGGATAACCATTGAGATGTAATATGAATAAATTAATAAAATAAAATTTAAAAAAAGAACAGTGACTTTTGTTACACTGAACCAGGAAGAAGAGGAAACAGAAGTGATGAGGAGGGAATTGGGCTAGGCTGAACGCCAGAGGCAACCACACAGCTTTGCTGACTACACAGATTAAGTGCAATAGCAGCAGTAGAATGCACACAGTAGCTGGAAATCCAGAGCACCCTCAACCAAAAGCCAGCAAGTCAATGGACCTCAGCCTTACAGGTCACATGGGGCTGGGCTGTGCCAGGAACTCCCGTGAGTTTCAAAGGGAATTCACCCTTAGATCTTCCTGGGTACTCAGCCCTGCTCCCTGGATTGCTACCTGCAAAGCCCTGGTCAGACAAACAGCTAAGCCACACAGGGCTCAGATGATGACCTACAGATTGGTGAGATAATAAATTTGTGTTGTTTTAAGCCTCTCAGTTTGTGGTAATTTATTATGGCAGCAATAGAAATCAAATTCATCAGATTTGTTCTCTTTTACAAATTCCCCGTCAGCCTTTCACCAAATGCTCTTAGCATTCACTATTGATCACTGCCTAGATCCATTATTCCATTAGAGATTGTGAAATGGTAATTTAGAAATTCTATCATTTGCCCTGTGTGTACTACCTGTGTGCATTTTTATAAAGAAAACTTTGTCTTGTTAACTCTTGATGACCCAAAAGCCGAAACAGAACAAAAGCAGTTTTCACTCTTTTTTCTTTATTTTCAATTTTCTGAGTTTGTCTCAGCTGGCACCTAAGTGAATCTAAGCAGCCATATGTATTCTAGATTCTAAAATATTCGATGTACTTGTGTTAACTGCATTAAATAGTCTTTAAACTTACATTTCTGTGAACATTGATATCCCAAGAGATGGCCACTTGTGTAAGGACTCTAGTCTCTCTTTCCTAAACAAGATACCTTAAGTATACAGAATTTTTAACAGTCCAAAATCAAACTCTCTCTCTCTCTCTCTCCAAAATTTTACTAATTTTTCTGGGAAACAATACTCAGAGATTATCATATAGGTAAAATATGAACTCACTGGACCTGGCATATTAGTCATACTGGTGTTTTTAATCTACAAGAAAATGTATTTCTTTAAAAATATTAAAAAAAAAACATGAGCTGCTATTAAATGGAATTTCAATGTACTGTTACATGGGTGTGATGGCCCATTCTGACTGTCGACTTGACTAGATGCGGAATCAAAGAGACGAACTACCAGGTACACGCGAGATGAGGAGTCATCTCAATGAGTTTCATTGAAATAGGAAAGTAAGTATGCAGTAAACATGAATGCCATGTTTCAGCAGCAGCTAGACAAAAGGAAGTCTGCAGCAAGGAAGCTTCTGGTGTTTACCTGTCTGCATTCACGTTGTGCTGGCCAGTTCGCCTACTCTGTTGGCATCTGGCTGCCAACACAGCTGCCGTTCTCCAGTAGCATGAGAGCCCAGCTTCTTCCGCCTTCCAACTGTGCATGAAGGACCAAGGGATCTCCAGACATCCCCTGGTCCTTCAGTGCAAGGTTGGAACCGATGCACAGCCAACCCCAAAGCAGAAAAACCTCCAGGTTGTCAGTTTCTGCAGCATGATGTCACACATTGCTGAACTACCTGCACTATTGTATAAGCCACTAACAGTTCCCTTTTTAACATGCATTTATTCTGCGGGTTCTCTTCCTCTAGGGAATAGTACTTAGTTAAAGAAGTTGTTCATAATTAGTTCTATTTTATTCAGTTTGTCTTAAAGATGTCACACAATTACTTTTTGCTTTATGCTACCAAACCCACAGTGTATCCATCCATATGCTAATGTGATTCACAGACTTGACAGAGTTGACTTCCACATGTCCCTGTGCTCTCTCTCTCTCTCTCTCTCTCTCTCTCTCTCTCTCTCTCTCTCTCTCTCTCTCTCTCTCTCTCTCTCTCTCTCTCCCATTCTTAGAGTTTGTTCTGCTGGCATTACAGTTTAAAAATACAAAGGATTTCAAAACATTTCTATCTGTGCGGCTGATTTATCATGCCTCATCCCTGATCACCTACATTATTTTAGTAATTGAGTTTTCTTCTTTTATGTTATTTTAAATGTGTACAACACTAAGTGGTTATAAATCAAAACATAGAGAGAAACTACATTTACTCAAGTTGAGCTTTAAACATAGCCATCCTACCTTGCTAACTCACCTTCAGATAGGAAAATTTTCGGTAATATTAATTTACCCTTGAAGTGTGCTAAAAGTTATACCACAAAGGAAGTAATTCCTGTCTTTTAAAACAACTAGTCTTCCTGAGAAACAGCAGCATAGGCTTTGTGGAATAAGTACTACTATGAAATTCAAAATCTTGCTAACATCAGCAACTGGTTTTGCCTTGCCCTAATTTGTGGCTTCTCTCTCTGCAAAGGAATTATTGGGGTTTTTTTCGGATTTTTTTTATTATTAATTTATTCTTGTTACATCTCAATGGTTATCCCATCCCTTGTATCCTCCCATTCTTCCCTCCCTCCCATTTTCCCCTTATTCTCCTCCCCTGTGACTGTTCCTGAGGGGGATTTCCTCCCCCTGTATATGCTCATAGGGTATCAAGTCTCTTCTTGGTAACCTGCTATCCTTCCTCTGAGTGCCACCAGGTCTCCCCCTCCAGGGGACATACATGGTCAAATGTGAGGCACCAGAATACTTGAGAAAGTCATATCTCACTCTCCACTCAACTTTGCTGTGTTTATTGAAACTTTTCTTATGATCAATAGATGAAAAAAACCTTTGAATATCTAAGTAGATCACTTAACATCATTTCAAAGGAAATACATTACTTTTAGCTAATAAGTTTAATGATTGAAAACTGAAATTTAATGCTTGGAAGATTAGAAAGAAAGACACAGAAGCTTTATATAATTTTTTAACACTTCACTAAAATTTCCTCAAATTCTCATTGGTTAAATGCTGTATATGAATCTTGTCTTCCTTTAAAGTCAAAATAGAAAGTGAGTTGTATGTTGTTAATAATAATTCAATTCACAGAGTTAAACACAGAGTAACTATTAAACACCATTTTAATATAATAAAATCAATTCACTTCAGAAAATCTTGGTAAGGATATATATTACAACAAAGCTACTATTTTTCATTATGTATGTATGTGTATATATATATGTATGTATGTATGTATACATATATATATCATATATACATATATATATATCACAAACATCCAGCCAATCAAGACATTGAGATGTACAGTAACATGTAAAAAGCCATCATTACTTCTTGACACAACCTTACCCAGAGGTAATTACTTGAATTGATTGTTCCTTGTAGCCTGTCACTCAAATACAAATCACTGTCCTGGATAAGCTTGCTTATATCATGGCACGCGCTAACTGTATCCATGCCAAATGAATAGCCTATTATAAAGAAAAGCATCCATCCTTGACTTTATTTCTCTCTTCTTCTGAAATCGTAGATGTTTCTGGATCTATCCTAACAGTCTGGAGGTGCTTCATATATTGGTTCTAGATATTACTGCCAGGAAGATTCCTGTGTACATGAGCAGGTCTTGGTCATTTGGAAATTTGCAAGTCACAAATCACACTGTGAGACAAGCTGGTATTGTTGACAATTACTCGGCACCACTGATGCTGACCATGCACAGACACACACCAAGTGCTTCGGGGCAATCTCTGCCACTCCTCCTTTTCTGTATTTAAATGTATGAATATCTATGCTTACCTAAGTGATGTGTACAGTTTCAGTTGTTTTACTTTTAGCATTTTTAAACAAGTTGCTTAAATACTTACTAATAGCTATGGGAAAGAAGAACCCATTGCTGGATCGAAGATTACTTACTACTTTTATATTTGGGCATTTATTTTTAAACCAGTTAAAGATTCTTTTGTAAATACAAATGAGACTTATTAGCACTTGTATCTATTATATAGTTTGTGCAAAAAAGGAGTTTAAAGGCACTTTAAGCTGTCTCAATACTATGTTTTATTTAACCATCAGGCTGAATGGCTGCTGTGAGTCACAGCTGAGCAACAGACAGTGTAAAGCTGCAATTTCCCGAGAAGTGGAATCTTAACCTTGCGAGGAAGAAATAAGTGTTCAGATAGAGTGAGGGTATCACTGCATCACTTTGTCAAAGAAATATAATGCTCGTTTGGATGCTAGTACATGCTTGGCATTAATACTTTTTCACTAATGATTCTCCTTTCATAAAGGGAAAACAGATCCTACACTCTGATGTTTTGCCAGCCGATAGTATTCAGGTACATTTTAACACTCTGATTTCTTCTGGCTGTGTTTACCTGACTGCACATTTAAAGTTAAAATAGATTTCTAAGCCCAGTTGAAATGTCTTACTTATAGTAAGTCTGGAAGATATCGTGTACACTGATGCAAATGACTATAAATCTAGAGAGGTTAACCAAATGGTCAGATTCTTATGTTATAAAATGTTATTATTTATTATACCTTGGGTTTCAAGATGGTTTGGAAGAGAAAGTACTTGCTGCCAAGTGAAATGACTTGAGTTTGATCCCCCGAACCTACACAGTGGTGGAAGGAAAGAATCCACTCCACAAAGCTGTCCTCTGACTTCTGCATACATGAATGTTGTGACACTTATGTGCTACCTCACACACATGCACACTCACACATATACATGTGCTAACACACCACACTTACACATGTACACACCTTCATACTCTCACACACTCACATGTTCACACGGACACACACGCAAGCACATGTACACACAGTCTCACAAGTGCACACACATTCACACACTCGCATACTCACACACACACACACACACACACACACACACACACTCTAACATGCACACTCTGTCACACATACATACTCACACACGTCCACACTCATACACACATTACACACATACACATTATAAAATTATAATAAATCTTAAAAATCATTATATCCTAACTGCCAACAAACTGAATATCCAACTATTTGCTTTTCCAGCAGAAACTGGAAATGTCTTTGTTTTGTGCCAACAATGGGTACTTTTTCTTCAGTTGCTCATGAGCACAAGCTTATTCATAAGAGTCTCTTTATTTTACAGTTAATCTAAAGGGTATCATAGGATATAAAGATGGCACCTAGTTAAAGATTTAAACCATTGGTATGAATCAATTTTTAGGTCTCACACAATAGTGACTAGTGACTGTCTTAGTTAGGCTTTATAAACCATTTCTGAAGCCCAAATCCAAGTTGTGTTCTGCTGGGTATATTTAACTCTTCCCCCCACCCCACGTTGTTGTTTGTTTGTTTGTTTGTTTGTTTTGCTAATTCTTAACTTATAAGGTTTACCCTGGGAAAAGGACAGCAATCAGATAACGGATAATGAGATAGTAAGAGTAAAGCAGCACTTTCTCTTTTCTAATTAGACATATTGGGGTAGTCTTCATACCAGGAAGATATGAATAACTGGGGGTCCTTTCTTTTGACAGGCTATAAACCCAAGAATGCTATTCATTGAAATGAAAGAAATATGCAGAATGGAGCTCATGTAAAAGTCACCTATAAACAGTATGCATCGTTAAATGAGCATCCAAGCTTAATTTCAGAATTATTTTAGAAATAGACATATGACATTTTGTTTTGGTGAATAATGAAGCTCTTGGGCTTTCCATGGTGCACACAAAGTAGACAAAATCAAGAAACCATTTCATTGCAAGTGACTTTTCATAATGATTAGGAAAGTCTTGTTCTCCAACCCCTGCCGGACGATGGCCACAGAGCCTCTTACTCAAAGGTAGTTGATAAGTGTACTAGTTACTTTTCTGTTATCGGGATTTATACACCAAGCCCAAAAGCAACTTAAAATAGAAAAAAATCATTTTGTCTTATAATTCCAGAAGGACTGAGTCCACTGTAGCAGGGAAGGTACAGTACAGTGGCAGGAACACACGCCTGGCTGATCACATTTTCACCCACACATAGGAAGCAGAGATCTGAGTTGAGACTGCAAAGCCTCATGGTCCATCACTCCCAGTGGACTCCTTTCTCCAGTAATGCCCTGTCTCCAACACATTCCAAGACATCCCTAAACACCACCAACTTTGGATCAGATACTCAAAGACTTACGTCTTTGGAGACAATTCAAATTCAAACCACCACAGTAAGAGGTACAAAGCAGAAGAGTTGGGCGGGTTAGCACTGGAGGAGTGAAATCAGATTCAACTCTCCAGAGCAAGACTTCAAGGTGGCAAGGGAGACCATAAGCTACAGAAGTTCCATAAGTACTTTCCAAGAAACCAGGTGAGAGATCATTTGCATGAGCATGGCACATAAATAAGAAGCTACATCGAATAGGTTGGGAATGAACATTTTATATTACCAGAGGGGTCCATTCCAAAATTCCAGAAAACATACTGTGAAGAGATTTGTGAAAATGTTAAAAAAAAAAAAAAGAAAAAAGAAAAGGACTGCGTCAGATCGGCCTCCAATAGATCCTGACTCTAAGGCGTGATGGCCAGCAAGATCATCATGTTTGCCTTATCATCCAGCTGACCCCAGGAGTCCCAAAATCCAGGTTCACTACAGCAAGAAATCACCCATAGCAGATGCCTACTTACCTGCAGATACAACATCTAGAGCAGTTTCTGCACATTGAGTCTCCATACTCAGTCTGGCCCAGGTTAGATAGAATGCCTTCAACTTCCATGGCTACCAGCTTGACAAGGCCTCTGAGTATCACCATGTTGACACCAGGGGTCTTGGATTTCAGGCCAGCAACTCTAGCCATAAGGTCCAGGCACTCCTCAGGGCCAGAGTAATCCTAGCACAGTCAATTTAGGATTACTACTAATACTAAGTGAGCCCACACACACACACACTCTGAGATCAGGTCCTGTCCTCACACCACACTGGGTACCAAAGCCAAAGTGACCACACCCACCAGACATATAGAACCAGAGTCCAAGCAACCACCTTCATTCCAACCTCCCATTGCTAGCCCTGCCAGCCGAGTAGCTCTTGCTTCCTTGCACTCTGAAACTATTGTGAATTTACATAAGCTACAAACCATATAAGCCAATACAATCTGTTCTGCTCCAATACCAGGTCAACCTTTCTGTCACATATGCACAGAAAGCTACCTTGCCAAGATGGTATTCGCAGCTCCATGCTTCAGGAGATCCAGAGTAGCCTCACGGGCCCATAGAACATGGAGTTCATTTCATTTTAAGTGGCCCTAGTGTCAGTCCCACCCCCACAGATTAAGGCTTATAATCATGTTCTCTGATTCAAGACACAGACCAATCTCTTTCAGCATAGCTAAAGCCCCTATAGAGTTAGACTCCAAACCCATCAATCCAAACTCAGTCAAAGCCATCAGTTCCTGGAAACCGTTCATCATTTTGCATGGTCTACAATGGATATACCCTGGACTTCAAGGGCCACAGGGTCTTTGAGCCAGGGTTGCTTCCTGCTGATGCTATGCTTATCTCATATCTGGCATGGTGTAACTAAGCATTCAGGGACCCTTACAGCCTATTGTTTCCTAGATAATTACTCACTCGGGTTGGGCAGATTTTCTGGAGAGTTTATATGAAGATGTGCTTCTATGTAATGATGCCGTTTAGATGAATTGATTTTGTAATTCCTGATAATATTTTTTTTTTAGAATTCCTGATTTGACTAAATTAACTCTAAGTTCCCCAACCCTGCAGAATAGCAAAGGCTGCATAAAGAGTGTTCACATGTCACTGGCATGCAAACTGCATGAAGGAGAAGAACAGTCTGGAGACAGATTTATGACCAAAACTCAACATTTGCTCTAGGTTGGAAATGAAGTCATAGGTCTTGGTATGTACCATGATAGATAACCATGAATAGAAAATAGATGATTAACTAATTGTGGAATGAAAGACAGAAGTGCTATCTTTAACTCATAAGGAAGTCTTAGAGCTAAGAGATAGTGAAAGCTGGGCTATATAGTGAATTCCAAGCAAACCTTGGCAAAAAGTGAGACATTAAAACAAATAAATACATATCTTTTCACCTGTTGGGCTACTTCTAAACCTATCTATTTTAAATGAATAATATACAGTCTCTATTTGCTTTCAAAAGTTAGAGATCCAATCAGCTGCTACATTTTGATGAATTGTACATTTAGATGTTGAATTCTACATTTTGAACATTTTGCAAGAGAATACATCGTTTCCAAAAGTTGCAAAGTTACTATGACATAATGCTGTTGAAACACAATAGAAATAGAAACATTAAATTATGATGAAAAGGATGAAATGAAACAAATTCTAAACTAAACTAAGATTTAGATTGCAAACGCCCAGTGGTTTTCAGTATCAACACTTGATAATGACAGAGAATTGCTTAAAGCATTTTTCCCAACTGAAATTGTGGCTGAGCAGGGACACTACATAGAAAAAAAAACCACTTCCTACTGGCTACATTAGTCTTTCTACACTGTGACTGGGAAATTAGAGCCTTGTTGGAACTGAGGGCTAAAACCTTCCTGAGAATGTTTAATCACCTTTGAATTAAGGTTGTCTACTGTGTTTCTGCCTTTATACAACTGTGTCTGCACTGTGAGCCCTTTGTCTTTTTTTCTTATTTTCCTTTTAAAAATGTGTTTATTCTCTTTACATCCTGGTTATAGCCCCATTCCATCCTCTCCTCCTTGTCCCCCCCTCCCTCCCTTTCTCCCTTTCCCTCAGAAAATGGGAGCGCCCCCCTTTCCATCCGCGTCAGCTTAAGTCACAGTTTGTCTCCTTAAACAGCAAGGAGTATTGCTGAAACCCCAAGGCGTAACTGCTCCTTCTGAACCAGTCAGAACTGTGAGATGGTGGGAGGAACTGAGTGTCACGAAATAAAAACGGAGATGAAGAAATCTGATTATTTGATGAGAAAGAAAATGAAAGTTTGCTGCACTCTTTTTGCAGGCTAACAGATGAGTGTCAATAGGAAAAGGTAGGTTAGAAAAGAATGTTATCCTCAGGGTATAAAGGACTCTGAAACTTTCTGTACACTGAATGCAGATAGTGGCACTCTCTTAGAAGTGACAGCATAGTTTCATACAGAGGGTACAAGGAACTGCCTTTTGGACTGAGAATAGCTGAGCTTATTTCCTGTTCCCTCCACTCAACCAATTATTCTTTTAACATCAACTTCCCACAGAGACAGTTAATACATGACAACCTTTCTTGGTCAAGCACGCCTTACTTAAACAGAAGTTTCTCGGGAGAGTTTAAATGACTTGGCACGGAAGCAAATTAGACAATGACAGCTCTACTTCATTTTATTAAAACAGCATTTAGGAGTGAATGTAACATGTATCCAGCTATGAACTGAACAGTTCATTCTTTTGAGAATGTCATGTTAGAGTCCTCTTAAAGCTATAACGAGGAGACGGATTAATAAAAAAGATGATGGATAATTGGATGGTATAATTATAAACAAAGAAATGCGCCTGTGGGGGGAAATCAGGTGAGTGCTTGGGTCTGACAAACATAAATAACCCTTGCACCCAAGACTGCAGGTTTATTCCTTGGAGCAATGATATTATAACACTCTGGGCATCTGTTGTCATGGAGTGGAAGCATCGATTTCTTCTATCAGAAGCAATTTAGGAAGGATCCAGAGGAGAAATGGTATCACAGATATGAAGGGTCTGACAGCTTAATATCCTTTTCTCTGAGAAGGACTTCTGACCTTGTTTCCTCCAGGAATTCAAGTGTACACTAACCAGATTCAGTGGAGAAAATTGTCAGGTCAAATGGGTTTCATTCACAACTATGTATTTTCATTCATCTGCAGATATGCAAGGCAGGCATTCTATCAAAGAACTGAGAATCCCTGCGAGCTAAGGAAACTGCCCAAGCCCACACATGCTTGTTTGCAATGAAGCAAGCAGATGTTTCTCGTTCATTCTCTCATCGCCTCCCGAACTCCCTCACACCTGCTTTCCTTCTGTCTTCTCATCCTTTTTCCTCTCTCACCCCATCTCACCTGACACTCAAATTCTACTGAGATATTTCCAAACAGTTTAGAAGGCTGGGCTTGGCTATTTATAACTTTTGCCCATACAGGCATTGAATTAATTTACTTTGATAAAAGTCAACCAGGAAAGTTTATTTTCTGACACTGCCCTTGTAAAATAGTGTTATGTGCACACTTACATACACAAACAAAGTATATATTTAGCCTTTTTCATGCATCATTAATATCTACATTATGTCTCTGACTTGGAAGCACAATAAAAATGAAATCAGTTTAGCGGCAAATCTTTTGGAATATTAGTGGTAAAAAAGGTAAAGATATGCAGTTCCTATGTGGGGAAGGTACTTTCCACTTCATATATCTACTTATGAACATGTATACAGTTTCACCTGATTTTTAGATATTAAAATGTCTCCATCTCCTGGACTCTTGTGTTTGTAGAGTCTTATATTTATAGGAAACCCCTATTATAATGAACTTACCCGTGTGGACACACGTTACTATTGAGAATGGATTACTATTTCAGTTTTCTACAGAAAATAACTTTTTTTTCCTTTTTAATTAATTTTTTTCAATTTTTTTATTACTTTATTAATTTATTCTTGTTACATCTCAATGGTTATCCCATCCCTTGCATCCTCCCATTCTTCCCTCCCTCCCTTTTGATTGTCAGAACACCATAACTGGTTCATGATTTATAAATCCATGAAAACTAGTCTTAGTATCATTATGTAGCTTTATTTGGCCAGTCAGAGGAAGATAGGACAGGAAAAGACTATCTTAAGGGTGGGGCTGGGAATCTCAAGGAAGTGGAGAAAAGAAACAGCAGAGTATTTTGCTCTTTTGATTTGCTCCATTGTTTTACACACTGTGGCTCTACTTGTGTTTCTAGCCTAGGGCTAGAGCTGGTTAACAGGCAAGTGTGAATGCGCTGTGAGCTCCCAGTGGATCCAGATTTCACTGGAGTCATGGTCAAGAGAGTGAGAACTGCGTGCACACAGAGCTCCTCTAAGCCTCCTCTCCACACGGAGACTTCTGTATCATCATGCAAGAGCCATGAAGCCTAGCGCTGTGCCTCCTGAAGCACAGAGGTCTGAAAATGCATTGCATTGTGCTATTTTTTTTAGAATACCATACAGTGTATTTTGATCTCCCCTCTTCCTCTGAACTCCTCCTAGATCCACACTCAATAAAATTCAAAGAAAGGTTTCCTAGGAAAGAATACTTTAAAAGATACCAGTGTAACACGTGTGCTATACTGTGGTTCTAATAGCACAGTATCATTGAAAACCAACTCTACAGTGATTACTAAATTATGAAAAATAGGAACTAGCAAATATTTGCTTACCAGGATGCTGTTATGTTTATCAAAACTGTATACACAAGAGTCAATCAGAAAATCTGAAAATTTTTGACTAGTTTATTAAGACTATAAATTCATCTCACAGCCTTTGTGGAGTGCTCATTTTGTCTTTCAGGAACATGGTCCTCCTCTCCACATCTTCAGTTTTCTTCATAATCCCATGCATATTTGTGACAGATTTTTGTTGTTCTTGTTGTTGTTGTTGCTTTTCTACATTTTTGTTCAGTCATCTCATGCATATGGATTTTGATTGTGAAAAAAAAATCTTCATTTTACAATTTTTAATTTTTTAAAGTGAGATTTGAAAAGCAAACTTTTCCACACTTGATTTCATTCTCAGAATGTGCATCAAAAGCTAAACAGGGGCCCATTTGAATCCCTGACCTATGGATTATTTGTTGCGATTAGCTTTTTTATACTACAGTTGTCATCAGCAGTCTTCCTTTGCTTACTATTGCCGTAGCAAACAGTTTTCATCAGATAGTAAAACAGCCCATAGACAGGTTTGTTTGTTTGTTACTTCCTAAACTACACAAAAGAAGCCTCCAGCAAGCTGAAGCAATAACATTGGCAGTAATGGCAAACATTTTACCAAACACTTGCTCGTTCTCGGGGCCCACTCTGGTGCAGGAGTTCTTCTGTGCTCTTCCTTGTGCTTTGTTCTCTGGCTTTGAAGGCAGATCCTTCCCGATGGAGGAGGAGCTTGGCTACTGAGAGGATTAATGTCATCAAAAGAGTCACTCAGAGCTTCTCCTATTCTATAATGATCATATGACACTGAGCTTAGAGTGAAGAAAATATCTCATCTTATTTCTGACTTCATGTTAAAAGGTGAGTCAGACACAGAGCAATTCAATCCAAAGCTTTGGGAAGGGGCTTTGGGTATTTTTCCCACGCACCCATCCCTGCCTACCCCTACTCCTGTAAGTTCTTTAATTGGTATCCCCATGTGGCCAGAGTTCTGAGTTTCTTACTCTTTATAAAATACATTCAGCCTGAAGTGGCCATATCCCGGTGCCAGGCAGGACTTCCAGTGGAAGGATAAAGACAACAACCTACCCACAAAATCTTTGACCTAAAATTCATCCTGCATCTAAGATGTGCAGGGATAAAGATGGAGCAAAGACTGAGGGGATGGCAAACCAAAGACTGGCCACCACTTGATGCCCGTCTCATGGGAAAGAACCAATCCCTGACACTATTAACGTTACTCTGATATGTTTATAGACAGGACCCTCACATAACTCCTCTGAGAAGCTTAAGCCAGCAGCTGATGGAAACGGATGCAGAGATGCATAGCCAGACATGAGCTAAGGGAGTCCTATGGAAGAGGTGGGGAAGGATTGACAGAGATGAAGGGGTCAAGGACTCCACAAGAATACCAACAGACTTACTTGAGCCCATGGGGGCTCACAGAGACTGAACAACCAAACCAACCAAACAAAGAACATTCATGGACTGGTCCTAGGCTCTCTGCATAAATGTAGCTGATGCACAGCTTGGTCTTCATGTGGCTCTCCCAACAACTGGAGTGGGGGCCATCTCTGACTTGGATGCCTGCCTTTGGATCCTGTCCCCCTAACTGGGACCTCCTTCTTCTCTGAGGACGGTGGGGGGAGATGGTTGAAGCGGTGTGTGGGGAGGAGTGAGAGGAGGGGAGCTGAGATCAGAATTTAAAGTGAATAAATAAATTTAATTAATGGAGAAAAATCTTGGGAAAATATTAAGTATATAATTCTGTTCTGGTATTTGAAAGACATTGACTTTATTATGACATCCCTGTCTTTTAACTCTGCTACGGGCAAGTATCAGTAAGTAGTGACAATGCAACAATTTACACACTTCTCCCCATGACAAACTCACACACGCCCCAGTTACTTGACACAGAATAGCAAACCAGTAACATGCGCCCTGTGATTTCGTTCTCTCTTTTCTCTTTTATAAAAATTTCAGATTTAAACCTTCATATTTAATTACCTCTATGGCCAGAAGTATAGGCTGATAAAATGATTTATTAAGATAGAGATCGTGCTTGGTATTCCTAAAGTAGAATGGAGTTAATTGGCCCCTGGAGCAGTGATTGCCCTTAGCGCTGTTCACATATGCACAGATTTTTAACCTACTGACTTTCTAATGGAAAGATGACTCACATCACATATAGGTCTTCACACAAAATGTCTTATAGACGGACGAAGCCATCGCTGTGGGGATGAGATGGATTTGGGAGTACTTTGATGATGAACTTCTGACACGAGATTATCTGGCTCCTCTCCCGCTTCCTGGGAACATACTAGAAAGGACACATCAAATGTGCAGAGCAGGGCAATTTTTCCAGGCTTCAGAGCTTGAGCCCCTACAGATTTTGATAGCAGTATTAGGGGAATCGGGAACTCTGTTCAAGGGTTTCCCTTGCACCGTAGAGAATGAGACCAAAAAAAAAAAAAAAAAAAAAAATGCCAACAATCAGGAAAAGAAAATATTTCCTTCCCCAAAAGCTCACTGAGTGGCAATTCTACTAAGGTGGGTAATTGTGACAGAAGGTGGCTGAACCGGGATTTATGTCTTCAGAGTGGTAACATTTTAGTGCAAGCAACAGACACGCTGCAACAGTGTGGCACTTAAGCAGCAGTTCAGGAGATGTATGTCACAGGCTCTTCCAGTGCAGAGGTCAGCCTTACTCTCTGTTTGAAGAAGCTCTTCTCATACGGGTTAATTCATAAGCAGCTGCTCAAATGTTTTAAGTACCACAGTTATCATTCTTATGATGCTATCAATGCTGTTGATACTCATTTATATTTATTAAAAATTTCAGCGATTATTAAAATTGCTTTGGGCACAAACACTGTGATGACTCTGTCTTGTCCCTTTCTTCATTGTTTCCCAGCTGTCTCAGACCCCTTACAAGTTCTCACATAGTCTCCTCTTTAGTCCACCTGTGTGATCTCTTCCCAGAACGCATATCCTCTACTCATCCGGTAAACTGTCCCCTCCTTCTATTCAGCTATCACATAATATTAATATGGTTTCTGGTAAGTGTTGGACCACTGAAAGACTACATCGATGGCAGAACACTGCATAGTACTACTTAGACAGGCAAAAGAAAGTTTTCTTACCACTCCAGAGGTAGGCCTGCCAGGCAAGGCATCACTAGTGCTTGTAGATGGCTTCACATAGCAGTGCAGTGGGAGCTGCTATGATGGGCTCCTGCTGTTGATCATGTAAATGACTCCCTGGGCTTCTGACAGTGGCCATACCATCTGTCCTTAGTTTGCTGGTGTGTTTGGTATCTGGCTTCAGGCTACTTAGGGTACGTAAATATTAGTCAATGTGTGGAAATCTGGATATAGAAGTGATGCAATTGTGTAGGCTCATTGTCTAAGAGGGGGGAGGGGCAATCCAAACTTCTAGCATTTCTTCATGATGTCATCAACACATGTGTTGGGCCACATATGCAGCTATCCTGTGCCGCGTGTAGCCTGGGAGCCCCAGGTTGGACCTAGTTGCAAACAGAACTTTAAAACTGAATCAGGAGTTCAATAGTAATTAATCTATAAAGAGAACAATTAAATGGAGGCCCCCTCCCATGCGCTATGTTGTATTACAAGTGAAAATTATCGCTATACTATAAGGCTTTTGAAAATATGCTAACAAATTCTTAGATTCTCTCTTTCCTGATTATATGTTTCACCATACAAGGTTGTGGGGATCATATCATACCATATATAATATATGATATATATGATTCCAGATCTCACAAGACAGTCCACGTTCATCTGAAACTTGCAGTGATCCTCTTGTCTCTGTTTCTCAAGTGCTGAGATGAAATATGTGTTATACAGGCTTCACTGAAAATCATACCCATAGTACCGACCCTGTCTCAGCAACTTAAACCCCGACTACAAAGCTAGTGTCTCACAAGAATCAAATGTGTTTTGTTTAGTACCAGATGCTTTTCCCTTCTACCATCATTAGACCCCAAGTTTTTGAACGTGCTCCATGTGTGTACTTTGAGGACCAGGATTACACCATGTCCTCTGCATGGAGTCACTGCTTACCAAGTCCTCTCCTCACATGACAAGGCTACCACTTTTCCTCCAATTATAGATAATTCAACAGCTTTCAGAATCTACCAGTCCAAAGAAATCCTCATTTTTATTTTTGCTGGCAACTCCTTTAATTTCTATGAAATTATTAATTTATAATTAACTGACAAAGATACCACTATAAAGAAATCAAGTCCTAGCTTCCTAACATATAGTTGTTAATAGTGTTGCTAAAATTTTTAGACACCAGTGACTTACAGTCTTATCTTTACAGCTTTGAAGTGTTTTGTTTTGTTTTGTTTTGTTTTGTTTTGTTTTGTTTTGTTTTGGGCAATAAGGTCATAGTCCAAATTTTCTATTACTATATTCATATACAGGGGAAGTATATATTTCTCAACTAAATTATTTGTATGATTCTCATGTAAAAATTGGAATGCACTCCCACAGTAGGTGTGCAATAAATTTATCAAACTTGAAGAATAATAAACACATTGGATTTTACAAACGGAAAAATGCGTTTATTTGCCTATGGCCACTGAATATCTTTAATTACTTAAGTGTGCATATTTAAAAACACATGCTCACATAACTTTTTCTGTCTCAGTTTTCTGTTTCTTAGAACTTGACTTTCATACACAGGCATAAATAATCTTTCCAAGCCATATCAGTTATAGCAGGCACAGAATTATTAAGAATTGTTTAACCATTTCCACAATTTTCCTTGGGACTCTACAATGGTATTATTCATCCCAAATTAGCAGGAAGAAACCTTAAAAGGACGATGATCCATTTCCTTTTAATGGGGGTCAAGGAGGTTTTTTGGTTGCTTTCTTGGGCTATAGAGGGTTATTACCAATGGGAGTTGGTTACAAGTTATTATTGGTCTTATTTAGAGAGAGAACAAGGTTAGACTCAATGACATCCCTCTTTTCGTTTATCATACATTCTTAGGTTTGGAGATAAGGGTTGAAAAGAAATAAGGGGGAATATAGAAATATATAGGGAAGATAGAACAAAAAGCAGATTAGTGAATCTACTCCTCAACTTAATGTCTCAATCGGCAATCACAAGGTTATTTTTAATTCATTGGTATAGAATTTTGTATATAGATAAAAAATAAATTTACTTCTAAATACAGTAGTTTAGATTTCAAATGTAAGATTATGTTTCACACATTATATATATATATATATATATATATATATATATATATATATATATATATATATCTGAGTTATTGTATCCATATAACTCAGTTATAATACAAGGTTTACTTCCAATATTTTGAAACTGATATTGAAGACTGTTTTGGATAAATAAGTTATACAAGTTAATTGTTAGCTGATTAAATCATGGTCATGTCAATAACTAGTCTACTTTTATCTCCAGAATATACATCTTAGGTGTGGCAGATAGATATGATTCTATAGAAAGATAAGGTAGGATAGTTAGATAAGGTCTTCAAAACCTCAGAGACATGCAGAATATGACATTTTAAAATGTTTTTATTATTTTAAAGATTCACTGACAAGGAGACAGGTTAACTCCTGGCAACACCCAGCCTATCTCAAAGAGGATGATGAGCATCAAAGAACATCCTTATGGAGATGGCTTCAAATATGGCAAACAAGCCACTGGGGAAAATGTCCTCATTTCTACCACAGACAGAATTCTGTTTGAAATAGGGCAAGCTTGAATGCAGGCAGAGTTGACAGCCAAACTCTGCCAAGACAGGGTAAGCAAGTCCTCAATAGTTCCTGCCTCACAAATATGTGTCAGATATATTGGGCCAGAAGGCTGATGAAGATGCTCCAACATTATAGAGAGTTTTAGGTGTCTATTCAGCTTGCAAACTATCTCTCATCTCATTTGGAAAGCCAATAACCTGCACCCCCTGCATACTCCGATAATAAAGTTTATTCCTTCTCAAGTCTCTGATGGAGTTGAAGACTAGGTAGCTTAGTTTGACAATGAAGCTTAGTTGTTTAGAGGTTAAAATGTTTTTAGGTCTAGATAGATGTTTTAAGTTGATAATGACAAGATGTGATGGAGATTGATTTACATTCAGAATTTTAGATGCACCAAGATAGGAAAGATGGTTTTTTTTCAAGGCTGTCAAGTACCAATAGCTAAACACTAAGATTGTAACATTTATATAATTCCTGATTGTGTCATTCTTCTTCTTGCTATAGGTAGTTTATATATATAATAAAATGTTTAATTAATAAAAATGTACACCATATTAATAAAAACTAGAGAGAATCAGTTTTAGGATGGGATTAATAGAGACAGTAAAACTCACATAAAAATATGAAAAAGTAGCCACCATGTGGTCATAATCAATAATAGTGGGAAGAAATTCCACACATATGTAAAATGATTACATAATCGTTCTAATATATAGACTTGCAAATCTGATGCTCTAATGAAGTCATAAAATATTTACATCAATTAAAAATGTAACAGAGAATTACATTATGTGAAGACAGTTATTGTAACTAGCACAATCAAGTTTTCTTGATGGGGAGAAAATGTCAAAGATCTAAAGGATGCCATGATGAGTACATTTCAGGCTGAGTTTAGAAGTGGGTTGATCCCTCTAAACAAAAGGTAGAAAGCCCAAATAAAAATGAAAACAGAAGAAGTATAGTAAAGGAAGTGGAGGCAGAAGGTAGATGCTGTGAGCTCCTGTAAGCTCATGAGGAAAGGTTCCTGGTTTCTATTGAATGCTACGGGGATGTTGTTGAATGTAGGTCCTAGCGTAATGAAAGAATTGCGTGTTGTAGGCCCTGATGGCCCTCTGTGATCTGTACTGGAAGGGTGAAACCAAATTACATGAGACCCACTTGGGAAGGGGTGTGGCACAGCTCACAGAACGTCAGAGAGATTTGGAAAACAGTCAAATGTGAAGGAATGAGATGAACTGTCATAATAAGGACCCGAGGATGCATCTCTACAGGAGATCCCTTCCAATATTGTGGTAAGTCCTGGGTTGAATCCCGAATTCCACAAGAGAAAAATAGTACAGTCAAGGAAATAGTAGAGCCCAAAGAAAATTGTGTGTGGATTGTGTAATCAGAGTTAAGAATGGCAGATAACAATAGCAATGAACATTTACAAAGTTTCAGTTTGTACCAGTCATTTCAGAGCTTTAATTGTGCCTCCTTATTTAATACTTCAACGATCTATAAAAGGAGTATTTTTTTTTCACTATTCTGTAGACCAAGAGATTGACTTCAAAGAAGCTAATTAGCTCTCCTGGCTATGACATGACCTACCCAGACTTCAAACCAGCAGTCGGGTTTCACAGTCAGTGATAATGCTAATTCTCTACATTTAAAAATACTGAGTTTCACTGGCCAGAAGAGTAGAGTGCAGCCCTTTGAAAAGTTAAAGTCATTAGTCCCTTTAACACAAGAAGAAAGTGCCTCGCAGGAAAATAAATGGGCATGCAAGCTCTCAAGCTCAGAAGTCTCAAAGGCCAAACCCAAATCTTTACTATTCTGTAAGTCACAATAGCACAATATCTCCCCTCATTTGCTTTAAAGTCTTAAATAGGAGCAAGAATTGTGTAATAGTTCATTACAAAACAGAAATCAATGAATAAATTTTGAAGAAACTTAGGGAGAAAAAAAGAAATATCTTCCAATTCATGGAAAGTTGATCATTGAAAGTATAGTGATAATGTCATGTACTGGACAAAAATATTTCTTCCTGAAGTCATATTATCTCTAGGTCTACTACTTAGAACCAGAGAATGTAAAGTCAATCTCTCTTACATATGACAACCCTTCAACTCTTAGAGATAAGTAGCCTACTGCTGGAAATGCTCTTTTCTTTATTGTAAGTGTCCTTTGCTTCTTAAATTTTTTTTCATATTATCACCCTTTATGTCCTTATCTGAATGCATTAAAGTTCATCAGTATCCTTCAAATTGCAGAGCATAGAAGTAAATTTAACAATACAGATCAGGACATACTTTTAAAATAATAGTATAAAACTATATAGGCCTCTATCTACTATATGTCCTCCAGAAAAACTTAGGTATATCATGTAGATGCTATAACATATGGCAGAGGCATGAATTATTTAATTTACCTAAATATTGTCCTATTTTAATCTGACTCAAGAATTTAAAAAATAAACAGAAACAAGCATACAAAATAATCTAAAAGTCCATGGGAAAATCATGTGGAATTGACATATATATCTTTAATTAAATTTATTATAAATATTTCTATTAACATCACAAGTATTTACATGTATAAATATAATATATAAATATATTTAATTTTAATTTAATTAAATGTATTATTTAACTAAATAATGTGTTTGGTTTATTCCATTCCAAGATACTTTATTGACATTGGTGTGATTTTTAAATGGGAATATGTCGACGATCTCTTTCTAATTGTCTTTAATGGTGATGTATAGAAAAGCTACCAATTTTTATAAGTTGATTTTGTGCCCTGGTACTTTTCTGAAATTATTGATTCTAGTTTCCAGGTGTCACGGTGTCACATCCTATGTATATAATATTGTATTCCCTACAACTAAAGATAATTTGGCTTCTTTTCCCATTTGTATCTACTTAGCTTCCAGTTCTTGCCTTACTGCTTCAGCTGGTTCCTCGGGGCTTATTCTGTAAGAGAGAGCATTGAAATAGTGGACAGCCCTGTCTTGTTTCTGATTTGTTCATTTGTTTTTTGAGAGAGGGTTTCTCTGTGTAGCCTTGCGGGGCTGGACTCACTTTTGTAGATTTAAGCTGGCCTTGAACTCACAGAGATCTGTCTGCATCTGCCTCCTGATTTCTGGGATTAAAGGCAGGTGTGTGCCACCACTACACAGAATTGAGATTGCTTTTCTCGAGTTTTTCTCGATTTAGGACAATGTTGGTATCTTTGTTATTTTCCTGTTACTGGGAGTAAACACTATTACTCCTGCAATATGCAGTAGGAAGTGTTTAAATGGTCTAATGGTTTTAGAGGGTTATAGTCCATGATGGAAGAGCAGCATCATGGCAACTGGAACAGCTGAGAGGTTACGTCTTGATCTACTAGGAGGAGGGAGAGGGAACACACCTTTTTGAAGCCTCAAGGAACATCCTTAGTCTTCCAATAAGGCCATACCTGCTAATACATCTAAAAGAGCTCCACTAGCTGGGGACTGGGTATGCAACCACAAACCACAACTTCCACAACATGGCCTCTGTAGGGTTGTGTCTATCTCATAATGCAAAATGCATTTCTCCCAGCTTCAAAGATTTTCTTAGTCTTTCAGTCTCAACACTGTTTAAAATTCCAAAACCTGGTCTCCTGTGGTATTCAAGGCAATTTCTTAATTTCTCTGTAAAATCAAAACACAGATTACATGCTCCCAACATATGGTGACACAGAATATTTATTACCATTCCAAAAGGTATAGTGCATAGTGAGGAAATACTAGATCAAAGCAACACTAAACCTGGCAGGAAACAAAATCCAAGTCCCGTAGTTCCATGTCCAGCTTTAAAAGTTTAGAAGCTCTGTCTCCTCACCTTTTCTGACTGCAATACAGTTCTCCTTATTGGATGGTTCCATTCCACTTGTGTACCTCTCCTTGACAGAAATCACATGCTCTTAAAGCTCTAACATATTGGGGTCTCCAATGCAATCCAGGTTTCCTTTTTGTCTTTTAATGAAATGATTCACAGTGGCTTCCATGCCTGGACTGTTCTGCCACGTGCCTGGCCTCAGCAGCTCTCAACCACAAAGCAGGATTTCACAAACTGTTGACTGGTATGTCCTTCATGATACTAAGCCTAGAGCCACAAGAATGCCAGGTTTTACTACAAACCTGAGGCAAACCCTAGCACTCTGAATCGCTTTTGTAGCAGCTTTAATTTGTTGTTACTTTTTCCCTGAGACAGGGCTTCTCTGTGTGGCCTTGGCTGTCCTAGACTCACTCTGTAGACCAGGATGGCCTCAAACTCACAGCGATCCACCTGCCTCTGCCTCCTGAGTACTGGGGTTAAAGCATGCGCCACCACATCCAGCCTTTTAACATTAGAAAATCATTTAGACCGTTCTCTTTCACGAATTACTTTAGCTGGGTAGGGACTTCCCCTGAGGCTACAGCTATGCTCATTTTGTTTCGTAATCGCCACGTGACAGAGCTAATATTGTGCAATCTTGAAATATTTTCCAGAAAAGAAACTAATCTGTTACTTTTCAATTTGGTCACAGGCAAATTCTTATGACAAGGATGAAAGTAGCCATATGCTTCCCCAAAATATTACAAGAATAGTCTCCATCCCAGCTAGTGATATTTTTCCTGTCTGAGTATTCATGATTATGCCTCCATGGTCCATATGGTTATACACACTGCCGTCTCCCAGAGTCTCCCTAGGAAGGTCCGTTAAGCTCTGCTTGTGTTTGCCCACTTTTCTAGTCCAAAATTCCAAAGCTACGTTCCTCCTACATTATTTTAAGCATGGTTTAAATACACTTATTTGTTGGTATTATGTTGAACCTTTGCTATGTCAGAGAGTAAGAGATTATGCAGTGCTCAATGCCTAGACTCAGGAATCATTGAGGAAGGAGGCTGGGAAGACTGAAAGGTCCAGAGGCAGTAAACAGCAATAGCGAAACAGTATTTGCTAAGCCTGACGAGGACACTGAGCTTGCCACATTATGAGTTCACAGTGCCTGTGACTGCCCACACAAGACCTACACAAGATCCAGCCATCAGAATCCCAACATGGAGAGCAGAGACACTCATGAGGTCCCACCTCTTAATCAGGGAGCTATTGGCAACTGAAGGTAACCGGAGAGGAACAGTTGTTTTATTTTTTCTTCCAGTGATACACCCAAGAGAGGCTACCTATGATCCAGTAAATGGTACAACATCCATGTTCATACATACAGTATTTAAGGGTTAGGTTTGATCAACATATTACATGCATGTATATAATTCTCAAAGTAGTTGCCATTTCTAAGCTTCTACTTCAGGACTTCAACTGTGTGTGTGTTTTTTCTTATAGGGTATTTTTAAAGTTTTAATGTCAAAATCAAATGCCTTGAGTTAAAGAAAACAGTTTATATATGCTTATATATAATTCAAAAAGTCAAAATTACCATGAAATTTGTCAATTTAGACACACAATTTGCATAATGTATCCTTGTAAATTCCTTGACCTACATACTGTATTTTAAGACAGAAGTTACATGGTTTGTACATCTATAGTTAGTTCTAAATAGAAAGTCTATCGTTCAATTCTTAAATAGTCTATTAATATAAATTAAATAACTAATCATTTCAATTTAAATTTAGAAGTTATTAACAGGTACGGAATATACCTTAAGAAAGATTTTCACTGTATAATTCTCTTGATCAGTTTTTACATTTGAGTTTGCATTATCTATCATTCATATGAATTTACAATTTATAATCTATATGCTCTAATGACCCCATTAAAATTTATGACATAAATGGAAACTAAATACAGGAAAAGTGGCTAAATACTACACACTGATTCAATGGATAAATTCATATTGCAAAATAAATTATTCAGTTCATGCTTACTGGCAAAGTCAAATCTTCCTACTACATTATTTTAAACACACTGTTAAAATCAAGCATACTACATAATATATTCATCCTGTCATACAGCATTGCTTGAGTATCCATTTCATATATATTTCCCTGTCAAAATATTCTAATAGTAGTACTCTAAAAATAGAGGAATGGAAATTTCGGTTGGGATTGGAATTTTAAATCAATATACATTTCATTTGCCCACTATAAATCCTGCTGCCTGTTAGTTAGAGTACAGTACCACTACGGTTGGCGTGTATCTTCTTCTCACACAGCTTAGGTAGTAGAGCTTGGTTCTTTGGATCACAATGTTGGGAAATAGCACTTTTAGGCACTGGGGTCTGGAATTAACTAGTGCATTTGGATTTTTTTTTTTTTTTTTTAGTGTCAAATTGACACAAACTAAGTCATCTGATTGATGGGAACCTCAATTGACAAAAATGCCTTCATAGTATCTAATTGTAAGGCATTTTCTTAGTGATCCATGGGGAATGGCCCAGTGCATTGTGGGTGGTACCTTTCCTGGGCTGGCAGTCCTGGGTTCTATAAGAAAGCAGGCTGAGCAAGCCATGGGGAACAAACCATTAAGCCGCACCCCTCCATGGCCTCTATCCACTCCTGCCTCCAGGTTCCTGGCCTGTTTAAAGTCCTGTCCTGATATGCTTCAGTGAAGATCAGCAAAGTGAAAACGTAACCCAAATAAACTCTTTTCTCCCCAATTTGCTTTTGGCCATTGTGTTTCATTACATCAATAATAACCCTAACTAACCTAGAATCCTGCTTTTGGAGAGGATTTTTGGACTCCAGAAAGTCTCTCTCTTCCTGATTTAACATGTGACCACTAGTTTCTGTGTGCACTCAATACTTTACTTTGTCAATACTTTTTCACCAGAAATGAGCTGATAACAGCACTGTGTCCTTAATCTTCTAAAACCGTGAACCTAAATAACTTTACAGGGTTAGCCTGTATCACGTGATTCTGTTAAATGAAAATTATAGATTGATAATAGATGAATGAATGATAGATAAGTGATAAGTTTTGATAGGTGATAGAAAATAGATACACAGTAAGAAATAATAGATGATAATTAATAGAAGATAGATGATAGAGACAGAAAGAGATGATAGATAAGTAGATAGATACATAGATAGATAGATAGATAGATAGATAGATAGATAGATAGATAATATGTAGTATTGGTATTCTATATACTGTGTCTGAATTCCTAGAAAAAAAAGGCTCAATCTTTATTCAGGAACACCGCATGTTCCCGAATGCTAGCAACTCAGTTCAGTCTCATCTTTAAGATATTTTCTTTTGATTTTCACAGCGCTTTGGACCAATTTCTGCCTCCTGATGGATGCGTGTTCCCCACAGGGATTCTCTCAGGTGCTGTTTTCTAGATTATTTGTTTTCTTTCCATCTGTTGAGCTATAGCCTTACAGGAGATGGGATTCCACAGCTCAGGGTCCCTGTTCACCATCATTAGTTCTCCCTAAATGGTTCTCTGGATCCAACACACTAGGCCTTCTTGTGAATCTGGACATTTTTCTCTCAGTTTCATTTTTGTATTCTCACTTTACTCACTGGTCCAGGAAGCCGTGTTCACTCTTAGAGGGTTTCATATGCTCAATTTTATGTTAACCCATGTGTCAAGGATCTTGTCTTTGTTTCATTGCAACAACATCAGCAACAGGAGAAGCGGGTAGGCTGACAACAGATATGCATCTCTCCCTAAGCTCCTCCAACTCCAATATTTCAGTCTCATGCCCAGAACTGGAGCACAACACCTGCTGTAAACTACTCCCTCCATCCCTTGGCCCCACCACTAGTGGGTCACAAAGATTTCCCCCTATTTGATTCCTTCCCCCAACCCATTCCTTTATTCCAGTTCCCAACTCAAGCAGTCACTCTCTGGAAACCTACAGGCCACACTTTGACCAGGGAAGTACATATTTTTAGCTGCAGATCTTGCCTTCTCCCTAGATTCCTTGAAGTTCAATCCCCAAACCTCATCCCCAGCTCTGTGGCAGACCTTCTGCGGTGGCCTCCCTTCCTGCCACCACTCCAGTGGACTCATCATATCCTAAAGAAATGTTCTGCTTTCCTCGCTCCTGTGGACCAACTCATGCCAATTCCTATGTGTCAGCTTGCTAAGCCCAGAAACACATTTTACCTTTGACTCCCCGTGGCCAAAATAGAGATCCTTAAGAAGAAATGGGTAAATTACTTTTAAAAAAACAGTTGACGGAAATGGATAAGACAGTTTAAGGTTAGAAAGTAGGAATATAATTGGTA
This sequence comes from Acomys minous, assembly GCF_964271855.1. NCBI lineage: Eukaryota > Metazoa > Chordata > Mammalia > Rodentia > Muridae > Acomys > Acomys minous. The sequence continues at coordinate 89,552,034 of NC_140497.1, forward strand.
AAGCACATCCAAACAGTGAAAGATGAAAATGAAAAATTTACCAACGTGAATGTCAGAGGCAACTCTCACCAATAGAATACAAGAGACGGGAGACAGAATCTCAGGTATACATGATAAAAAGTCATGGATAGCCTGGTCAAGAAATGTTAAATATAAGATACTCCCAGTGAACAACACTCAGGAAATCTGGGACACCAAGAAAGGACCAATCTAACAATAATATGAATAGAGAAAGGAGAAGAAACTCGGGGCAGAGGCACAGGAAATATTGCCAACAAAATCATAGAAGGAAAATTTCCTAACCCTGTACAAGAAGCATTCAGAAAACCAAATATGCTGTAACAGAAAAAGAAGTTCTCTCAGCATATAATAATCAAAACACTAAATGTACATAAGAAAAATATAATATTTAAAATAGCAAGAGAAAAAGATCAAGTAAAATATGAGATCAGATGTATTAGAATTATACTTGACTTCTTAATGGAGACTTTAAAATCCAGAAGGGCCTGGACAGATGCACTACAGACTATAAGAACACAAATACCAGACTATACAACTATACCCAGCAAAACTTTGATCACAAAAAATGGATAAAATATAACATTTCATTATAAAACCAAATTTAAGCAATATCTATTTACAAATGCAGCTCCACAGAAGGCACTTGGGTTAATTACACCCAAGAAAACAAACACAAGGCAGAAATAATCTCAGACCAACAAATCAAAAGAGGGAAACTTTATATTTAATTATGAGACAACCAATAGATCAAAGTAAGGAGTAAACAGAGTATAGAAATATTGAGAAATATGTACAAATATTTCCCTAAACCAATCATCATAAATTCGATCAAAGAAATTCTTGAACAGAAATATTAATTCTAAATGAACTTAATATTTTGATGCCAAGAAAAATATAGAGTGAGAATTTTTTGAAGATTTTGTTATGAACTGATTATTAAAATTCCATCAGTTCCCATTATCAATTATAAATACATAAGTAAAAATCAAACCTTATCTTTAAATCATTTTTTACAGCATCCATAGAAAATTCACTCTAAATCTCCACGCTGGGCTCTTTGAGTTTCCTAGAAATGATCAACAGCACATTGGAGACAAGTCCTCATGAATTTTAACAGGTCTTTGAAACATTCAGAGAGGTGAAACTCATGGAAGTAGTCAGCAGACTAGTGATCAGAGGCTCAGGTGTGGTTGGGCAAAGACGGGAAAGATGTTCACTGTAACCAGGACAGGAAGAGCAAGTGCTGGGCTTTATATCACAGAATATGTGTAGTGCAAGTTTTGGATTCTTTTAAGAACTCAGTTATGTTATATAAACATGTTTTGTTTTAATCCCTGGTGTAAGATATGGGTGTGCTTTAGATTGTCCACAGCAGTGTACTATTTGCCTTGTGCAAGCTCTGAGAGGGGCTTTTTTTTTTTAACCAGTTTAATTCTGAGCGCTCTGGAGAGGGAATAAATGCCAGGTCCTGGAGAGAGAGACTGGGGGCTCCAAGGAAGAGGAAAGCTTTTGATGCTTTCCTCCTGCTGCTACTTATTACTGTTCTTATAGTGACAAAAAGAAGTTGGAGACATTCTAAAACAAAGACTACACTTGCCTGAAGGAACCAGATGACCCTAAACAGCAGGAAGTACCTAAAGAAAACTATGCCTTCTCTCCCTACTAACCTCCTTTCTCTCCTACCTGGTTTTGGGGTGTTGGAAGGGACAATGGGGTAGAGATATAAGAAACCCCAATAATACAAAATAGATTTCTATAAAAGCACCTAGAAATATGATTGTAACTAATGACAATGTAGTAATTTATTCCACATATGACTTAATTCCTATATGACTTAAAAGGGAGAATTTAAATGTTCTCAGTCTGAAGAACTAATAAATATGGAAGACAATGGATATGCTAAGTAGCTTGATTTATTCATCCAAAACTTGTGCCTGTACACAAAATTTACCTCCATCTTGGGGAAGGAAAGAGAGGCAACTAAAGGAGTGTGGAGAGCACCCCTGTCATTCAATACTAAAAGTCAGTCTGGAAAGCATTGACGTACAGATATGGACTGAGAAGATTCTGTTTATAAATGGAGGGGTCTGTGTGTGCATGTGTGTGTGTGTGTGTGTGTGTGTGTGTGTGTGTGTGTGTGTGTGTGTGTGCGTGTGTGCGTGTGCATACGCGTGTGTGTGTGTGTGCATGTGTGTGCGTGTGTGTGTGTGTGTGCAGTTGTGTGTGTACATAGGTATGTATGAAACAACTAACACAACTACAGAAAAAAGGCCATGAATCTGAAGTGAGCAACGGGGCACATTGGAAGGTTTGGAGGGAGAAGTGATGTACAGTATTTTCTGGCATATAAGATGGCCCCCAACTTTAACTTTTAACTTTTCCAGTTAAAATATAGAGTTTGTAATATACTCACCTTAAAAGACCACTCCTATCCTAATGCACACCCTGTGCAGCAGACTCAGGCTGCAAATTCTATATTGTCAGAAAATATGGTAATTATGTCATAATCTCAAAGTTACAAAAATATTAAAAATAAATACGTCAGTTTCCTCTCCAAAGAATTGAAGAGAAGGAGGGAAATATCAAAAGAAAGGTGACATGATGATGATGATGATGGAAAATAAGGGAAATACCAAAGCAATCTCTATTTAGTTTTAAATTGTCAACATAAAGCCTCAGTTACAGTCCTTACTATAGATTTGAAAAATACCCTTAATTCCCTTGTGCTTTCAAAAGTTCCATCAAATAAAATATTCTTCTCTCTTCCCCTCTAAACACATTTATTTTGCTTTGAATGTGATAACACCGTTTGCTTCTAAAAAGCGTCCTAACAGAGTTTCATCTCCTAGTTCAAATTATAATAAGTCCTGATATTCACATGATTCTCTTCAGTTGAGCAGAATTCTTTAGATTTAAATAAACATGTACACACACACACACACACACACACACACACACACACAGAGAGAGAGAGAGAGAGAGAGAGAGAGAGAGAGAGAGAGAGAGAGAGAGACCTATAACTATAACTACACACACACACACACACATTAGTGAAGCTGTGTATTTGGTGTATTTTTCACATTTCTGGTGTTTAGCATCTAGTCTTCGTTTTTTTATAAGTTGGGGAAAATGTCTGTATTCTTGGCTATTGCATTTCTTCATGAAGCACCCTACGATGTAAAGACTGAGGAAGTGGCAGTACCATGCTCCAGATTGTCCTCTCAGAGGACATGCCGGAACTAATGTGCTCAAGGACTTGACCCAATAGAATTGCCTATAGCCAAATGGATGACTGAATCCCAATGTTCTAATGTATGTATGTGCCATTTACATAGTTATTACATAAACTTTGTTTATTTTTGCAACATTCCATTTCATTTTTGTCATAATTTTAGGGCTTTTAAACATTCTTTTAAATTATCTGAAAGCCATTTTAAATTTTCAAATGACTTCATAAATGGTCTATTTTATTAACTACAGAAGTATAGAAATGGGAATTAATTTATTATTTCATGGGAGATCTGGTTTCCTGATAAATAGACAGCTCACCAAGCCCAGCTACTTATATAGACTAATTCAGAATCAAACCCATTTCATTCTATATCACCCTAAGTAAATGTCAAAGTAAACTTTGATATATGGTTATTTAAATATCAAATTTTTGAAACTACCCAATTTGCGGTTCCTTGATGACACCAGATATACTTCAAGTCTGAAAAGCAGCCACCTGTGCACCAAACAGTACAATGACAAAATGCTGACGCTAGAGCCATCCTGTGTCTACTACATCTGGGTATGCAAATTGTCCCCAAACACCACTTTCTTTAAGGCTTTAACTTCTTCACAGAAGTTGTCCAGAAAATAGAATTTGGCCTCATTTACATAAAGGCTCTTTAAAAAAATCTAGTTTCACTCTTGTCAGCCATTTATCCAAGTTCCCGGCCAAAAATACATAATGTATTGAAATTGGTTAACAAAGACTAGGTGGCTGTTTCTGCCATTCTGTGCCTTTTGTGGCATTCAAATATTTGCGTTTGTATGTACCACAGCCTATGGCTGCATTGCACTCGAAGTTAAGGTCATAGACAACATGCAGTCCTTCCAAAAGTCGTATGGTTGCTTGAACAAGGAGAAATGCTTTCCTCTTAGACATGACTTAGTATATAGCCATAAAGTCTTGAATTATAAATGTAGGGAAGAGAAGCATTAGCATCTTTCTGATTAAACGTCATGAATTTAACCCCCGCCCCTCCACACATGGTGTCTCTATCTTCTCTACTATGAAAGGTGTAATAGGATAGGAACGTGGTTGAGAATTTGATGAACTATGTGAGAATGGATACAATTAACTAATATTCAGAGTGAGCTTCTGCCCGCTATTCCTGTTGGGAAAACAGGAGATTCAGATCCTAAGACAAGAAAACATATGCTCTACATCCTCCAGGGAAATTGTGCCCTGTCAGTAAGACTGTGCTCTGATGGAGACTCAAGTAGTGAGACAATACAAAAAAGATGGGGTAGGGAGAGGGAAAAAAAAGAGGAAGAAGGAGAAATTGAAGTGTGTACGCCTATTTGTGTCACTTACTATTTTTGCTTTCTAGCCTCAAATGTCACGGCTGTCTTTGTCACATCTATTCTGTTTGTCCTTGACATTTCATGCCTTTTAAAAACCTCTTTATATATTTCAGTGGTGTTTCAAAAAGTTGAAATAAACACACATTCTATCCTACATGTTGATTTTGGATTACTTTCATGAAAAGTATGTTTATAAAATAAAAATAAACAGACCAAATACCAAGGGCGTTACACAACTAGCTGCCAATGTTTGCATCGGTCATTAGATCCCAGGCCTTTTCTACTAAATTAAAAAGGAAAGGGCTAAGGCAGACAAAAAAATTAAACATGAACAGGGAATCTGATCAGTTAGATTATCTGTTCAAACACCAGAGATGAGCATAGAGCCCACTGCATGTAAAAGCAGTCAATCGCATCCATTTTGGTTCCCTTTAGCTGACAATACGAGAGAGAAAATAATTTGCAGTAGGGATTAGAAATTTGCATACTGAATAAGTAAGAACAGTAAAAGGTATTGAGTAAATGGAATCATGTTAAAACCCCCTTTGCTTGAATCACCAATTAGCAAAGAAGAAACAATGCAAAATTGGACATAAATGTACAATAGCAACTGTAGATTGCTTTTCTTCTTGCAAACGAAACACCCACATGCTAGGAAACAGAAAACATATCCTGTGAGGAGAGTACAGGGATCAAGTTGATGATTAAATGCATGTTTGATATGTTCTATGTCATCGTCCATCCGTAAGGAACGGGGGCCTCAAAAAGTTAGAACAAAGTAATGATAGCCAGAACACTGGACTCTCTACAAACAGAAAAAAAAAATATGTCATTTGAGAAAACATCAGGGTGTTGGGAGGACAAGGTGGACAGATGACTGAGCAGTTAAGGGTACTTGCCATTTGGCAGTGGATTTGCACCCACACTAGGTGATTCAGATGTACAGGCTTGTAGTACACACAAAGATATGCTGGCAATACACATGAATAAACAAAATGTAAAAAAAAAAAAACTGATATGGCAACTAGGTGTTACAGATCAATCCCAGAGAAGTTAAAGAAATCATTCTTCTGGGGAGGGGGGGGCAGGGGCGGTTTCTATTCAAACTTGGTTGTAAATAGTGAATACTGCCCCAAGTAGTTTCTACTGTGTGCCTCCACTAAGACTAGAAAATGCAGTTATGGAAGGTTTGCCTTCCGCCATTGGAAATGTCATATTTCATGTGAAAATCAGACAGCTCTTCCTTCTCCCATTTCTTACAACACACACACACACACACACACACACACACAAACCCACAAATTTTGGAAAAGCAGTGCTACAGACCAGTGGAGTGTCCATCAGATGATTTCCTTGGCCTTAGCCTGATCCTGACAAAATCAGCAGAAACTTTGTTCTGCAACGGAAGCTTCGAGCCAAATAAAAGTCAGCCTCTAGATCCATTTGCTCAGCACAGATACAATTTATGTTTTCCCCTTTTGCTTAGCAAGCAGTTGTGCTACGAATTTTATCTGGAGAATTTTGGTGGTAATGAAACATTGCTATAATTTAGGATGAGCCAAGCATGTATAAAAATGAGAGAGAGAAAAAAAATCTGTCTTTCTTGGCCCACATAGGCATTTTTAAAAATACAGATAAAATATAGTTTCTCTGAGCCTCTTGGAGATACCTGCTGCTGTTCATAATTCAACAAAAAGTCAATAGAAAAATATTTTATTTTCAATTAGTAACCATTTATTTTTAAGAAATATTTACTTTAAGGAATATTTATTTTAAAACTAGTCATTCTTCTTCAATCATATTTATTAAATTTTTATAATACAAGTGCATGCCACTATTTTTTTTTCATGACTTGCCCACACATGTATGAGTAAAGATGGATTTTGAGTAATCACACCAAGCAAATAGACATTCCAAAACTATTTTTCAGCTTTTAGAACTTAGACTGTTTTTGAGGTGCATTTCATATAAGGTGTCTAGCAAAGAATATGAGCTCTTTCCATATTAATATCAATATTGCCGTCTTTGAAGAGTGTTTCTTCCTTACTCATTGATACAGGATTTCTCAATCACACCCAGAATTTGCTGGCTTACCCCAGAGACCCACCGCCCAATGACTGGAACTACAAGTCAGTGACCCACTGCCACCAAGTTTGGGGATAGGAATCCCAGCCCACTTGCCTATGTAACAAGCCTCTAACCACTAATCCATAACCACAGCCTTTATTTCAGTAAGTTTTATGATTTGTGGCCTTTACTTAAAAATGAAAGGAAATAAATAGAAGTAATTTCACATTACTGCATGCTAATACGTGATCCACCAGCACTCTTATTAATATTCTATCTTTTGTCAGTGACATAAAGCTCTTCATGGGAGAATAAAGGTGGCAAAGATAAATCATAAGGGGATGGTATGCAATGGCTTCTGAAAAGCAAGTAGTAACGACAAACTTAGAGGATTTAATTTTTCAAGGGCAGCTTTCACATGGGGGGATTTTAAAAGTTAGTTAGAAAGCTCTGTAAGTTTCTTAAGACCCTTGTGATTTTTGAGGTGATGTTTTCAGCAAAATGTCAGCTCAGAGAGGACAAATGCCAACGGTCATTATGAAACATCCTCTTCTGAGACTAATGGAATAGCTTACTCACTATAGAATCTGTCAAAATATGATAAGATACTTTAAATTCCACCAAGGCAAGACTACAAAAACTTTCCCCCGGCATATATGGAATCACACCATAGATAAGGAGAAAATGTATTATATTGTAAGCTGAGGAAATGGGTATGCTTATTTGGAAGCTGGCTCCAATTAAAAGCTCTATTATCTATCATTTATCAATGTTTCTATTATGAACTTGGATCTTTATATACCCATAAATGATTACACACACTGTTCTTAGTAATAAACAAGTCTACACTTACTAGGACGTATATATATATATATATATATATATATATATATATATATATATATATATATATATATATATATATACTCTTTAGAGATACATCTGCACAACAAGATTACTCAGAATTGGTTTTGTGCAACCCGTGAAGGACTTGAACCATATGAATGATATTAGCTCTTTCCTCTTCTCAGAGGCTAACATGAGTCCCAGAATCTGAAGTCTTACATCATCATCTCCCTTTCTGATAGTAAGTAACTAGGACAAGGCCGCCACAGCCACAGGAGATGTAGAGAAATAACGTTCCCGTTCCATCCTCACTATTCTGATTTTAACCAGGATCAATGATACCTTGGCATGGATTTCCTAGGTCTCATTTGAAGATGCACCCTGCCCTTGGCTCGGCTGAGCAAGGCTCGGCTGTAGACTAAGTATCGATATCCCCATGGTGCGCTCATAAAGAAGTGGGAAGGCAGAATTACCCGTCGGAAATAGCACCATGCTCACAGCAAGCGTGTGCACACAGATAGGTTTACATCCACAGCACTCCCCTCCTTTCATGGTTATCATTAACATACTCTACTTCATCTATACCCCTAGAAAAGTCTACACCACAGATTTATGGTCTCACATAAAATTTTTCTAAGTGACAATAATTGGAACGAAATGTTCTGTGCACTAGGCTGAGCCCCTACCAGCTAATTCCCATGAGAGAATTGAAAATTATTTGTTTTCTCTAGGTAATTCTGCCAGCTAATTATCCATTCAACTCAAATTAAGAGAAGTCAAGATCTGTATATAAAATGGTCACTCAAAGTGTCTTCTTTTTATAAAACGGATCTGCAGGCTCCTTTTCTTAAAAATATAAGATTAGAATTTTTGTCATATATGATTTTAGTTTCACCATATGCAATCTCGTCACATACGAATTTGATCAGTTGCCTATTATAGTTGGATAACATTATAAACATACAAAAGATATATGGATAAATTGTACTATAAAGTGTTTGATAAAATGTAGTGTGTATCACAATTTTGTCAATGTAATTTTTTAAAATAATTGCTATTTACAAGTTTCTCAACCATATGCTTTACTTATATTTAAATATACATATATTTATATTAATACTTTTGCTTATATTTATTTAAGCATATATTTACTTAAGGATATGTCCTAATGTTTTCCCCATGTTTATTTTGAGGCATGTCCACCATATTCCCAATAAATTTTGCTGATGAAATACATAGTAACACTTTAGATAGATTTAAGTCATATGAACTTTAGCCATATGTAGTAATATTCAAATGCTTACCACCATATCATTTTTTATTCGCACCCTTTATCTCACCTACAAAAAGCATACATCACTTATATTACCTAAGATCTATCTTAAACATCATTGCATATTATTATACAATTGTTGTTAATTATGGTAGTGATGAACAATAGAGCTCTTGGGCTTATTATTACTAAGTGGAAATATCCTTATAAAAGATTATAAAACAATAACCACCCTTGCAAATTTCATAGAAATTACTCTCATCTCCCTGTGAGGAATCAGAATGATTTTCATACAGTAAAAGAAAAATATAATACTGGACTCAACAGAAAAAATATATATGTGCACACATGTGACCAAACAGACTTCCACTCTTGAACCAATCTTTTTCACACCTTCCTCATCCTGTTTCCCTTTGCTTAGAGCAGTGGCTCTCAACCTATTAGTCAAGACCTCTTTGGAGGGTTGAATAACCCTCCATCAGAAAACACAGATACTTACATTGTGATTCATAAAAGTAGCAAAACTACAGTTATGAAGTAGTAATGAAAATAGTTTTATGGTTGGGGGGTCACCACAGCATGAGGAGCTGTAATAAGGGCTGCAGCATTAGGAGAACCACTGGCCTAGAGCACACACTGTAGAAAGCATACTTCTAGAAATCCTTTGCCTGTATTTAAACTCCCTTCAAGTCTCTCATAAATGGTCTTATAACCCAATGATTTCTTTTTTAAGGAGCTAGGAATCATTCCCCAAGACGTAAGAGGGAGATGGTGGTACATATATTTATTTCTTGGGTGTCCTGAATGACTACTTACTGTCACAAACATGCAGGAGAGTCTACTGGAGTTCATCACATCGGCTAACATAAGTGTTTTAGGAACACACACACACACACACACATACACAAACACACACACACATACACACACACATACTCACACATACACATACACACACACACACACACATACTCACACATACACATACACACACACACAGACACACACAGACACACACACACACACACACACACACACACACCTTACTCTTGAAAGCCCTCTAGTCTTCGGGGCCATTAGACGTGACATTGGGCTTGCTTATTGTAATGATCTAAATAAAGTCCTCCCTGTGGGTTAACTTTCCTTGTACAATTTTTTTTTTTGCTTTATAGCATAAGAACTATATGAATATGAACAGGATGTATCAAATTTGTTCAAGTTTGGAGTTTATAAAACAAACCCACATAATCTTATGTGTGACACCGCATACAAACTAACTTGCTCAAACCTGTTTACAAACTATGTAGCTGAGTTTTCTTTACAATAAGTATTTTTAAATAACTTTGAATCAATTCCCACATCAGACAGATGACGACACAGCGTGGTTAAAATTTTTCTTTGAGGTTTCAACATGTGAATTATATCCATCCAGAACATATTGTTCATTTAGAAGCCACAGCAAATGCTTTCTTGCTTGTAAGGGCTTGTATTTTAATAGAATGAGTAAGTATTGATTTGTAGAGAATTACTAAAAGCCCATGTGAGAAAACCCAGACAATCTCGTCTGAAGGTGAAGCTGGACACTGCCTACACGGGGTCGCTGGGTATTATGTGTGTAACAAAGATCAGGAGAGGATGTCGTAAAGCAGTGACACCCGCTAATGGGAAACTGGTAATGCACTGATCTTAGGTGCAATCCCACAAATGTAAGCGTCGTTAGTGCTTTTGAACTTCACATCAGATTGTTTGTTCCTTAAACAATAGTTCGACTTTCTCTTTACACAGCGAAAGATGAAAGAAAAAAGAGAAAGGACAGAAAACACAGAAGAAGCCCAATAGCCACTTCAGATGAGTTTGCTGTGGTTGAAATGTTCTGAAATGTTAGGGGAAAAATGACGAGAATCAGGGATAAAAGAAGACCTTGGCTTTCTTTTTTGTAGAATTGTTTTCTAAATCTCTAATGAGTCCACTGTCACATATTTCACAGAGCTGGTAGGCATCTTTTTATCTCTTAGATCCTTACATCTCTTTATAACTTTCTTTTACTGAAATATAGTAGGTCTTCTATGGTTTTTTTATTGTTTTGATGTATGTTTATTGTTTCTATTAGTTAATAAAATACAGTAGTATTGTGGGTTAAAATATATTTTCCTTTATCTACACAGCAACAAATAAATTATCAGCCTTGTGAAATGGAAAGTTGAGTAAAAGAGCTAAAATTAAGGACGGTTGGAGAGGTCATATGAAAATGAAATACAGTGAAAGCTTCCTAAAATGTATACATATATAAAGGTGATCTTATGAAATTGTCAAATAATGGCAGAGATAGCACTCAAACTGACCATGCCATGTCACCAAATGAAACTGCCAGTACCAGGATTGGGTTACATGTAATTGAGTTGTGGGTCAAAGTGGTCCCATGGGAATCCTGTCAGACTAGGCTATTGATAAGACTATAGGTTACTCTCCACAAACTGATAGCAAGGTCACATTGTGGAAGACAGCACCTACCCAACTCACTGAACATGGGGAAATCAAGATGACACCCACATAGAGCCACTGTGACTGCCTACGAGTATCTTTGGTACAAGAAGGTACTTTGCACGTCACCAAATATATATATATATTTAAACTCAGCCACAAATCCTGTCATGAAAAATGTGTCCTGCCCGCAAGATATTCTACTGCAATGGTGGCATAAAGCTTCTGAGAGTTACCAACCAACTTAAAGCCCACTGCACATGGTAGCAGCCACATATAGGACTGCTTGGGTGACCAAGAACCAGAAGCTAGATAGGGCATGGAGGGTAAAAACCAACTACTACTGTTCTTAGCAAAGGATGGGGGAGAGAGGGAGAGAGAAAGAGACAGAAAGGAGGAAGAGGAGGAGGAGGAAGAGGAGGAGGAGAAAGTAGCAATAAAATGACTCTCAAATTACATTCTGCTATACTCATGGATGCCTTGCTGAGTCATCCCTAGAGAAACTTTCTCCTACAGTCGATGTAGACAAATACACAGAGAACCTCAACCAGGCATAGGTAGAGAATGACAGTCCATAGATTAAACACTCAGCCTTATGTGGATTTTCTCCAGCAAATGCCTCCCTTCAGGGTCCAGAGACGCCTACAGAAGAGAAGGAAATAGGATAAGAGCTGAAAGGGAAGGAGGACACAAAGAAAACAAGACCCTCTCAATCAACATGATCAAAGCTCATGTGAACTCATAGACTGAGACAGCACAGACAGGGTCTGCTTGGGTGTGCACAGGCCTTCTGTGTATATATTACAGTGTCTCGTTCAGTGTCTTTATGGGAATTCTGAGTGCACAAATGAGTGGAATCTGGTTCGTGTACCTTCTCTTTGGATATTTTCCTTCTGGTTTTTTTTTTTCAGTTCTAATATGTTACTCTTTGTTTTATCATATTATATTTTATTATGTTGTATTTTATTATTATTCTTTATAATATCCCTTTTCTAATGACAGGCAGAAAGGGAGTACATTGTGATGAGAGGGGAAGTGTAGAAGAACTCGGAAGAGGGGACGGAGGAATATTTTATGTGAGAAAATGCTATTTTCAATAAAAGAAAAAAATTTTAAAGTAAGGTAGAATATGAAGTCAGTTGTCATCCAACACTCATGGGGTTTTGTCTCAGAACTAACGGTAATTCAAATGGTGCCTCAAGGATTTTACTGTATGTGAAGTTTTATTGAAACAAAGACATGACTAGTTTACATTTTATGACATTTTATGATATATTTTAATATACGTAGAGTGTGCTTGTTCGTATTACCCAGTTACAAATTGAAAAATGACAAGGAGCTTAAAATTTCAGAGAGTGAACTCACAGAACACTTCAACTGGGGGACTTGTGAGTCATGAGACGCTTGTTACTCCGGTCTGACCCAGCAACGGGAGGTGCCTGTGCTTGCCTAGGCACATATAGATACTATGTCTTCTCAGTAAATGGCTTCTCCTTCTTAGATCCTTGGAACCCAGTATGTGTAACACAAGGGCTCAATAACCGGCCATAATGGTTTCGCACTTTTCTGGAGCAAATATAGCTGTCAGAATCAGGGTTTTGCTATCTCTCTTGTTCATGTTGTAACCTGAAAAACCACGCCCTCTGACGGCGTTTCAGGAACACTTACACTCAGCAGCTAGAATTACGTGGTTTAATCCCCAGGTGACTTCTTCCTTCGTTTATCTTAAATAAATTATTTGTTTCCATTCTTTTTTTTTTTATCTATTTCACACCTTTTAAGCTGACAAAAGAGAAAAATTGATGAAGCAAGCAAGATATCCTGGTGACTACAGCAATAAAACAGAATTCATTTTCACATACAAATCAAAACACAAGTTCATAGGCCATATTTAGAAGTTGCAAAATTGAAACGACTTATTTCTGTTCTAACACACTTCTATGTGCAGCTCTTGATCATCACTTAGGCCTGAGCAGATTGTGTTTGGAGACATGCTTTCACCAAATCAAACACCAATAAGATTTCCTTCCAGAAACAGTTGGTCCGTGAGAATCTGTGGAATTAGACTACAAAATATAACAAAATAACCTAAAGACTGGCCTTGGCTGAGCACAGTGCTCTTGAGTGCTCTCTGCATCATAAGCAGTGCATAGTGCTGTGTTGTATAGTGGGGATTCATATTTTAAACAATAGAATTAATTTTCTAATCATATAATTACAGCTGTCAAAGAGGACTTATGGGTCATTTTGTGCAACAACCACTTCGAAACTTAGACTGACTTCAGTTGACAACGTCTGTGCCTTGGCTGAGCTCCTCAAAAGGTAACTTTCCAGTCACTTGACCTTTCAAGAAAGTGCCGATGCCTGGATAGCTCAGGCTTATGCTGTCCCTTCGCCCTCATGGTTACATTTAGACTGTAGGCTTTAATTCTTCCCACATAAATAATGTGCAGACTACATGGGATCCATATTCTACACTACAGCCCCTCAATAATTTTAAAAGATCTCCGTTTGATAAATAAAATAAGTTACGTTTAAAGATAGCCATTTAAAATATACCAGTTTCCAGCCATAACCCATATTTTCATGAATGGCAGAATGCCATCCTTTTTATGAATAAATATTATCTCATTGTGTAAACCTACCACACATTTCTTTATCTCTTCTTCAGTTAGTGGACGTTCCATATGTATATTAAAATCATGTTTTAATAAATGAGTGGATGCACAGTTCTTTTAAACATGCCACTTTGATGTATTTTAGAGACACACGCAGGACTGTACACTAGTTGTGTTTCTCATTACTTCTGAGACGTGTCATGCTGTTTCCCACAAACTCTGTGCACATTTACACTTCAGCCAATAGATGTAACCATTCCCTTTTAGCCACATCCTTATCAGCCCGTGTAATGTTTGTTTGTTCAATAGCAGTCATTCTTACTGGCTAAGATGACATCGCATTGAACTTTGATGTGCGTTTCCAAGAGCTTTTCTGATGTAGCTATATGTAATCTGTGTGTGTATCTTCTCTTGAGCAACATTTGCATATATTTATTGCCCATCTCAAATATCATGATTTTCTTTATTGTTATTGAATTTTTGAGATCCTTATCCATTCTAAAAAATGATATTCTAAGTAAAATAAACCAGAATGAAAGACCTATCATGTGACCTAACTCATATATGAAATCTAAAATTGTTGGTCTCAGGAATACCATAGTTACTAGAAACTGCATTGAGCGGAAGGAAAGAAAAGGTGAAGATTGGCCTACTAGCTTATAGTTAGATACAAGAAATAAAATGCATGCTCTTCTGAACAGTGGAGTTATTATAGATAAAAACAATGTATTATATATTTACAAAACAAGAATAAAGGACTTACATAAAGCAGGAATTCTGACGGTCTGGCCCATCTAGTCTCTTCAAAGCTGGACAGTCAACTTTCCAGAATCACTGTTGATCACAGCAGACAGTCAGCCGGTCATCAGCAGTAGAGATAAGAGCAGTTTCTCCATCCAGTGACCATTCTGTCACCCTCGTCTCTTGGTGCCCCCATCTTCAATGATGTATACGGAGATGCAGCCAGGAGCGGGTGCCTCTCTCTGTCAGGAAAGCCCTCATCATTAAATGCCATATTTACAACGTCTGTACTTCAAATATAGGATAAATGTTATAGCAGGTTTGTCCTTTAACACTGCATCACACATGCAGAAATTGCAAAATCTCATAGAGCTGGAGGACTATGTACAAATCATATGCACATACTTCTGTTTCTGGGCAACATTGAATTGGTAATATAATTGTTTCTAGAAAACAGGTGTTAGAACACTTTTAAGATTTCTTCAGATTTCTCTAAGATCATGTAGTTTTCCATTTTGTACTCAGTGTGGAAAACAAAGGTGAGCAGGCACCTACACCAAATCAAGAAAGCAGCATGAGATGTCCCAGCCATTGATCTATTCTGACAACGATTCTCAGTTGAATGCCTTCTGTTCTCACTCATAGGTATAAGCTAAGATGTACAATCTTCCAGAAGTAGAGAGAGGCATAGTGGTTAGCAAGGACTAGGAAGGGGAATCAGAGAGAGAGCCTGATATGCCTCTCTCATATTTCAGGTGAAATACGTTTCAAAACATATTTATATAGGAAGAATATCCTCTAATGTTTGAAAGCATAATGCAATGACCACAAAGATTCATACTTACTTTACTTTTCTTAAAATAATTAAAAGCAAATTACTTAATGTTTCCAACACAAGAATGTATAAATACCTGAGATGAGAGATGTGCTAATCACCTTAATCTTCTCATTATGCACTGTAACTACACATGTATAAAAATATAACACTGTATCCATTAGCATGTATATGATACAATGTGTCAATTTTTTAAAGCCAGTTTCTCTTAAAGTCAATATCATTGAAGAAATAAGGGCACATAACACAGTGACACTCCAGTCTTTGTGCCCATATTCTTTCAATATTCTCTGTGATGAAACAATAACTATACCCAAAGTATCTCTTCAGCCTTTGATAGTAGATTGGAAGGCTATAAACTGGACACTTAACTGAAGCAAGGCAGAAGTGCTTGAAAGAATTAACTGAAAAAAAAAAGCACACTAGTTCAGAACTGGGTATTTAAAGGCATTTTCTTAAAAAAAAATGGGGGGTTATTGAGCTCATTCAAAATGATTTCATTTTTGCCAATAATTAAATGTCTTGCTTCCAAGAAAATATTGGAAGGTAACACTTGCGAGAAGGAACTTGTCACCTGTCAACACTCACATGACTTCCTGAAGAAAACAATACGAAGTCACATAGTAAATGGACAGTTTTACAAATGGCGGGATGACTACCCATGCAAAACTGTTCCCGTGTACATGTTATATGTTTCACTCAAAATGTGAATAGACTAAGGAATCCTAACAACAGCAATATGGATGAGACCACTGATGTGGATCTGACTCCGGTTTGCAACTAACTTTTAGATGATTTGATTTTCTGTGGGACTACTGTGCTCTTTCATGCCTCTGGTTCTTAGTTCCCCAATGTTCACCCTTTGTTGCCCACACATAGTATATTCTTCCAGATAGCTACTTATTTCTTTTTGTTATAAAATACCCTCTTTTCAATTATGAGAACATCTCTCATGCTGTATTTTAAACCATTGCCTGCTAAACCACCCATCTCCCTGTGAGACTCCATAACTGAGCTGGGGCTGGTGGCCCAGGCCTGTAATCCTGGTTACTTGGAAGGCTAAGGCAGAAAGATCATAATTTCAAGGTCTCTCTGGGGTACAGAGTGAATTAAGGGCCAGCTTGAGTGACCTAGTAAGACCTTCTCTCAGAACTTAGAGATACAAAAATGGCTCAGAATGCAGTGCACAGATAAATTATCTGCCTAGTGTTGAGTAAGGCTCTGTGTTCAGCCCCCACTACAACAACAACAAAATTAAATTTAAAAAATTATGTCTCATTTTTTCACCCTTGAATCCCAAGAATCCAAATATATCTAATATTTATTGAGCCCTTCGCCCAAAGCACTGCTTGACATTTTCATAGATTGTTCCATTCAATGTTAGCACCAAGCTTGTTGGATAGGTATGTACATTTTCCTTTAAATAGCACGGAAATTAGTACTAAGCCATTTGAAGCACAGTGTCAGCAAATGTCAAAGCTAAAAGACACAAACTGCCTTCATTAACCCATCACATTAAAATTTACTTCAGTGGCATATGTTTAGTAAGTACTTAATAAGTATATGTTAAACAAAATTGTCTTGGAAGGAAATTTTCTGTTGTTGGGTTAATTTTATGGTTGATGCCACATTATAAGTGCATTATTTGCCATTAAATAGAAAAAAACACTGTTGACCAATAAAATTGAAAGCATTTATATGCACTGTTTCTAAAATTGATAGTATATTTTCTAGCTTCAAGACTGACAAAAACTGAAGTAACTGGTGAAGTCTTCATGGGATGGTAGTTAGAAAAGAATATTCAGAAACAGTCTCTATTTTACTGTCTCCAGAGTCCCCTAATACCCCGAGTGGAATGGTGAAACACATCATAAATTTCTTTTAATCTCATTCTAAAGAACGGTTTTCAAATAAATGAGTGTAAATTCCACTGACCATAAGCCAAGCAGAAGAACAGTGGAATTGAAAGTAAGGAATTAGCTATTCTGGTAGGGATAAAATTGCCGGTTCTAAATAAGATAGCTACCCAGCTGATCTCCCTGAACTCAGCCTTCTTTTATGGTGCAAACACTATTTAATATTTTGAATTGAGATTGAGAGAGGCCCACAGGCACATGCACATTCGTTTTCTTACTCCCAGGTGTCAATTCATTTTGTTACAGCATCCGTTACATTTTTCAGCATCACCATAATCTGGAGACAGAAGGGCTGAAAATTTAAGTCAAAGAAACCAAATTTAAAGTTTATAAGACAAAACGATTTGCTCCTTAGAAACGGAAATTACACTGACATGCAGGTGTGACCCAAAATGGAAAAAAGGTACCTTTACTATAAAAATGGTAGGTGACGAACTACTTGTCCGAGACCAAGATCCTCTGGGATGAAAAGTGCCCCATGAATATCCTGTGAGACACCATGCAACCCCAATCAGCACATGATCATTTGTACCCCAATAAGGCCGTAAGCTTAGCCAGTTGCTCTTTGGTTCTCTTATATTTAAATGAGGGGACAGCAGGAAAACGTGGAGGACAGATGTCCGCATAACAATCTTAGCTAACTGTGGCCTCCATGGAAAATTGAGGCTCACTGGCATGAAGAAAACCAAGATCCCTCAGAGTATACCTCAAAATTGACTTTCCTCCTTAGGGAAGAAACTGACTGGCTCAACTTAGTACCAAATCATGTTTGTTATTTGTGGGGGAATAGTGAGGGTATTTTGTTGAAGTGTCAAGCACACCCCTGTCCTGTCCTGTGGTTTTGGTTTCCTGTGGTCACTCCATTTCCAATCTATTTTTGAAGTGCAATGAGATATTAACACATAGTTAGGGAAATATCATCTATATAATTGTTATAACACTCTATTGTTTTGATTACCCTATTAGCTTTTGGATTTAGTCTCTTACTGTACCTACTTAACAAGTTAAACTTTGTCATTGATATGTATGTGTATAAAGACTTTTATTTGTTGAGGGTTCAGTGCTGTTTTCAAGCGTTCCGTGGGTGCCTGGAACAGGTCCTCCATGCCTAGGGGGGGACTATTGCAGTTTGAATTATGGAATTGTAGCATTCAACATCTAAAGGGAAATCATCAAGGCACCAAATCAGAGTGTGACTGTACAGCATGCATGTGAAGTTGCCAAACAGTCAAGTTAAGGAACAAACATGCACCAGCTCCGTTGTTTTCAAGTG
Source organism: Acomys minous (assembly GCF_964271855.1). Lineage (NCBI taxonomy): Eukaryota > Metazoa > Chordata > Mammalia > Rodentia > Muridae > Acomys > Acomys minous. The sequence goes on from NC_140497.1 coordinate 89,570,680, forward strand.
AGCTACCATTCAATGAAGTGGATAACAAAGACAGACCAATTGCCGGATCACTCGACCCTGTAAGGCCCGGATCAAGCCCATTCTGTTGGTCATTCTTTAGTGTGGTCCTTGAAATGTGAACAGGTAAAGTTTCTGTTCTGAAAAAAGAAGAAGAAGATGGAGAAGATGAAGAAGAAGAAGAAGAAGAAGAAGAAGAAGAAGAAGAAGAAGAAGAAGAAGAAGAAGAAGAAGAAGAAGAAGAAAAGGAGCTGAACTTCCTGTTTGTGTCTGGTCCACAACTTGTAACTGTTTTTCATTATGTCTTCCACATGACCACTCTGGATTTCTTTCACTCTTCCTCACAATTTGCTGGTCCACAAGTTGTAATGTTATTCATTATTTCATCCATGGGACCATTCTGGATCATTTCAGTCTTCCTCACAGCCAGCTGATCCAAGGTACTTGTCTAGTCACGTCAACCCCATGAACATTTCTGGAAAAATCTCTGGGTTTGGTGCCTTTACTACTCACGGACAAGTTTTTATGTAACTACCCATGCAGCATTTTCACAGGTGCATGAGTATTCCAAGAGACGTCCTTCAAAACCTCCGTGTTTCTCAGATAGCCATCCCTGACTTTAAATAAAGCACCCAAGTCACCCCACGACAAGTGAATGTGGTTATTCCCACCGTCTGAGCTCTCACTGTTGTCCATCCAGTGGCACAAGGGCCTCAGGGTTCAATAGGAAGTAGGAATCCAAAGTAAAGTGACCAAATGAAGTTACAAAGTTCTGTGCCCCTTTTTGTACCCATACGGCAGGGTTGATCTCTTAGGGATGCTGTAAATGTGGACTGTGCCTTCACCCACATGTTAGAAAAATTGATCAAAACCATGGAGTTTTATATATCCAATCATAACCTGTGGAAACCAGTCCCTTTGCAGATACCCTTTATCTGTGAACAATCTGTAATGCTCATCCCAGAGGTTTTTGAAATACACTCATGCTGACTACACATACCGAAGTTACTATATGAAAGCCCTCTCTCCCCATGGCTCCCATATACACTCACACTTGATAAGAAAGTGAGGTACAGAGATCCAGACTGTGAGCACAGATATCTCTGATCCTATGGTACATGATGGGCCTGTGGGTTACCACTATGCCATTAAGACATCTATCATCATGTGTACAGTGTTCCAAAGACACAGAGTTAGATATTGTTAAAAACAACCACAGTGGTCTTGACACAAGTGAATCCACACTTTGAAAATACTTCTTTCCCTACTTTGCCACAGGTAGGTAACAAAATGGCTCTAATCTAACATTTTGTTTAATTTTTTTTTTACAATCCCTTTACCTAATCCACAGAAACTAAAAATTCATAATAATAATTAGTAATAACAATACATAAAGGAACTTCTTGCTAAAGTAACTAATTTTCCTCAGAAATGGCTTTTTAAATTGAGTCCAGTTGAAAACTTCTTATGGCATTGATAGTGAAAGTAAAGCTTTGGAAAATAAACCCACACACATGTTTGTACAGTGTACATAACACTCTGATTTCAAATCACACACTCTATCACTGTACCATAAAAAAAGTTTGGGTTTTTTTTCTTTATTATTAAAAATTTGGCAGAAACTTTATATCGAGACAACTCCGTAGATAAAAATGCCTTAGTGGGGTAAGAGGAGAGAGATCGATGGCATTTTTAAAGAACCCTTAATCTAAAGCAAACTGTTGCTATTTTTGCTGGCAAGAAGAGCTCTAAGCTAAAGTAAATAAACACAACAGGTTACTTAGAGAAAAGCCAAAGATATGACTTTAGATTTCTCCCTAGACAGACGGTTCTGGCTTTTACAGATTGACTGTTTTTATAAAATGACTCTTTCTTGCTGAAAATAGCCGTTAGTCAGATTCCTATTGCTATAACAAATGACAACATAATCAAATTATGGAGCAGGGAGTTTTATTTGGTCTCGTACTCTCACGTGTTCCAGTCCATATCAATGGGCCCCATTTCCAAGCCTGAGCTGAGTTAACTCATCACATCAGGGGTATTGTCAGGGGCAAAACCGTTCATCAAATAGTCAGAAAGGCAAAGAGAGAAAAACTAACAGGTTAGATTTCTGCAAGGGCCTTTGGCTTGAACGACTTAGAGACTCCGCTAGGCTGGAGCTCTTCAGGATGTTCCCCTCTCCCAGTAGCTCTATGCTAATGACCAATTCTTTCCAGTTCACGTGTACTTTTGGAGATACATTATCATTTTACGATCTCAAGAACCTGAGTTTTTCATTATGATCAATATAACATGAAACTATGATGTGTTTCTCAGAATCTGTAAGCCATTTAGGAAACTGTAGAGGAAACAGGACTGAGACAGTGAGCTCAGTAGCACTACTCCAACCCCTGACTGTAGGAAACCCACTGGAAAATGTATTCACTAGCAACTGCTCTTATGTGACTTCAAGCAACTGGGGTGACGTCCATGGGTGCCAATGAGCCAGCCACACTGAATGAATGACAGCTAAGCTCCCAAAGAATACTGACTCTGATTTTATCCTGTGGAAAGGATCCGTGGAGTCACTGAGATGTGGTTCTGGTGATCTCTTCGTCCCCCCACTATTACTGTTTTATAGAATATTATATAACGAATCTTCAATGTTTCAAACCTTTTGTATTTCAAGGGGGTCTTTTAGATCACCCTACAAGTGTGAACATGTGGGGATTTAAAGTCTGAGTACAGTTAGCATGGACATGATTACTTCCCGACATTTTTCTCATTGCATGCTTGGGAATCTTTACTATAGATGTTTAGAAGGTGCTCTGAGGATAGAAATATGTAACAGTGTTATGTGAAGCTGTGACTATAAGCATTTCACTTCACTTCATTTTCACGCACAATGTAGGCTTATATTTATCCTTAGGCAATGAGAAATATGTGGACATATTTTTGTCCTTTAGGACGAAAATAGCAGTCACAGAGAAGATATATCAGAGTTGGTCCCATGAGGAGCAGACACTACAAACTCCTTTGAATTACTCTAATTTTTTCCTAGGATCCTCAGATGAAAACATGAGAATTATGTTTGTAGGCAAGAAAGTTATACTGCTCCTCATAGCAGTTTCATTTCAGTTATGATTGGAAACAGCACAAGTGAACATTAGCAGATAAGTGGATATAATAGATATTAAAACTATGGTATGCCATTTCATTGGCTTATAATGTAAGAAAGGAAAATTAGGGAAAAGAAAGAAGAAACACACAACTTAAGAGAAGTATGCTGAATGAAGACAGGCTATGCAAAAAATAGTATTTGGCCTCGTGTATATAAGATGACAAAACACAAGTTTAAGCTGTACTGATAGCACGGCAGTGATTACTCAGCTGTAGGATGAGGAAATAGAAATAAAGCATGGAAAACATTGGATACAGTAAATGTTTTTATTTCATCAGATGAAGGGATGAAATCAGAGCCTGTCCCAAACCTTTCTAGCTCTTTTTGTACTCTGGCTGGCTGGTTCAACTCAGCTGTTCTGGTCCAAACTCCTCTCCAAACTGACTGATCCAAACTGGCGTTGCTTAGCTTCTGATTGAATTGCCCTGCCTGGCTTCATACTAATTCTGGCAATATGATATAATCTTCTGGATCCTTCTCATTCTCAGGCTCATTATGTCTTTACCTGTTTCTAGCATGTTCTCTCTGCAACCTGTGTCTGTAAAACTGCCCCAGTAAAAACACTCTTCTCTCTCTCTCTCTTTCTCTCTCTCTCTCTCTCTCTCTCTCTCTCTCTCTCTCTCTCTCTCTCCCTCCCTCTCTCTCTCCCTACACTGTACTTCAATAGCCTTTTTTGTCCTGTTCACATAAGAATTGGGCACATTTTATCTCTGACACATTCTTTCAAATCTTTCTATGATTCATCACGTTGTCTGCCCTTCAATTAGATGACACATTGAAACACAGTTGCTTCCTTCTATAAACTAACCTTACCTTCATTTTCTAGGATTAAAGATGTGTACTAAAGGCATGTCTGTACTCCAGCCAAATCATGTTGTAATCTAGAATGTGTCTGAATTTCATCCAGATCACATAGACCTATGTAGTTAGATGTGATTCCATGTCAGAGTAGCCATTTTGTTGGATTAAAATTCTTCCTCATAATATGCTCATTATATTAATTTCAGTGTTGGGTTCACAGGGCTAACAAATGACAAAAGCATGCACTGTAAATGCATGTACCTTATTGTATATTAGTCTTATCTCAATACACCTGCTTAAGAATTATGTACTGTAATTAAATGACACAGTATACTTTCCAAATATTGTTATTCTGTCTTGGGTTTCATCCCATTTGGGGATAAATTTATGTCAAGAGTTTTAAATATTTATTCTACATCTAGCATAAACTTTATGCAGTATGTTTGAGCCTTTACACACATTACTGAATTTGACTCATAGAGGCCTGGAGCTGAATGCTATCTGTGAATTTTCATTTTAGGATTTCAGCTTCCTATTTTTCTTTTATTTTTTTACACTTATTTATTTGGGGGAGGTTCACGTGGATATTGCAAGGAAAAGGGAGGAAACTCAGTTATCTCCTTCCACAATTCCACAGACCAAAGTCAGGTCATCAGGGGGGGTGGCACACTTCCTTCTAAGCCATCTTTGCCAACCACCATTTTTATTGTTGTTGTTGTTGTTGTTGTTGTCTTTTATGTTGAAGACTCTGTTCAAATGCTTGAGTTTGATGCTGATGCATAGGCATTTTCAGTATTGTTGTGTCCAAGCCAGTGATAGAGACGATATAGGAGGCTGTGAAGAGGTAGGCTGGTGTTTGTTGCTAACTTATTCTCTCCATGACATTGTGCCTCTTCCAGAAACTGTGCTCTGATTTCACTCTGTAGATACATTCTTTTAACATCGTATAAGTTGGGCCTCATGATAAAACTATAAATCAACACATTGCAAATGCAAATCTCTGGCACTCCTTTTAAATGGTAAATGCATCTTTCTTTTTAAATTTTCTTTTAATTGTTTGATCACTTTATACATGCTTATATTGTTTTGATCAGCCCATTCCCACTCCCTACATTACAATTCCTCCCATATATACCTTCACTGTTTCATATGATCTATTTTTAGATGCACTGAGTCCACTTGGTGCTGACAACACGTGCATGGGTGTTAGGCTGTCCATGGACACATGAGTAGCCTCTCAGTGGCCACATTTCTGAAGAAAGCTGACTGATATTTTCCCAGCAGCCATCAATTGCCAATAGCCTCTAGTTGGGTGGGTAAGACATTGGGAACTACATCATCTGTTCTTACAATGGTCTGTCAATAGCCAACTACCTGTGAGACTGCTGCCTCCTTGCTGTGTAGAACTTCAGGCATATTTCACCTTCCACAGTATGACCGTCTAACCTGTTAGCATCATTGGTTCTTCTGTAGTATTCTGGATTTCGTATCTGGTAGATATAGTTCTGACTGAACATTGATTTAAGAGTAGGAAAAATATAAGTAACAATATTGTGTAGTTTCCCATTTACAGAGGAGAAATTTCCAATGAGATTCTTCAACATTTTGTAGAAAGGGCAACATTCCCTTGCCATGGGGTTATCTTAATCTCAGAGTAAGTACTTTGATATTATCCCTATTCCTGAGAGTGACTTTTTTTTTAGTGGTGTTTATTACTTCTTCAGACTCTCATCAGATGAGATTGTCTGCACTCTCTTAGTATAGACTGTCTGCGTATAAGACATTCTCCAACTTGAGAAGTTCTGTATTTCTGCACACATACACTCACTCACTCACACACACACACATGTATGCACACACACACACACACACACACACACACACACACACACACACATATATATATATATATATATATATATATATATATATATATATATATATATTTGAGAGGATTAGACATAGGAAGGCCCTGAAGGAGGTACCTGGGTGAGACTAGGAAAAGAAAAGGGAGAGGAAAAGTGATATAACTCTATTTCAAAAATAAATCATTAATAAATTTTGGTTAGCTATAGCTGATCCTAAGGACCTAAGTTTGGTACTCATATCTCAGACTTTTCTGTTCTCTTCATGCACCCTTCTATCTGAGCAGGTGTTACTAAAAATATTCCTAACATACTGGCCTATCCTCTAGCTTCTTCGGTTAAAGCCTCAGTGAATTGAAAGGAGCTCAAGATCAATGCTCTAAGGGGTCCCTCCCCCCACAGCATACAAAGGGTAGTATTTAAAAATCATTAAACATACTAACCTAACATTGCTAATAAATTTTATCGAATTCATCTATGAAAAATTAAGAAGTATACCTTTGTAGATTCAAATACCAAATGAAAGCCCAAGCCTGCAACTCACTCTTATAACGTAGAAGCTGGCCGTCGGAGGCGGTTCTTCTGTGCATAGTCAATGATTCAGAATTGCACTTTCATGAAAGAGTTATAAAGAGACTGTCTCATGAAGGTGACTATCTAGACCACTCCTAACAAACTAAAAATGAACCACAGGGACAGTCCACACTATATTTTTGTTCTTAATCTTCCCTTCCATTTGAATTAAGAACAGAACAGATACTCACCAAATACTGTATTGAAATATAAAACAAAGAAAGTGAGTCTATCAGTTAGTACCTGGGAGCCTCTATTAGGAAATAAACATACTGGGGTATGGGTGTAGCTCAGGCATAAGGCACTTGCAGGATGTCAGAAGATGCATGTACAGTTCATACTTATCACACCAAAGGCTACTCAGTGTCGCACGGAGCTCAGTTTATTAATTCTGGGTTATTTCTACATATTTTTAAATTACTTATTTAGGCCAGGCAGTGGTGGCACATGGCAGTAATCCTAGCACTCAGGGAGGCAGAGGCAGGTGGATCTCTGTGAGTTCAAGGCCAGCCTGGTCTACAAAGCCAGTGCAGGACAGAGAGACCCTGTCTGAAAAAATGAAAGAAAGAAAGAAAGAAAGAAAGAAAGAAAGAAAGAAAGAAAGGAAGAAAGGAAGGAAGAAAGAAAAAGACAGAAAGAAAAATTAGTTATTCTCTTTATACCCCAATCGTAGCACCTCCTTTCCCCCTGGGCCCACTCTCTGTCTCTCTTCCCCATATCCCTCCTCTCTTACCCCTCAGAAAATGGAAGCCCTTCCCTCTCTTACTAACCCACCATGGCATATCAAGTTGCATCACAACTGAACACATCCTTTTCCATGGCGGACTGGTGAGGCAGCCCCAGTAGGGGTGAAATGACTGAAAAGCAGGCAACAGAGTCCAATGAGAAACCTCTGTCCTCCTCCCCTTACTTGGGGACCACATGAAGCCTATGCTGCCCATCGGGTACATCTGTGTAGAGGGCCTAGGTCCAGTCTATGTATGGCCCTTGATTGATGCTTCAGACTCCACAATCCCTCTTGGGCTCAGGTTAGTTCGCACTGTTGGTCTCCTTACGGAGCTCTTGTCCACTCTGGGTTCTTCTATTCATTACCTCCACTCTTCCACAAGACTCCTTGGGCTTTGTCCAATGTTTGGCTATGGGTATCAGAATGTTTTGATCCATTCTTGGTGGAGCCTCTCAGAGGACAACCATGTCAGGCTTTCTTCTGCAGCCATAGCCCAGTGTTCATAGTGTCAGAGGTTGGCTCTCTCCCATTGGGTGAATCTCAGGTTGGACCAGGCTTTGGTTGGACATTCCCTCGAGCTCTGCTCTATCTTTATTCCTGCACATCTTGTAGGTAGGGTAAATTTTGGACCAAAGTTTCTGTAGGTAGGTTGATGCTCCCCTCCCACCCTTAGGAGTCCTGTCTAGTTAGAGGGTGTCATATTCAGTCTCCATAACTCCCATCACTAGAGGTCTCATCTAGAGTCACCCCATATCCTTCCTGGAGCTTACCCTGTCATAGTTCCTCAGCTTGTCTCCACACTTCCTTTTCTTGTCCTCCCACTCCCACTCTCTCCACATCTGATCCTTACCATTATTTCCCTCTGCATTCCCTTTCCTATCCTGTTTTGTCTCCTCAACCGCTTCCACTGTCTATTCTATTTACCCTTCTGAGTGAGATTCCAGCATCCTCTCTTCAGCCCTCCTTGTTACTTAGCTTCTTTGGGTCTGTGAATTACAGGATGATTATCCTATACTATATGGCTAACGGCCACTTATAAGTGAATACATACCATGTGTGTCTTTCTGGCTACGGGTTACCTTACCAGAATAATCTTTTCTAGTTCTATCCACTTACTTGCAAATTTCATGATTTCCTTTTTGTTTTTAAAAGCTGAGGAGTATTCCATTGTGTAAATGTACCACATTTTCTTTAACTATCCTTCAGCTGAGGGACTTCTGGGATGTTTCCAGCTTCTAGTCATTATGAATAAATCTGCTATAAACACAACTGAGCAAATGTCTTTGTTGTATGATGGAGCACCTTTTCAGTATATACCACATACCACATACTTCATGTGTTGCTGTCTCTCACTGAAGATCAGAGTAAGAGAAGTGAGCAATGACCATGTCATAGTCCGAAATCGCTTCTGTCTTGAAATTCTTTCCCCAAGACTTAGTCTATTGCTTTAAATTCAGCCTCATTAAAGTTCACAATGCATGCAAGATTACAGATAGATATGTGGCCAGAATGCATCATGCATAGCCTTCTAGCCCAGATCCAGAGAGGTTCCTCGTTTTCCTCTGAAACTTCATGAGTCAACTCATCAATTCCTGCATTCATCTCAGCACTCTGATCTTCTGAACCACCAATACGGTCCATTATGTTCTTCTTACGACATATTAAGACTCCTCTAGCCTGAGGTTCCAAACTCTTCCACAAGCCAGTTATAAAACCCTGTGGATTTCATAATTGTATTTGCCATGACAAAGTCCCACATCTCAGTGTTGTTTTTCCTTATTATTTACTTTCCTTGTCGCTATGACCTAATACCAACAGAAACAACACAGGGGACACAGACGTTAGTTTAGCTTCTGTTAAAGGGGCTTGGGCATCATGGTAGAGAAGGCAGCAGCCTGAAGCAGCTGATCTCATCATATCCACAGTCAGGAAGTGGAGAGGGATGAAGGCTCTGGCTCATATCAGTTCTTTCCAGGAACACAACCCATGAGCTGGCAATTCTGTCCCTTAAAGGAAATCTTCCCTCATCAGTGAAGCCATTCTCAAACCATCCTCATAGACACACCCAATGGTGTGATTTTTCTAGTGATTATCAAGACAGTCAAGTTGATGGTGAAAGTTAGCCATCACACGTTCTAAATGAGCTTTTTTCTTTTCTTACTGTCATTGTGTTGGTTTACGTTGCTCTTTAGTGTACGTGAAAATCCTTTCCTCACCCATTCCCTTGGTGTTCTGAATCTCCCACTCAAAGTTCATTTAACTTCTTTTTAACAGAAATACTCTTCTAATGTTCATATGTATTTGATTATAATCCTTCCCTCTCTTGACACAATCATGTTATTCTCTTTCTCTCTTTTTAACTTTCCTCTCTCTTTTAATGTTTATCTCTAGGGATTTGAAGACCCATTTGATGAGACTTCACATCAGTAAAGCAATGTTGACAAGGATATATAAACTTTAAACTTATAAAGACCATGATAGAGGAATGAGACTCAAAAAATCATTTCTGTGAAACTTATTCTCAAAATGAAACCTGAAACTTTAAACAACGTAACTTAGATCTCTAAAAATTACTGTGACTTGTGAGAGGAAGAACAGTTGAAGTTAGTAAAAAGTTCTTGCATCCTTCTAAACACCCCTCTCCAGCAGTGAGCATTCAAACAGTACAATTAGCTAAAAATGCATAAAATGGGTCTACAAACATATCACTCATTCTTCCTTCTTTGAGGTGCATGAGTGAAAACATTCCATAAGGAAAGCAGAAATGGTAAAGAGCTCATCTAAAAAGACACATATTCCATAAAGGCAGAGCAATTGCATGGAATAATTCACAATAAGAAATTTCTGTTAGATTTGACCTGATTAGACAAAATAATCTACAAACATAGGGTTGAGTTTATTACAGAATAAAAAAGCTTAGATGTTATAAAGTAGTCTCTAGACCATAAGGCAGAATCATCAACAACCCATATGACACTCCTATGAAAGAACAGTCTAAATCTGTGACTCAACACAGAGTTTTTAAAAGAGAAAAGAGGTCTATGTGCACAGACAGAGTACACAGAAACCGGAGTGTGTGGCACAGAATCAGAAACAGAGAGGAAGGGACCTTTGACCATGTATAATCTTCAAAGAAAATACCACAGTGTCCTAATTCTCCAGGTAGACAACAATTACTAAGCATTCAACCACCTCAAAAACAGTGCCATAATTTTCAATACACGTGCCATACGGAAATGTTCCAAACTCAAACATATCATTTCCTCAAATGCACTACGACAGAAAGAGGGAACTCAGTTTCATCAGTTATTTTTCTCTAAAGACACAAAATGTCAATTATTGACTTAACTATTATATGTTACTTTGAATGAAAATGAAGCATGGGAGAATGGCAAAGTAGAAGGATCCAGAGGGTCCTAGAAACCTACAAGTAGAACATTATGATAGGCAGATTTGGGCCCAGGGGTCCCGCTCAAACTAAGGCACTAGCCAAGGACAATACAGGCGGTAAACCTTAAACCCCTACCCAGATCTAGACAATGGACAGAACACTCTCCACAGTAGAGTGGAGAGTGGGATATGACTTTCTCACATACTCTGGTGCCTCACCTTTGACCATGTCCCCTGGAGGGGGAGACCTGGTGGCACTCAGAGGAAGGACAGCAGGTTACCAAGAAGAGACTTGATACCCTATGAACATATACAGGGGGAGGTAATCCCCCTCAGGAACAGTCATAGGGGAGGGGAATAAGGGGGAAATGGGAGGGAGGGAAGAATGGGAGGATACAAGGGATGGGATAACCATTGAGATGTAACAAGAATAAATTAATAAAGTAAAAAAAGAAGAAAATGTTTCATAAATACCTACCATTCCAACAATTTTATGTTCAGTGTGCATTAGGGAGACAAAAATTTTTATAAGCACATTTTTAGAAGTGAGAGCCAACATATGTTGAGTGTCCTAGAGTTTCTATTGCTTTGATAAAATATTGTAACCAAAATCAATTTGGGAAGGAAAGATTTATTCCAATATATATATCACAGGTCACACTCCATCACTGAGGGAAATCAAGGCAGGAGCTCAGAGACAGAAACTGAAGCTGAGGAGGTAGAGAAACTCTTATCATCAGCCTTGCTCCTCATATTTTGTTCAGCCTACTTTCTTATACAACTTAGAACCACCTGCACAGAGGTGGCACTACCCTCAAGGGGCTGGGCACATACACATCAATGATTAATCAAAAAAAAATTCCCATAGACTTGCCCACAGGTCAATGTATTGAGGCATTTTCTTGACTGAGTGCCTTCTTCCAAAATGACCTTACATTGTATGAAGATGACAAGAAATTAACCAGTACACAGTGAAATTGATATTGTTATTTGCTGGAAAATACATTAGTTCCAAATAATATTCTGGGAAAGCTACAAAATCAATTAATGCTGCTAAGTGGGTGGTCATTATTTAAAAGTTATTAGGAATATGTTACTAAGTTACTAAGCCTTCTTAATGTCTTGCATTCACTAGAATGGGATATGTGCAATATAGCTTCCATTCCAACAGAACTGACAGTCATTGAATGGACCACCTATTAAAACAGCAGAGATGTGATTAGACACATCTCAGAATCAGTTCACAAATATTCACGACTACACAAACAAGCTACAGCAAGAAGGGGTTTTTTAAGTCTCTTTATCTCATTTTACTGACTCAAATATTTTCCAACCTCGTATAATGTAATCACAAATTCAATACCTTTAGTGAAATCTCATTAAATAAATTGCTCTCTCGTATAATTATACATGCCTAATTGCTATTACCTCTAGAAAATATTTTCTGTCCTAAGTACATCAGATAGATATTAAGTACTTCCATCTTAGCCTTTGAATTGATTTAAAAAGGGGGAAATTAAAAAAATAAGATTGTCTGCCTACTGAAATTAAAATTAAATAATAATTATTAAATTGCTTCCTTGAAAATCAATAAAATTATTTAGTTCTTTCAGTAACAAAGAAACTTCTGGGACAATAGCTATAATTACATTGCTTTTATGATTTGGAATATGAAAATTTTCAAGGCTATTGAAGACTACAGTTTCAACATGTGGAGTCTATAATTTACTGTATTGTTGCTGGGTTTTTTGAAGGCAGGTTTGTGTCTCTTTTAAACAAATTTTTTTAAAAAAGTCCAAGCCTTAATTTGGTTCATTTAAAATAGCTAATGTTTCAAAAGTTATGACCCCTTAACACACTTTTCCTTGGATTCAAACTAATATGCTCAAAACCATGTCATTGAACCGTGTTTGTGGACTACGTTTCTTCCAGTATGGTTATGTTTATTTTATGTTGTATTGCTTACCTTCCTTTCATTTTATACTCTTTCATAATTAGTTCTTATAATAACATCAGAAGGGATCATAACATACTAAGTATTATATTATGTTAATTGATTACATACTCCTTTAGCTGGAATTTGTTACATCCATTTAACCAAAGTGAAAAGAGAATTGAGAATGTGCCTATTTTAATCAACCACTAAGTTGTAGAGGCAAGATATAAACTCAGTCTAGTTTTACAAGTTCTGTTCAGTCATTCTTATCTGTTGACTGCTCTTTCTGAGGTTCTCCTGTGAATTATGTGAGTTTTCCCTTTTGATTTTGGTAACAGTGAATCACTCATTAATTTTATTGCTTTCAGTGTTATTTAGGTTTTTGCCTGGATTCCTCCTTCCTCATCCATTTATGGCTTCTTGAACTTAAGTCTTTCCTGGACTCTTTTTCCATCTCACTTTTCTTAATTGTAGATCTATGATATATACCAAGGCTTTTTAAAATATGTCAGTTGCAATCCCTTCCACCTGAGAATTTTTTACTCAATACTTGGCATGTGGTTATATAAAACTATATAAATCTAACTCTTGCTGATAATGTCAAATCTCTAATGAAAGTTTTGATCCTTTAAAAATTCAGTTATGTTGTGGTTTTTTTTTTTAATCCCAAGAGTGGAATGTGGAGCTGCTTTTAGTTTGTCTACAGCTGATAATTGCTTTGTGCAGCTCAGACAGGAGCATGGTCTTTCCCAGTGGCACTTAGTGAAATTCTGAGAGTTCAGAGAGGGGATAAATATCAGAGGCCAGAAAGAGGCTTAGAAAGGATGCTCTACTCAGAAAGAGAGACAGGGAGGGAAGGAGAGAACACAGTCTAGGATGAATGGTAACATTAAAAGGTTCGAGACAAATGATGATATAGCTTAGCTGCTGGCACTGAGTCACAGAAGGCAGGCTGGGAGAGCACCTGATTTCTTACACTCCCCAACTGCCCACTCTCAACACCAGCCTCTCTCTCTCCCCCCCTCTCTCTCTCTCTCTCTCTCTCTCTCTCTCTCACACACACACACACACACACACACACACACACCTTTTTTTTTTTTTACTTCTTTTTCTCTCTGTTCTTAACTATGCCAAGTACCTCTGGCTATTCTTTCCTCATATCTACAATAAATAAAAGCCTACTCCCTCTGAGGTCATGTCATCAGTTTATACAGTAACGAATCATATAAAAATTCAAAAATCTTTGTATAAATGTGCCATTTATTTAAAATGAAAGCAGATTTACATACTAACATATCCTTAGTTGTTTTTAACATAAGGAATCCAACCATGACTGACTGCATAATACTCTAGGATGCATAGTATTGTACTTTTCAGAGGTTAAGAGTTTTGATTTTTATAATCATCAGTTCTAAGAATGCTGTCTCTATGATGGAATTTAAGAAATCAGCCTTGAACATGGGAAGATAAGAAATTTTTTATAGCTCAGGCTTGTAAGTTTCTAAATGGGGGGGGTTGGTTGTCAAAATAATTGGGGCAAAATATGTTTGGCAGAAGCAGAACATAAGAATAACAAGGCTGTCATAACAAGGTGGTCAAAACAACCTTTTGAAACAAAGTCATGATTGCTGTTTCATGGAACAGTTAGTACAGAACCATTTGTAGTTAAGATTATAGGTGGGGTATAGCCCAATACTTGAGAAACAGATTTAATCATAAACAGCATTGAACAAATTTGTTTTTATTATAAGATGGCTTTCAAGCCTAAGATGGAGGCAGGCTGGTTTGTCAAAATATCACGTTTTCCTACATTCTGGAGAAGACACTGGAACATCACTGCTATGCAGTTGTCACACCAGTTTCATATGAGCCAATAAACTCAAGATCACTACCTCCTTCCACACAAAGCTTTTACACCTCAGGCCCAATAGTATCTAAAGCTGTCCTTTTGTGCTGCATTGTCTTAGTCTGAAGGTTCTAACATGTTACAATAGCTCTTATCATAGAGTGTGGTCAACCTACCAGAAATAACACCATTTTAGGAAAAAAATTTTACTTTATACTGTGTATAATTTCAATTACGATATAGGACAGTTTTCCTGAGGACAGAAATCACATCCTGAAGAATGCATTATTAAAAGGTAGAATGTCTGTCACTCTCCCATGATGCTGCTAAGGAAATGAATTAAACAACACACACACACACACACACACACACACACACACACACACACAATTGCATATATGTGGCTGATGTAGATATATGCACAAATAAAAGAAAATGTGAAGTGTTTAGTTTTCTACATCTGGATTATTTCACTCAATGTGATTATCTCAAGTTGCATTCATTTTCCAGAAAATGACATAATTTAACTTTTATGTATGGATGAATAAAGCACATATATATGTTTACATATATATGTATATGTATATATAAACATTTTCTTTATTTATATTTCAGTAGACATCTAGGTTTTCTTTTTACTCGAAAAGAAAACCAACTAAACTGGGCCCAGGGGTGCATACAGAAACTGAAGCCTCAACAAAGAAGCATTCATGGACTAGACCTAGGCCTTCAATACTTATGTAGTCAATGAACACCTTAATATGGGTCCCCTAGTAAGGGTGTAGGGGCTGTCTGTGATATGGACTCTGACAGCTGCTATGTGATCATGTCCCTTTGGCAGGACTGGTTTTCCAAGCCACAGGGGAAAGGGATGCTTTCAGGCCTGATGTGACTTGGTGTGCCTGGGTGAGTTGGAGAGGGAGGCTCTTTTCTGAGGAGGAGGGGAGGGGGATAGAGGGAAGAGGGAGGGAGGATGGAGAGAGGAGAAGAGGAGGGAGGAGCTACAATAGGGATATAAAAAGAATAAATTTTAAAAGAATCTTCATCTACCTGTCACTATCAAATGGCTACATCTCCTTAACTAGCAACGGAATTTCCTGCCTACCTCAATATACCCTCTGTGCTAAGATTTCCTTTTAGTTTTATCAGATCTTGTACATGCTGTGAGTTCATGCGTGCAGGTGCCCTGCTATGTCTGACAAACAAAGATCCCTGAGCCTTGAGAATATAGATGTCCAATTTAGGGTTGAGCACTGTGTAGTCTCTCATTCTCTGCCTATTTTCTGGTTGTCGGCGTCTGGGTTAACCGCCATCTATTGTAAGAAGAAGCTTCTCCAACATGATCTGAGCAAGGTACTTATCTGTGGGAACAGTGATAAATCATTAGGGGTCATTTTAATACTTTGTCCACTTAACAGAATACTATCTGTAGGTTCTGCCACAGAAAACTTTAGTTTTTAAATGGAATATGGTTATGTCATTTCCTGTAGCTTGTCATGAAAAAGGGTATATATGAATCACATGGCCTGATAATGCGATAGTGATGGCATGCTCACCATTTATGAACCAGCTGTTAGGAAGGAAACAACCTAAGTGCTTTTTAATAGGCATTTTTGAATTACAATTTCATCCAGTCAGTCCAAGGAATAGGTTCCACACGTATCCCTGTTTCATTTTCAGATCAAGAAGCTGAATAAAAGCTAACGGAATGGAGCTCATATTAGGACTTTAATTCCAAGGTCTCCTATGCTCAATCCACAACCCCATATTCTCACCATATAAATCCAATATTTTAATACCACCAGGAAACTGGTATTTATTGTTTTATAATACAACAATTCTCTACCCTGCTAGATATTTACTACATTTTATTATTAAAAACTGATGAATGAAGTTTTCCTATGACTCCAAACTGACACATTCTACCTATAAGATGCAGAGCCAAAGGCAAGGTTGGTGATATGCTGAGCTCACTTTGGACTCAGTTCATGTACTATGTATTTTTGGGCACCTGGATTTACCTCTTTGAGTCTCTGCTACACCATTTACAGAGTTGTGAGAAGCCTGTTTCTCCAGCTTTTACTTTGTTTTCAGGGGCAGATAAGAATAAAAAATCTTAGCAAAATGCTTAACACATAGTAAGGAGTGAGTTAAGACAGTTGACTGAATTTGTTCCTTATAACTAAGTAAATATCTGGAGTGCTGGCTCTTTTAAACATATTCAGGCTGAGAAATCTTCATCCCAGCAATATACGGCTCTGATTCTATTTGCATAGTGTTGATAAATTATAATCTAAGTGGCCATTAATGGAAATGGGACTACAATGTTCTTAACAGAAGTAAGTCAAGAGTGGAAAACCTATTTCCATCAGGAAAAAAAATCTTGTAGGGGCTATAAGCAAAATTTCCACTTGAGTATGTTACTTATTTGCACCATGGATACAAACTTCCTTCTGTTTCCAGTAAGTCGTATTTACCTGTGGTGTTAGAACATGCCTATTAAATAATGTAAAATCTTTTAGGAGTTTCTGAGCATACCAGAGGGTAGCAATGCAAAACAGGAGTGGCAACTTTGCTTAATACATAACCCTCAGATACAGTGTACATACTCCACAAGACTCAATAGCAGTTAACACACATCCTTCAGGTATAGTGTGCCTATGCCACGAGACTCAATGGCAAGTGGTTTTTGAAGTGTGGCTGACTTCTCTTTAAATAAAAAATGCGGAAAAGTAGCAGTGTAGGATATACTATAGGCAATAGTTCTCAATTTGGCCTTTGTTGCTATCTTTGGTAGCATTAACTCTTAACTTGTCACAACTTAAGACCTCCTGAAAACAGAGCACCAGTTGAGTAATGGTCTTTAACCGGTTGGTCTCCAGACATGACTGTAGGGCTTTGTCTTAATTGGTGATTGGTAGGAGGGCCAAACAGCTATCCATGTTGCTGTGTCCTCTAGGTTGTTCTAAGCTATATAAGAAAGACAGTTAAACATGAGCCAGTGAGAGAGCCAAATAGCACTGCTCATCCATGGGTCCTGCCTCTAGATTCCTGCTTTTACTTCCTGGCCGGATGCCCCTCGGTGGTGGCCTGGAAGTGGAGGTACAATAAACCTTTCCTTCTTTTAAGTAGCCTTTGGAAGTGCTTTACCACAACAACAAACAGGAGCCAGAATGGCAGTATATTCCTATTAAGATTTTTAATTTAATTTTTCACTTTTGTAATTACGTTTATATTTTAGAGGTTTTAATATAATTACATGGCGTTTCCCTTCTTGTTTCTTCCTCCAAACCGTCGCATATATCACTCCCTGCTCAAATTCTTAGCCTTTTAATTCTTTGTCATTGTACTACACACACACACACACACACACACACACACACACACACACACACACACAGACACAAGAATATAATTCCCGTTCCTAAATACTCATATATAAGCATATACTTATATGTTCCTAAATACATAAATATAACTTACACTGTCTGTATAATGAACATTACTTGTATTTACGTGTTTTCAGGGATGGAAATTTTGTGTTAGATAACAAATGGGTGTGTTCTTCACTGAGAAATACTACTTCTCCTTATGTCAGCATTCGTTAGGTACTTAGTTCGTTGTGCAGGGCTAAGGCCTCATGAGCTTCCCCTAGCTAGAGTAGCATGTCTATTGGTATAGCACACCTTTGTGAGAGCCTCACTCCAGATACAGAATCTGAATCCTGAGGCGTATGATCCAGCATCTATAATTTAAGCACCAATTGTGTTTCAGGTGCATAGGCTGGAGCGTAAGCCTCTGGATAAAGGCTTTGAAATACTGTGTTTTAAACACTGATCTCCCATTTCTATTTAGCATGATATAGTGAAAGCTCATAGCTTTGGCTCTTCCTTAGAAGATCTGCTATAATTAATAAAAAATGAAAGTGCCATGACCGTAACAGACAGTCAATATACAAACTATGATATACCTGCAGTCATAAAGGTGTAAATAAAGCACAGGAACATCTGAAACACTACTGCCCCCTCTCCAATAATGAAAGTGAAGGTACCTATTCATTCTTTTTTTTTTAAAGATTTATTTATTTATTATTGTATATACAATGCTCTGCCTGCATGTACACTTGCAGGGCAGAAGAGAGTATCAGATAACATCACAGATGGTTGTGAGCCACCGTGTGGTTGCTGGGAATTGAACTCATGACCTCTGGAAGAGCAGTCAGTGCTCTTAACCGCTGAGCCATCTCTCCAGCCCTACCTATTCATTCTTAAGCCTGGAGAAATCACTTGATCCAAATGGCGGAAGGATCCTTTTAAAACTTCCTTTTCCTGTCTGTCACCACATTGGTCTCTGCTGCACAACAGTGTGTATGTGCTGCCAGTGAAAAGTCGGCAGTGGTTTGATTATGACAGATCAGAAATCATCACGGGCATTGGGCCCTTTCCCATAATTGCGTCCTACTACAAGCCATGGAATGATCCTGCAGTGGCAATTTCATGATTCCTGCCTGACTCATTCAACTCCCGAGATTGCACAGGCCAGTGAAGCAGTGAATGATATCACGAACCAGATCATATTGATGCCTTGTAAACTCAGAGGAAGACTTTATTGTGAAACTGTGATTCAGTGAGTAATGTCACTGGAGAAGCTAGTCGGCACGCCGTGCTGTCATAAATCATTTGACTCATGAGAAATCATTAGCGGTTCCATTTCGGGAGGCTAGGCAGCAAACTAATTCCTCTTAGATTGAAAACATGAATGAACTTGAATGAATGGAAGCACACTCGTCTCGTAGAAGATGTGCAGAAATGGATAGTTTCTATTATTTATGGAATCCATTTCGTATTTATATCCAAAGCATAGAGATTGAAATATATCAGAAGTAAATGTTGCAGCCAGGCGTGATGGTACACGCCTGTAATCACAGCATCTGGGAGAGAAAGGCAGGAGGATCCTGAGTGGAGGGCCAACATGAGTCGCCGAAGGGGTCCCCGTGAGAAAATAAAAATAAAAATAAAAGAATAAAGAACAGAACCTGAAGGACTACAGCAATAGAAATTTATGTCTGACAAGATATTAATTATAACACCAATATGGCGAAAAATATTGGAAAGGGGGTTATAATTAAGTATATGATTTATTGATAATTTAATTCTTTAGAAGGAAATTACTCTTCTGTTGCACCATAAAAATTCCATTCTTTTCCTAGTGACCTTAGGTTACAGAAAACAACACCAGATCCATGAGCATGCTTCTTGCCTGCTTCACTCTGGTGAATTCCCGTCTGCCACAACCCTTCCTCAGGAAGGAGGCACCCTCGGCTACTAGGAGTCTGGTAAATGATGGATGATCTTACTGAACCCTTTGACCAATTCAGGGTGACCCTGGAAGCTTAACCATCTCTAGTGCCTTTTTAGGGTTGCTTGAGGACTTTGGGATAACAGTGTTTTCAGTTCTTGGCATCACCAAGTTTTCCGAAGACACTGAATCTCAGTGTTCCCTCAACAATCTTCCTGATGGAAAGCCTCTCAGACTCTGCTATCTGGAGACCTGGCGGCTGGGTCAGTGCATGCTCACTGCGTAACTGTTGACCTTATGCCTCTTTCCCTCTGGCTTGGGGGAACTAGCCACCAGAACCGGGAAATCATGACCTCAAGATCTTTCTGTGTTTGTCTCTGTCTTGCTGTCTCATTGTCTCTCTGCCTCTGTCTTTTTCTCATGTGCATAATTTAATTTTTCAATAAATCAAGCTTGAATTTGAATACTAGAATGCTACATATGTAAAAGGATACTTGATAGAAACAACAACAACAAAAATGTTTCCATCTGTTGGACAGACACAACTCAAGTCCAGACTCTGAAATAAGTACAGCTGCTCAACTTTATTGACTCTTATTTGGAAAACCCCTCAGTCATTTACTTCTTTAATCAATAAAATGCAGTGCTAAAATATAGGACTTTTAAAATACAAAATCTGTCAGTTCTAAAACTTGAGGTTGCCTCCAGCCAGCCAAGAAGGAAAAATGAATATTTCAAAGATCTGACTAAACATCTCTCTGACTTTGCCACCCGAGGAACAGAATTTCCACTTGCCTGGAATTGACATTGGGAGCCATTAGGCTGGTACAACTCCCGCTTTAGATTTCTCATGTACACTTTGGTCGAGTTTTGGCTAATGATATCCTTTTTCTTGATTTCTTCTTTCATACTTTCTGGTTGCCTAAAAAGGCTTTTCTGTATCCTCAAATCTGACATGTCTTTTGTCAAAGAGAACATTCACTAAAGCCACAGTGTCCATGGTAATGTCCCTCTGACTGGCTGTAGCATCTACATTAGAAGACAAGCTCATTTGTGTTTGCATATCCTACCTCATCTTCAGACACACGCACACACACACACACACACACACACACACACAAATCTTATTAGAAAAAATTTTAAATTGATCACATAAAGTGATAAGATAGAGGGCATACATGTGTATTTGACACAATTCTGTCACCAACGAACCATTCCTGAATAATACAGAACTGTTTCACTGAGTCAACACTTACTATTTCTCTCTCTTTCATTTGTTGTATGAACTACATAGGGAGTATAATCTCTTACGAATAGGTTCTTGGAGGCTGATCCAAGATGGTGGAGCTGAACACACCTTATTTGATCAGCAGGACAGCAGTGACTATACAGCAACCTAAGGACTGTGCTGAGAATTACAAAATCCCAGTGCTGTTGTACCCCAGGTGAGAGAGGTACAAACTGTGCAGAGCAACAGGCAGGTCTGGCCTCAGGCCACCAGCTTAACCCACAAAAAGTTCCCCAGTCCACACACTCCAGTGATCCAGGGACTGGCCTGGCCATAGCTTAGCTAGCAAAAGTAGAACTTCTTGCCACCAGGATCCAGAGACAGCTGTAAACTTCTAGAACTGCAGCGTCAAGGGTTGCTGGAACACAGAAGACCACACAGCTTAAAAATCACGTGGACCTGACCTCAGGTCCCCAGGCCATCTCACTGAAAGCATTCTGGACCCAGACAGCAGGTGCCCACACACTTCAGGGTTGGATTGTACCTAGCCTGGCAGGAACACAGCTTCTGGCCACCAAGTCAGAGACAGCTGTAGACTGCTGGAACTCCAGCATCAGGGGTTACTGGTCCACAGAAGACTCCAGAGCTTAGAAACAATGAGACCTGTTCTCTGATCCCCAGGCCAATTCACAGAAAGTGCCCAGGACCCTGCAGGTGCACGTAGTCTAGGATCTGGCCCTGTCTAGCTTGGGCAGGAGCACAGGCTCTGCCCATCAGGACCCAGGGAGAACCTTAGACTGCAGGAATTCCAACATCTGGATTTGCTGGACCACAGAGGAGTCAAAGAGAGCCATAGTCTGCTGGAATTCTAGTGTCTGGTATTGCTTGAACACAAAAGACCACACAGCATAGAAAAGAGGTGTTTCTGACATCAGACCCCAAGGCCAATTCACAGAAAGTTCTCTGCTTCCTGCAAGCACCCTTGTGCTCCTGACCAGGAGCACAATCGCTTACTTCCAGGGCCCAGACAGAGTTATGGGCTACTAAAGCAACTAGAGTTGCACATAGAAGAAAACTTCACCAACCTGAGGAAAGAAATGTCCATAAATATAAAAGAACCCCACAGAACTCCAAACAGATTGGATCAGAAAAGAAAATCATCCTGCAACGTAATAATCACTAAACATACAGAACAAAGAAAGAATATTAAAAGCTGCAGGAGGACGATGGCCAAGTCACATAAAAGGACAAGCCTATTGGAATCACACCAGTCTTCTCAACAGAGAAGGCAAGAAGATATTCCATAACAAAACCAAGTTTAAACAATACATAAACACAAATCCAGCCCTACAAAAGATACTAGAAGGAAAACTCCAACCCAAGGGGGCTAACTACTCAGGAAAACAAAGAAAATAAATAACTCCACATCTGCAAAACCTAAAGAAAGAAGAAATACACACTCACTCTACCACCACTAACATTAAAAAAATAGGAACCAATAACCATCGCTCATTAATATCTCTCAACATCACTGGACTCAGCTCCTCAATAAAAAGACACAGAATGACAGATATTGGTAGTACAGAGGAGATTTGATATATTGAGGTCTGGTGTTAGGGGAGGAGGTCTCCCCTTTCTGAGGACTAGGGGAGGGAAGGAGAGGGGAAAAGGGAGGGAGTATGGGACCTAGAGGCATCAAGGGATAGGCTACAAACAGGAGGTAAAGAAGTCAAACGACAGAACAAGCAGATAAATGATAGTGCTAATCCCACTACATGGGAATAGCTCTGAGGCTGGCTGAGACATGAAAGTCTACACATAGACAGTGCTTCTTGCTGGTTACAGAATCTCTGTGACTTATTATTAGACGCCATTCTTCATATGGCATGAATAAAGATTTACAGATATCTTTCTTTCTGCTGATACAAAGAGCCGAGAGCCAGCCTTAATTGTGTTGTACATCACGCACATCTCATACATTGATAACTTTAGAACTGTATAGTGCTTGTGAGAAATTACATGTTTTCAGAACAAAAGAACTGGTCCCAAATGCTGGGTCAGACCTGACAGGGTTCATTCCTCTCAGCATGCTGGACGCTGACATCCTTCACCCTTCATGTTTCTGCACCAGGTACTTCCGTTGCTGTTCCTCATCAGAACAGGAGAGCTCTCAGGACGACTTCAAAGAAAGCTTCCGAGCCCAATTGGTCCAGCATACCAGACTGCCCCTCACAGCATGTCTATTAAGCCTGGAATTTCTCAACATTTAGAAACTGGACCACAAATGCTCTTCTTAGCTTGTTTAACCATTCTCCCCAATTATATTTGGGCTCTTACAAAGCTATTATTCATCCAAAATCAGCTAGAAGAAACCTTAAGAGAATGATGCCCCATTTCCCGTAAGGGGGTTGGGTAGGTTTTTGGCTGCTGTCTTGGGCTATAGATATGTATTTTCATGGGGAGTTGGTTATAAGTTATTATTGGTCTTATCCAGAGAGAAAGCAAAGTTGGACTCAGGGATGTCTCTCTTTTCCTTTATCTTTTTTTTTTCTTAGGTTTGGAGATAGGGGTTGAAAAGAAAGAAGGAAGAATATAGAAATATATAGAGATGATAAGTGAAAAAGTAGATTAGTGACTCTACTCCTCAACTTAATGCCTTAATTGTCACTTACAAGCTTATTTTTAATTCATTGGTATACAGTTTTGCATATTGATGAAAAATAAGTTATATATATATAGTCCAAATTTAAAATTATTCTTCACAGACATTATATATACTCCTACTCTAATATGTGGTATTGCAACTATACAACTCAACTATAATACAAGTTTTACTTTCCTAGTTTGAACATACTATAGCAGGCAGTTTAAGATAATTAAGTAATACAAAGTAATTGTTAGTTGGCCAAATCATGCTCATGTCAATTACTAGTCTATATTTATTACAAGACTATAAATCCTGAATTTAACAGTTATATATGTTTCTATAGTTAGATAAGGTAAAACAGATAAACAAAGCCTTCAAAACCCTCAGAGACCTTCAGAATATGACATTTAAAGAATTGGTTATTATTTTAAAGATTCTTTGATAATAAGATAGGTTAACTCCTGGTTACACCCAGCCTACCTCAAAGAAGATGATGAGCATCAAAGAACCTTCTTATGGAAATGGCTTCAAATGTGGCAACTAGCCACTGGACATAATGTTCTTGTTTGAGGCACAGACAGAATCCTCCTAAAAATGGGCAAGCTTTGATGCAGGCACAGTTGATGGCCAAACTCTGCCAAGGCACGAAAAGCAAGTCCTCATTGCTTCCTGCCACACAAATACCTCTGTCAGATACACTGGGCCAGATGGCATAAGATGATGCTCCAATGTTATAGAGAGTTTTGGGTGACTGTTCTGGCAGCAAACTCTGCTACTTTTTTAATTTTTAATTTTTGAAGCTGCCAACCTGTACTTCCTGTTTATTCAGGTAATTAATTTTATTCCTTCTCAAGTCTTTGATGGGGTTGAAGATCAGATAGATTAGTTTTATAATTTAGCTTAGTTATATAGGGGTTAATAATTTTTAGGTCTGACTGATGTTATAAGTTGGTACAGATTAGATAAGACAAATATTGATTTACATTCCACATTTTAGACTCACCAAGATAGAAAAGATGTTTTCTTCAAGGTTGCCAAATACAAATAACCAAAACACTCTGAATATAACATCTATATAATTCCTGATTACTTTGTCATTCTACTTTCTGTATGTTGTTTATTTTATGTATGTGTAATAATATAAATGTATATGTAAAACTAAATTGATTTAAAGAAGAATAGGTTCCCTTAAACACACTGATATAATCAAGTTTAGATGTGCAGTGCTGGCAATGCCTATTGTCAGTATCTCATCCATGAGTTAAGATGGAGCTTTGAGCTGCTGTGTTACTGACATTCCAACATAGCAATCAAAACAATTTCTATATTTGGAAGTTACTCTGGCATACCAATAATCCAAGTGCAATTGCTTGCCAAATTGTGCTTCACCTTCAAAAATGTGAGGGCTTTCTATTGAACAACTTATATTTTTATTGTCCATTTCCTCAAAGAATGAAAGTTATACTTTCTAGGTTGTCTCTTTAAAACTGCAGATACTGGAAAAACAATGAACCTTACCCGTTTGGGTTTGTCAATTATTCTCAATGGAATTTTCACAATTGTTAGTATTAGCAGTGTTTCTTGCATGGGGAAACATTGTCTTCATCTTACACTATTTTTCCAAGATGACAGAAATGGAATGGGGTAAGATTGTGCCTAAATTTTAAAAGAGGCATGATCAATAAATATTTATAATAAACAGCAACCTTGGTCTCCAAAAACAAAGGCAATTTTGCATTAAAATTACCAAATAAAAATAACATTATTTAATAATATTCATGTGCATCTTCTATTATCATCTTTCATGGATAGCTCACATTCCAGCCTGAGGTAGAGCTCAGCTTCATCACCACATTTTTTCCAGGGGACATGTGCTCAGCTCCTATGAAACTCTGCCATGGAAAGCTAAAGCACTGAAGGAAGGACAAATCCACATTCTGCTCTCAGAATTTTGGCTATACAAGCAATCAATGCTATTGACTATAATTTAATCAATAATGTTTACTTTTATGTATCTTTAAGTACAAGAACATTCTATGAACTTTATGTGTTGATTTTACTAATAATAGATGGACTGATGCTTATAGAAATGAATAGTTGGTTTGTTTTATAAATCAATAAAGCCCATGAATAAATCACAAATTTTCTTGAGCTAGCAAGACTTATGTTTTAATATGAAGCAAATCATTATTGACAACCATTTATAACTCTAACACATGAAAGAAAGCAGCCATATAATCCTTACAAATGTGTATAGTACAAGGAAAATCAAATAAATGCTTATATATATTTAGAGTGTTGCTACAGCACCTGGTGTTCCTATTTTGACTTATGGTGATGCCAGAAAGAAGTTAAACTGGGGCCACAGTTTAAGAACATTTCCCATGCCTCTTCATTCCCACATCCTATAAAGGCATCCCATATGGGCAATATCCCATATGTGTAACACCCACCTATATAGGTTAGTCATTGTGTTATCTGTGTTATCATAATGCTCATCTCTAACATCAACAATTCAAACAGCCTCCTACTTCTCAATTTTATCCTTCTTTCCCCTTTTTTGCCTGTACTTACAGAGATATCCTAAGATAGAACTGAAGTCCTAAAATTATACTCAAATCTTCAGTTGAGCCTTATACTCACAGCTCCAAGGGGAAGCTTACCCTGCACTGGGTTTTCCCAAGACCAGCAAAACGTTCCCAACCCAATAATATAACCACGCTCTTGTGGTGAGTTCAGTGTTTCCTGTACTTCTATTCCCACTTGAGATCATCTATATGCTCAGTGGTAGAGCGCTTGCCTCCCTGTGCCCAAGGTCCAGTCATTGGCAATCGTACTCATGAGAAGCGAACACTAATTATAAAGTAATACCCAATGCCTGTGGCAGCCCAGTAAAAGGGGAAGACAAAAACTGGGATTTGGAGCATCCACATGAAGAGTGATGGGTCAAAATCTCTGGTCATGTCAATTGTATAAAAGCATGGCTACTACTTTATGTGCCGTTTCCCTTTTGTGATTACTCAGCTTGGCATACCTGTGGGAGACTTTAATGTTTGTTAAGGAGATTAAATTCATTACCAAATTCAAAGTCCTACAAAACAAATGGTAAGCCAAGGTAGCTTTACAATTCAAATACTTGCCATTGAACTATCTCCACAGTGCCGCAGCATTGTCACTGAAGAACAGTGAGTTGATTTTGCCGCACTGTATGGAGGATGTGTGGCACTTGAACATGAGCACTACTCAGAGGGAGGAAGTGGATGCTACCATGCCATGCCTTTTGAGCTCGGGACACATAGGCCATTTTTCTTACCGTCCCATCAGTTAAACAGAGATTCCTAAGCAACTTTGATCAGTGTACTTGATGTCTGAGACTCCATCATTCTGATATACATGCATGCATACATGACTACCCTTGCTTACCTGGAGTTATCGCACAGCCTTATGTAAAGGACGATTACATTTTTATCATATGAGCGACTCAAATTTAAATGTTTACTGTGTTGGCTTAGATACAAAAAGAAATTAGGATAACTAGAGAAATGCAAATGAAAGTGATTAGAGAAATAAAGATTAGAAGGATAATAATTACCAATAGCTGACTGCAAGGACTGACAAAATTGTGAACAATGTATACAGGGCCATAGAGAAGGGAGGTGACAGACAGGAAATGAGATGAAAAAGGATGCGCTGAACAATAACACCTGAACAGATGAGGAAAAAATAAATATCAAAACATTTTAGGCATGGTACAACAAATATGAAAATACAATTTAAGAGTCTATTTGTAAACATATTCAGATGAGCGCATGGTGAATTTACACATGAATATCTATAAGATGGGGATAAGTGACCAAAGCATGACTTGGGAATCTGAGGGAAAAAAAAAATACTGAAGCAAGGCAGATCCACCTTCAAGATACAAACCTTGAGTAACTTAGAATTTATACTTTGAAAATAACAAGCTGGAGAGTGTTGTCAAAGGGGAAAAGTGTAGAACAAAAGAAAAATGCATCTGGGAAATGCTTGATAAAAAACACACTTGTGCAACAATTTCCTCCTCCAAACTAAAACATTCTATCCTGAATAGTGTGTTCATTAAAACTCAGGAAGTAAACAACTTTCAAGTTTCAGAAAGTCCCTGAAACCTACTAGATTCTTAAAGCCCCCGTCCCCTCCCCCATAGTTTTGTACTCTGGATATAGTGGAGGAGAAAACCCTCTGACCTTTTGAGCCGCCTGCTAGTCAGGCAGAGAGCTCCAAGAGCTCAGCTTTCAAAAACTGGGCTTTTTGGAGTTGCAGACTGGCTTTGAGTTACCCATAATACTTCAAATAACCCCAATAAATTAATAACTTCACTAATTCTATATATCAGGTGAGTGGGTATGTGTTCCTGTAGATCCAGGAAAAGTTTCACATAATAAAGTTGTTGACCAAATAAGTGCCAAAAATGAGTATAGGACGCCTCCAAAGCAGCTGATAGATTAAAGAATATATGAAAGCAGCGTGTATGGGATGGACTCTGAAGTAGGATGTGAGATCCTGCTGCTTGGCATTTGTCATCAGCCAGAAGACATGCAAGTGAGGTTCTGCAGTCTGTAGCTCCCACATTTGCCTCTGTAATAGAGGATGGGATGGAGGTGTTGGCTAATCACTGGTTAGAGTTGATCTTTTCCAAAGGAAACAGAAGAGAAGTTGGATAGATACTAAAAAGCCGTGAGCCACAGTACAAGGCTGAGATCTGAAAAACTGATAAACGTAGGAAGAGTCAAATGATGGGGAAGAAGAAAAGAAGGCAAGAGTGATGAGTGATGCCTTCAGATGCAACCTTTCATACAGAGAAGGGGAAATCCATAGTTCAGTAAGCAGAGAGGGATCTTATAAATAGTCAGGGACTGTTCTGTCTTTCAACTGTTTGAATTGGAAAGGCCTTTAAATAAGGACTGAATGAACCTGTTAGGGCCTTGCTCATGATGTTGTGAGATCTGAGGACAGATGGGATCCATCTGTCTGTGGAAGTAGATAAAGTGAGTAGTGTAACGACTCATTTCACCTTGAGAGAAAGGTTGTATAACTGGAGGAAATTCATCTCTAGGTGGTCTGGCTCCATTGGGGATACTTGGTTATCACTAGATGCGAGTCCAGTAAATATTAGAGCTTGGAATATGATAGAAAAAGGTCAAGAATTACAGAAACTAGTTCTAAGAGGGATAGTATTTGTTCTACAGCTTAATGAGTCAGGTGTGACTGTTGGCAGGTAATGTTTTTTTTATGTATTTTTATTAATTTATTCAGATTACATCTCAGTTGTTATCTCCTTGCTTGTCTCCTCCCATTCCTCCCTCCCTCACTCTTTCACCATATTCCCCTCCCTTAGGTCTGTGACAGAAGGGGATCTCCTCCCCAGCCATATGGTCATAGCCTATCAAGTCTCATCTTGATAGCCTTCCTATTCTTTCTCTGAGTGCCACCAGGCCTCCCCTGCAAGGGAAAGTGGTCAAGTAGGGGGCACCAGACTTCATGTCAGAGTCAGTCCCCACTCTCCACATAACTGTAGAGAATGTCCTTTCCCTTGGCTAGATCTGAGTAGGGGTTCAATATTTACTTCATGTATTGCCCTTGGTTGGTGCAATAGTTTGAGCAGACCCCCATGGGTCTAGAGCTGCCCATCTCGATGTTCTTCTTGTAGGGTTCTAGGCTCTCTGGATCCTTCTATTTCCTTATTCTCTCATACTTCTCTCACTTAGAGTCCTGGAAAGTGAAGACTTTCAGGGGTCATCCCTGTTGGGCTAGTGTCCAATTATTAATGAGTATATACCATGTGAGTCTTTCTAAGTCTTAACTCACTCAGTGTGATCATTTCTAGTCCCATACATTTGCCCAAAATTTTCAGGATTTCCTTGTTTTTAATAGCTGAGTAGTATTCCATAGTGTAAATGTACCACAGTTTCTTTATCC
The DNA here is from genome assembly GCF_964271855.1 of Acomys minous. Classification (NCBI taxonomy): domain Eukaryota; kingdom Metazoa; phylum Chordata; class Mammalia; order Rodentia; family Muridae; genus Acomys; species Acomys minous. The sequence goes on from NC_140497.1 coordinate 89,600,106, forward strand.
ATTCTTCAGCTGAGGGACATTTAGGTTGTTTCCAGATTCTGGCTATTACAAATAAGGCTGCTATGAACATTGTTGAACATATGTCCTTGTTGTGTGGTGGAGCGCCTTCTGGGTATATTCCAAGGAGTGGAATAGCTGGGTCTTGAGATGGCCCTATTCCCAGTATTCTGAGAAAGCACCAGATTGACTTCCAAAATGGTTGTACAAGTTTGTACTCCCACCAGCAATGAAAGAGTGTTCCCCTTTCTCCACATCTGTGCCAGCATGTGTTGTCACTTGAGTTTTGATCTTGGCCATTCCGATGAGGGTAAAATGGAATCTCAGAGTTGCTTTGATTTGCATTTCTAGATGACTAAGGACGTTGAGCATTTCTTTAAGTGTTTCTCAGCCATTCAATATTCCTCTGTGGAGAGTTCTCTGTTTAATTCTGAGCCCCATTTCTTAATTGGGCTACTTGGTTTGGTGGTGTTTAATTTCCTGAGCTCTTTATGCATTTTGGACATTAGTAATTTGTAAGATGTAGGATTGGTGAAGATCTTTTCCCTGTCTGTAGGCTGTTGTTTTGTTCTGTTGACAGCATCTTCTGCCTTACAGAATCTTCTCAGCCTCATGAGGTCTCATTTATTAATTAAGGCCTGGGCTGTTGGAGTTCTGTTCAGGAAGTTGACTCCTGTGCCAATGAGTCCCAGGCTCTTCCTTACTTTTTCTTTTAACAGATTTCGTATTATTTCTGGGTTTATGTTGAGGTTTTTGATCCACTTGGACTTGAGTTTGGTGCATGGTGATAAATATGAGTCTACTTGCATGTATACATTCAGTAAGACCAGCACCATTTGTTGAAGATGTTATCCTTTTTTCCATTGGATAGATTTGGCTTCTTTGTCAAAAATCAAGTGACTGTATGTGCATGGATTCATTTCTGGGTCTTCGATTAGATTCCACTGATCAACCAGCCTATTGCTGTGCCAGTACCATGCTGTTTTAATTACTGTTTCTCTATGGTACAGCTTGAGATCAGGTATGGAGATTACACCAGAGGATTTTTTACTGTATATGATTGTTTTAGCTATTCTGGGTTTTTTGTTTTTCCATATGAAGTTAAGAATTGATCTTTCAATGTCTTTAAATTTTTGTGTAGGTATTTGGATAGGAATTGCATTGAATCTGTAAATTGCTTTTGGTAGGATGGCCATTTTTACTATGTTATTCTCCCGATCCATAAACAAGGGAAATCTTTCCATCTTCTGATGTCACCTTCAATCTCCTTCTGCAGAGATTTGAAGTTTGTTTCCAACAAGTCTTTCACTTGCTTGGTTAGAGTTATTTCTAGATATTTTATATTTCTTGTGGCTATCATGAAGGGTGTAGTTTCCTTAATTTCTTCCTCTGCATGATTATCATTTGTATATAGGGAGGCTACTGACTTTTTTAAGTTAATTTTGTATCCAGCCATTTTGCTGAAGGTTTTATCAGTTGTAGGAGTTCTCTAGTGGAATTCTGGGGGTCTCTTATGTACACTGTCATATCATCTGCTTGCAGGTAACTTAAAAGGCTTTATGAACATACACCTAATAGATCACTTAGGACTTTAATGGCCTTACTGAGTCCTGTGGCAGGTTGGCATCTTTCATGAATTAGGAGAGGCTATGGAAAATGTGAATGATAGAAATAAAACATAAATTGGATTTGTAGTTGTTTAAAAAGATGTCATAAGGCCTGGGGCTAAAAGAAGGAAAATAAGGACAAGAGTATTTCAGTCACTCAATGGTGAACCTGACAAGATTTGTGTCAAGGCAGAATGCCCAGAAGGGGGGTAAAAAGTAACAGTCAAATGCTGTGTTAGTGAACTGCTAGAAGGCGTTAAAGCCTGAATAACAGTTTAAGAGACAAACAAATGATAAAAGAATATATAGTTTAAAAGATTTAGCTTGACTTAGGAACAGGCAATTATCCCCAGAGTATGTTGTGTGAAGTATCCTGGAAGTAGAAATGGCTTACCACACAGAGCTGATGACAAGGCTTGGGCCACAATGCTGACCAGCAGCCTCTGAGCACCTAGGAGCTGGCTCTGACAACAAGCCTAGCAAGCTAGAGTGACTCTCTCTCTCTCATGAGGCTAATAAATGTAGACAATCTGCTGTGAGCCCATCAGGGTCTGGAGACGTGCAGTGGTCCCATACTAACAGTATGTGCCAGATGGATGGAAGAGGCTGGATGGCCCAAGGAAATGTTCTATGGATCAGAGAAGTCTAAACAGGATGATGTCTCTCATATATACTGTTGTACTTAACATCGCTATTTAGGCAAAAGAACTGAGAGAAGTGATGACATCTTCCATGTTTTATTGGACCCTGATAATGGTTTTGTCAGTATCCCCTTCACAACAGGAGACCAGCTGGCACTTATTTGGAATGCATGCATAGTGGTGGGATGTATACATGTCCACGTGTACACCCTGTAAAAATGTCTTCTTATATAATGCCCACACTTGCTTGTCTCACAAACTTGTAAAAAAAATCACGTGGAATTGCTGTAAGACAGCAGCTGAATTAAAGAAAAGCAACCTTCGCAGATAAGAAAGGGGCTCCCCTAGGATGCATTAGGCTGTTAGTGAAAATCTCAGTGTCATGGGTGAGTTATGTCGACAGTATCACAGATGGCCAGATCTGAGAAGGACGAGCGTCACACACAACTTGAAGGTGAACAAAGACTGAAATCTTAAAGCTAAGTGAATAATGTGTGTAGCCAAGAGGTGAGGTAATGAAAGCAAGCTACAAACAGGTGGAGGACTTGAATGTTACAGACATTCAGATACGTGCCTAAGCAGGAAGCAGATTTTAGAGGCTGGTTGATACATCTGTGATTCCCTGAATGTTTCAAGTGGTTTGATTTTTAAAGTTCTGAAAAATAGGAGCTAGATTATAGAAAAGAGCAATGAATCGTGCATTCATGCAATGGGCATCTTGGCGCTAGGCAGACATAGTCCGATATAGTAGAGTTGCATATACCCATAGAAGGATCAGAGTTCAATGTGCCACACTATAAAAAAATCAATAAATCTTGAGATATTTTATATCAAGGATATTTTTTAGTTTATCCTTAATTAGATAAGTGGTGGCAAAAGTAGCAGAAATGAATAGATCAAACATTCTGAAAGGGCAGTGGGTCATAAGAAAGTTGGAAGGCAGACCCTGGGAGGGAAAACAACGCATCTTCAGGGTCAGCAGACAGAGAAGAGACTTACCAAGAGCTACAGTTTATCAGGGCCTGGGATAGAAGAGATATATGACATGAAACTTTGAATAAACTAGGAGGCAATATCATTGTCTAGTCATGAGCCTAAAAGATCCAAGAACAGACTTGAAAGAGATGTCAGGGAAAAAAAAGATGATCTAAGGTTTAGGGCTGACAATTTGACACACCAAGAAAAAAAAAGTGTAGTGAACAGTTTTCTAGATTGGTTTGGCCCCAGGGAATGTCTGTGGGAGATGTTTCCCTGAGCAGAGATCAAGGCTCATTAGAGAAAGCAAACTGAGCTCCTTCATACATGTACCAGTTCCGTCATCTCTGCTCTTGAAACTGAATGTCATGAGAACAACTGCTTCAAGACCCTGCACCTTGACTTTTCTGCAATGAACCATAAGCTGAGATTATGCTTGAGATAAACTCTTCCTCCCTCAAATTGCAGCTCTCTACCAGGGACAAGACCAGCCTGGACCAAGGAAGACAAGAAGGAGAAGGAGGTGATTATCTTCTGACTCCCCAAGGACAGTCTGACTAGCACCTCAATCTGTAAGAACTGGAAAGACTCAAATATTCTAAAACAAATCACCCATGGCTGATAAGTGTCTCAACTCCCCTGGAAAGTAATCTGTTCTTACCCAAACCGGATCCTGGTTACTGCAACTATAGAACCAACACAGGGTACAAACCAAACAGCATAATCTGTCTCCCACCCAGATCCCACGGTAAGGGAAAAAGAAAAAGCAAGATGCCAAATTTTAGTTCATTTTGAAAAGGCTCTACATGCTTGGTCCTGTCAGAAACCAGAGTACAACATTTGTTCTTCCTCCAGAAAGGCAATTTTGAATTCATTTCAGTCATTGCCTATAATTGAATTTAACTCCAGAAAATCCTTCTTTTGACCTCCACTTGATCTTCAACTTTTTTTTTCAATACAGTTCCTCAGAAAGCAAACTAGTTTCTCTAACTCACCAGAGTGAGAGAAAAGCTTTTAAAAAATACCTGAATCATGAACAAGCAAAAAAATAAATAAATAAATAAATAAATCAAAGCCATCTGTTTAGGGAATATCAGATCAGATGCAGGTAAATAATTAAAAGAGTTTAACTAGAGTTTTTTCTATACAAAAAGAAAATTTCAGAACCACATGGTATAAAAAGTATCACATATGGAAACTAATTAAAACCTTGTCAAAGGATGCTTGTCATCTCTTACACTTTGGTAAGTGAACAAGAAAATAGGATGAGATTGCTACAAAAAGGGGCAAAATAATTTACTTTGAATTTTGTCATTATTTATGAAAAAAATCTCCAGAACCCAAGTAGCATATTCTGGGACTCTTCCTATTGTTTTTAATAACATAAATTCAAATGCATACTAAGTTAACCCATAGAAATTCAGAATCACAGAGAGAAATGAACTAAATGTGTAGTCATGTGGCATCTCATCAAGAATAGATTTCAAAGGCTCACATCCTGAAATCTTGCATTAACTTAAAATAAGCAAAGCCACACAGGCAAACAGCTGAAAAGCTAATGCCCTTTCATAATTATACACAAAAAAATGATGCAATGCCTATGAATTAATCATTTAAGAGCCTGAGTTGTGTGCATGGCTCATTCTGTGTTTTATTAGAAGTATTTTATGGTCAAATATGATTTGCCACTTGCTGCCACCATGTCCTTGAGCACCCATGACTATTTTACTTGTACTTTTTGCATTCTGCTTTCACATTCCAATGAAGGTTTGGTATACACAGTGGAATATATTTCATTGCATTGCACTTGTTTTAGCCATATGGACATTGCCCATCCTCTTTGGATAATCCAGACCCATGTGCGCTCTCTCTCTCTCTCTCTCTCTCTCTCTCTCTCTCTCTCTCTCTCTCTCTCTCTTTCTTTCTCTCTCTCTCTCTCACACACACACACATACACACACACATTATTAAATTTAGATTTAGACGAGCTTTTGAATAATTATTCTCACCTTTCTACTTGGGAGTTGCTATCTAGTGTCAAACTGAGGGAGGGTGTCACTGTCCCCTTCTAGGTGCTTCGTATGCAAGACTACATTGGATACTGTTGTCCCAATATGATTGATAATAATAGTGATGCTGAGGGAACGCCTGAAGTCTAAGAAGTGGTGTGTCTGGAATGAAAGACTGACATGTCTTTCTCAGATGCCTACGTAGGTAAAATGATATTGTCTCCCATGATTCAACAAAAGCAGCCTGGCATAAAGGAGTTCTCATTCGTAGAAATAACCTTGACCCATAGAGAAGACTCTGAAACATGCTATGCAAAACCTGGACGTAGGCTTCCTTTTCCAAATGGCATTTTTTTTTTGACCCACAAGTGGACATATGTTTTATAAATTAAGGCTTATTATTTTTAAATAAGGGGGGATATGCATAGCTAATGAAAGCACTAAAGATGGGAAATCAGCCCCCAAGTTTGTCCATCAGATAACCAAACAAGTTACCAACTGAGAACTACAGTGACATTTTCTTCTTTAGAAAACAAAAGGGTATTTTAAATGCTGTACTAGTGCAAAGCCAATTCTTACTTTGTTAACTCATATCACAATACAATAGGAAACCATTGCATGCATGTTTGTCCACAGGTGTCAAATTGGTATTATCACCATGAAAATTCATTTTCACATTCTTATTTAGTAAGACAGCTCATTTGGGATTTAGTCTAAGAAAAATTTGTTTTTAGCATTTTTCCTAAGTATAAATCTACACAGATCAATAAAACTCCTTTAAATCGTACTTAACATAATTATAGCATTTATTTAGCACTAACGGGGGTGGGTTCCTTTTTAATTTACAAGCTAAAAGTGTATGAAGCTATCTTTTTTTTTTCAGCCTACATTTGTGGGTATCTTCCCTCAGGGGACATAGACAGAAAAAAATGTCACAGAGCAGAACAACTAGATGCTATTGTGCGATTTTCCTCAGACCCTAGTGAAAGGGCCACCCACATGCACGAGCTCAGCATAGCTGTCATTATTCTGAGGTAACCTTTTTGTTCAGGTGCCTAGTGAGTCTATGCTTCAGGGCACAAAGTCTGCGGCTTGCCTTGATTTAGATCTTCAAAAACCTTATCTTATTTTTCCACCCATTCATGAAATATTTATTGTTGTGATGAATACAGCATCATACTCTCTGGAAGAGCTGAGTTTTGCAAGCAACAATAAGTTTTCCTACTTAGATGAGAGCACACTGCACTAAAGGAATGCCCCACACCCTAAAAGAAAATATTTAACTAAAGACTCCAGGAAGGCATCTCAAGCCATTGAATTCTAAGGGAAATTGCCAGTACATTCTGAATGTAAAAGGAATGGTAAAATACAATTATCTCTTTGACTCTTAACCAGACTAAGTATCTTTCAGATGTGTTACAAGGATTACCCTTTGGTAGACTAATAAGAGGCAGAAGGGTTCAGTGTTCGACAGACAAAGGCACCAAGTAAAGAATGCCATGGAAAATCATAAATCCAGCAAACCAAGGAGGCAGCAAGACCATATGGTAGCCAAGACCATGGCAATTATAAGTAATGTGAGGCACAATACAAGGGGAAGGAGATGAGTTTCAAAATGATGGTTATTCAATTAGACCTCAAGACAAGATACGTGCACCTATTTTGCACAGAAAGTGAACTACATCAACGCATAGTGTTGGATGCCTCTGCGTCCTCTACTGGCCTCTTGATTAAGATTTTGATATTCTAGTCTGCAGCCAGTTTCTTCAATACATGAATCTCCAGGCTGATTTTCAAGTTGTCACATTTTTGTTCTTGTTGGTTTAAGAACTACTTTTTGAGTAATGTGGTTCCCACAAAAGAAGTACAAAATCACCCTACTTCTGGTTTAAAAGACCCTTTAAATTTCTCTCATCTTATTTAACACTCACCTGTAAGCTTTCTCATCACAGCTGTGTCTTGAACTTTGTCATGGCAATCCTGCTTTTGATCTACTTTCTCTGAGTTTTGAAACTGAATATATTACCTTAAATAAATGAATATGTCATGTTTCTATCTTATTTTCCTTAAATATCGACATGCTAGTCATCAAGTGGACTCCCTTTTTCAACTTATACATTAGGCTGATAAAGAGTAAAACAAGACAGTACTATTTTTAAATGGAACTCAGTGTCTCATGAGTATTCAGGGCCTAAGCACAGCTGACATTGGCAAAGATTACAGAGTGAAGAGCACAGATGAAGGTCTATAATCATAATGTGGTTTTATCAGAGAAGACATTCTGCTTGCCTTGCTTCCTTTATCTGACATCTAATCAAACTGGGATCAGATTATACCGGGAAAATTATATTTGTAACAGTGGACTCCATCCATTTCTACAGCCTAAAAAGTAGCCACGGTCCTTAAAAGACCACATCCGCTCCTTCACAGGGTAAATTAGCCCACTATAACATATCTTCTAGGAAATTAATGCCATAAATAATACTTTCTCATATGAGTTTTGTCCAAGTAATGATGAAGAACTACAATTTTCCATTGCCTTGAAGATTATATAAAGGTCAAGAAAAGAAAACAGCTTCCCTTTGTCAAGACTTCCACTGCATGGAAGGCTTCAGAAATAAATCTTCCCTACCATGTGCTGGTTCATTTGCTGCTTCAGTTTTCCAAAGTGATGTGAGGTCTTGTTACTTCCGTTCTCAACAGTAACAGCACTAATATTTTACATTTGGATCTTTCTGAATTTGCAGAAATTCCCTTATGTCCCCTCTGCATCACACAAAGCCTTATGTAATAGCCTAAATTTTTACAAATAGGGAAAAAAAGCTGGAAATATTATTGGATGCTTAATTTATGTCAGCATAATTTTTGTGCCTCTGAGTATGTTAAAATAATACCTAAAATGATTTAAAAGATTTAAATTGCTCTCTTCTTTTGCTTTATCGTCTTTGAATATTATCAATTTGATATAAATGTATGTGGCTTTTACTTCCTCTCATCATTAATTTTTCATTTCTGTCACAGCATCTTCAAGAGACCAATGATTGTTTTTTAGTCTATTGCTATTCTATTCCTGACTAAAACAGTGTCTGGGATATATTAGAAATGCTTCCACTTATAAAAATAGCTTAGAGTACCAGATACATTCTGCGCTTTTCCTTCTGAATGAGTTTCACATCATAAAAAGAAATATCAGTATGTGACAAGGCACAGGTGGGAGTGGTTCCCTGGCAGGTGTGAGGCCCTGGGTTTGTTGTCTAGCACTGGAGATGGTGGGGGCTTAGTGACAAGAATCAAAACAGACACAGTGATGGGTAAAGGGATATGTACCAGGTGGGCAGAACTTGAACAAAGATGGGTGGGGAAGGTTCATGTTGAGTATGGGCAAAATGAAGCATGGTAAGACAGGAAGCTTCTAGAATACAGAATGGCTCAGGAAAGGCTCCTCAATGTGGGCACAGTGAGAAAACTCATTTGAAAAAAAAAGTTTAAACTGAAGCTTTACAGTAGTTCACACAAACAGAATGTTTTAGAAAAATAATTAAAGACTTACTTAGTAGTTTAATCTCTTTTTTCTAAGCACAACAAGCTATAAATCAGTGGTTCTCAACCTGTGGGTTGTAACTCCATTGGGGGTTATGTATCAGATATCCTGTTTATTTAATATTTACATTACAATTCATAGCAGTAGCAAAATTAGATATATGAAGTAGCAACAAAATAATTTTTTATGGTTGGGGGTCATCATAATATGAGGAATTGTATTAAAGGATTACAGCAGTAGGAAGGTTGACAACCACTGGTCTAGACATTTTAAAATGACACAGTATCCCACTGAAGTGTAGGACAGTGACTGAATAGAGTTCACAGCTGAAGAATTAGACAGTGCCTACTGTTCACAGTCCCTTGACAGTGACCATGGCTTTTTGGTGCTCAAGAGACACACAGGGGCAACCTAGGTTGGCACAGGAATATATATGGGCTTTTAAAATATAAGAAGTGGATTATAATGTGAAGTATTCGATGCAAAGTGTCATTAAGGAATCAAAAGCAATAAAAATAATGTAGATGCAAGCTACACGGAAAAACCAGCTAATTCTATAAACACATATGCTTGATTAAAACAAGACCTTTAGCCTAGAAAACTTCAATGACATAGCACTTGTCAGGCATGGATGAAGTCCTGGGTTTGATCCCAGTTCTGAGCAAAACAAGGCTACAAAAGAAAGAAAAGAGAAAATGTCAATTTTCATAATGATAAGTAAGATATTTCAGTGAAAAAAATTAAAACCATACCTATCCAAAAGTCCAGCCCTACAGAAAATACTAGAGGAAAATTCCAACCCAAAGAAGTTAACTACATCATAGAAAAACAGGAAAAAATAAGTCCATACCAGCAAAAACAAAAGAAGAGAAGCACATGCGCACGCGTGCACACACACACACACACACCAAAAACAACAACATCAAAATAACAGGAATTAACAACCATTGGTCATTAATATATATCAACAGCAATGAACTCCATTCCTCAATAAAAAGAAACAGGCTAACAGAATGTATACAAAAACAGGATCCATCATATAGCTGCATACAAGAAACATACCTCAGCAACAAAGATAATCATTACTTCAGAGTAAACAGCCAGAAAAAAAGTTCTATGAACAAATGGACCCAAGAAGCAAACACAGAAGAATATACCTTCTTCTCAGCATGACAAAAAAGGACTTGGTCCAGATCATCAGCTAAAAAAAAAGGTCTAGGACAACATAGGCAACTGCCTAACATGAGTGAGGTCCTGAGTTTAATCAGTTAAGTACGTAGATAATAAAAGTTAACTTCTATCTCACACAAGTATGCAAGATGATTATTTCAGGTTCAGCAGTTCTCTGTGAAAAGAACCCACTCACTGTATTTGTTGATCTGTCATTTTTTTTTACTGTGCATTTCTTCAGTCATTTTGTAGTCCACTTTGGCCTCAATTCATCCAGCCATATCAATTTTACATTAAAGTCAGCAGTGAAAAAAACAAGGCTTTAAGAGTAAAGGGTAAAATTCCTAGACCAAATGCTTTAAAGAAGTTTCTAAGAGCCAGGAATTGTGGTGCAGGCCCAGAATCCCTCAACTCTGGTGCCCATTCTAGGATGTACAGGGAAACTCCATCAGGAAATTAAAATAAAAGAGGAGGGAAAGGGGGAGGGGAGGAAGAAGAACAAAACACAGACCAGACAGTGAAATGTAACTCTTTTCCTCAAAGTTGCCATAAAACCCCATCTTGTGTCCCTTTGCTGGTCAGAAAGGGAAATATGTGTGGACAGACACCACAGGGCCTGTTTCAGTCTTCTTAGATAAGCTATGATGCAGTGGCTGGGCATTTGATTTGCTATGCACTGGAAATTATTCCTGATTTATGACTTGTAACAGCATTCATAAGTCTTTTCATTGTTTCTCTATGAGTGTGTGCACATGACAGGGACACTGTGCCTGCGGAAGGAGGACAGCTTCCTGAAGTCAGTTCTTTCCTTCCACTGTCACATGGGTTTTGAGGACTGAACGTTTGGCAAACCTTTAACATTTACGCCATCTTCCTGGCCCCCACGGTGGATTTTGTATTAAACTTCACCTATTATTTTTATTCTTTCTAAAATTAACTTGGATATTGTGTTCTAGTCTTTTGCCTTTATTTTTCTATTTCATATCATACTACAGATGAAAGAAATCAACTGTATACATAGGAAAAACAACGTGTAAGATATTAAACTCCACTCTATGGGCTTCCTTTATGTATCTCACCTGTTTGGCTGCGTCTAAACTTCAAACTCCTACCCAGATCTAGACAATGGACAGGACATTCTCCACAATTGAGTGGAGGGTGGGGTCTGACTTTCACACGTACTCTGGTGCCTCATATTTGACCACATCCCCTGAATGGAGAGACCTGGTGGCACTCAGAGGAAGGATAGCAGGCTACCAAGAAGAGACTTGATACCCTATGAGCATATACAGGGGGAGGAGGTCCCCCTCAGTCACAGTCATAGGGGAGGGAGTAAGGGGAAAATGGGAGGGAGGGAGGAATGGGAGGATACAAGGGAGGGGATAACCATTTAGATGCAATATGAATAAATTAATAAAATAAAATTTTTTAAAAGATAGTAAACTCTTGGCTCAGCTTGAGTCATTGTCAGACACAGATTATGATTTGTGGCAAGTGACAGTTATAGTTGCCTGTGCCATGTCTGGCTTTGTAATAATAGACATTTGTAAAGTAATACATCTGTCTGTCATTCCATCTTGTAGGCTACAGATTAAGTTCAGAGCTTGCTACTTCCAAAGAAGATGAGGCTCAATTGTTCCCTACAAACCCTACATATACCCAACCAGCACTACTGTTCAGCTGACAGCAACATCAACAAAGGACACTGCTTTTTTAAGATCTTAAAACTGTTTTCTTTTGAGAAAACGCTCAGTGTGCTGGTTAGTTTTTGTACCTTGATGTACACTAGAGTCAAATGGAAAAGAGAAATTTCAGTTGAAGAACTTCCTCCATCAATTCCCCCAATGGAGAGGTCTACAGAAAGGCTTCTTCATTGTTAGTTGATGTGGGAGGGATGCTCCCGCCCCGCAATGGGCAACATCACCTCTGGCAATGTGGTCCTAGGCTGTATAAGAAAACAAGCTGAACCAACCATGGAAAATAGACCAACAAGCACCATTCCTCGGTGACCTTTGCTTCTGCTTCTGTCTCTGCGGCCCTACCTTCAGTTCCTGCCATGTCTTCTTTCAGTGATGGACCACTGCCTGAGAATGTAATTGACCCATTCCTCTCCAAGCTGCTTTCCAACAATGTTTTATCCCAGCAACAGAGGAGTAAAATAGACACTAAGAAAGAAAACTTAAAATTAGAATTCCACTTGGATTCCATGTCATTTTGTTGCTTTTTGCTGCTGTCGTTTCTGAGCACTTAAAAAAAAAGGGGGGGGGGGGAATTCCGTTAATAGAATTGTGTTTCGTGGCAAGCGTGGTTGAAATTGAATGAGTGAAGTCATATGCATTCTGAGGACCTAGGCTGGGAAAGTCAGTGAGAAGACATAGAATGAGTACAATAACCCAAGACGCATGCTTTTTTAACTTTGTCACAAAATGGAAGATATATCCATTGTGTGATGAAGTCCTTTAACATCTTACGGAAGGCTGCAGTTCTCTCCGCGGCACAGGCTCATGCCTTGCTATCTGCCAAGGACAGGAAGGCCAGAAGAAGAACTGCTTCTGGCAGCATTCTCAAGAGGTTTCTCTAACACTCTGTCCCAGGGGCAGCCAGCCAAGGAAAATCTCAACTTCAAGGTTTGGAAGAGGCATGTGTGGAAAAAACTACCTTCGTTGTCAGTCCAAGGAGGAGAACCTGGTACAGCTAGAGATAGGGCCATCATGCTGTTAAGGTGCACCTTAGGCGTGATCATTGGCAGGGTCTCTGGGGGGAAATACCAGTACCTTAGACGGGGACCACAATGTTAAATTCCAGCTAATCAGGTTTGGCAGGACACTACTGGAGGAAGGCTGAAGATTAACTGAAAAATATTATGGTGACTCCCAAACCATTCTGCTTGACTCTGGATTGTCCAGTGAACATTCTCTTCTGACTAAATCACAGGGCAAATTCTGGCAAATGACAAGGTTTATCAATGGAACACACCGTAGTGAATCTGCCTGTGTTTGCAACGAACCATAATAGAACACTTACCTGTCTTCTCAGTTACACACTAAGAGTCCACAGGTTTACTCACTTATGTATCCTTGTACCTAGGATTGTGTTTAAGCCTATAAAAGCCCTCAGCAAGTTCTTGTCAACTGTGCAAAATAGTAAATTGAGTTATTGAATTAATGAAAAGATAGATAGGAGAATTCTGCTTTGTCATTTCTGAGCTACATTTTAAGCAAATTTAATACCAAAATTTATTTTTACTCATTAAGGTTCTGAGTACAAACTGTCTGGCACTCTAGGGTACTCAAATTGAAAAATGCAAATATTCTGTTCTCCAATCACAGAGCTTACTAATGCCGTAGAGGCTTCTCTACTACGTTGAAGAGACTTTTCAATTTGCATAATGAGATTGAAAAACTAATAGTTTTTTATTTCTGTCAGCTTTCCTGAACTCTCTCAAGTTAAAGGTATTTTGCAAAAGTATATTTACTGAAGCTTATGGTAGCATTGGAAAATCTGATTTGTCAGAAGCTTATGAAAGTCACTGGCTGGAAACATACTGACATCGTAATTGTCTTTTGTTTATTTGCTTGTTTGCTTTTTAACCTGAAGCTTTATGTGTACTTTTCAAATAAAGAACTTTAAATGAGCTGTGCATTTCCAAAATAACAGGGAAAGAAGAAGTAATTGTTTTCATTGCTTCCTTATGATCACTCTACTGTAAATATACAAGATATTAGTGTTTCTACATCCACTCGATCCAATTACTACTATACGGTCACAAATTATGCTAACCTGTGCTGGCACTTTACTACAGTGATGCCATTTAAATTTTCTTTTACTCGCCTTAATGTTGATGTATTTCTTTTTCTCAGGAAGCAGGCACAGCACCACATCAGAAAACATGACTGGGATAGCGTGCTGGCTGCTTGTGTGTCAACTTGACAAAAGCTAGAGTCATCAGAGAGAAAGGAGCCCCAGTTGAGCCTCCATGAGATCCTGCTGGAAGACACTCTCTAGGTTGGTGATCAATGGGAGAGGGCCCACCCCATTATGGGTAGTGCCGTCCTTGGGCTAGTGGTTCTGGGTTCTATAAGAAAGCAGACTGAGAAAGCCATGGGGAGCAAGCCAGCAAGCAGCATTCATCCATGCCTCTGCACCAGCTCTGGCCTCTGGGGTCCTGCCCTGTTTGAATTCATGTCCTGACTTCTTTCAGTGATAGATCATGATGTGGAAAGGTAAGCCAAATAAACCCTTTATTATGAATTTGCTTTTGGTCATGATGTTTCATTGTGTTATCTGTTGTTATAAAATGTGAAACCCATAGTGTGCGCTCACAATAAAGATTTATGTTATAGAAAGTAATCTACGTCACTGATCATTTACATCATGTGTGGCCTGTTGCAATAGAGACCTTAACTAAGACAAATATTAGGAGTTCAGTACTTTCATACCCCATTAATGGTTCTGCATATGTTCTAAATGTCACTTACATTCATAAAAATTTGAACGGTGATTATTTTTAAAATAACAAATGAATAAAAGATAACTCATTCTCCATATCCCAAAAATCACAATAGCCTGTAACTATAGTGTCCTAGTTTGATTCTCTCTTGCTGTGATATAATATAAGTTTAATTTAATTAATTTTAATTTTAAAGGGGGAGCAGCATTATTTCAGATGAGAAGCTATAGCCCATCATTCATCGAAAGAAACCAAGGCAAGAGTGCAGCAGGGACCATGGAGGGGTGCTGAGGCCTGGCTTTTCTCTGACTGGTCACTTATTTACATAACCCAGGCCTACCAGCTCAGGTGGGCTTAGCTCTCCTGCATCAACTAGAAACTAAGAAAATACCTCACAGACATGATCCTAGGCCAATCCAATGGTAGCAGCTCCTCCGTTCAAGTTCCCAGTCCCAGACTTGAGAGGATGGAGAAGACCATATGGAACAAGGAATCACTAGCTTTCCTCTCTTGGGAACTACTTGTAATATTTGTGATTAACCTTGGTTGTCACTTTGAATGGATTGATAAGAAAATAGATTGTGAACTTGTCTATCAGCATGTGTCTGCTATATCCAGACAGGATTAATTAAGGGGGAAGGCCCAGCCTCAAACAAGGGCTTAGGCAGAATAAAATAAAACCAGGAGAGAGCACACCAGTACAGTCTCTCTCCCTCCCCCTCTGCCCACTCTCCCTCCCTCCCTCCCTCCCTTCCTTATCTCCTTATCTTTCTATGTCGCTATCTCTCTCCTTATCTCTCTCTCTCTCCTTCCAGGTCTCCACTAGTTAAGCATCTCTCCTCTGCTTTGCCCTTCATACAATTATTGACAAAACACTCTGGAACTATGAGTAAAAATAATTCTTTTCTCCCTAAAATTGTTTTGCTCATAAATTTTTGTCACAGCAAATTCTCACAGTACCCTCACTTCGGAATGGAAACCTAGTAAAAACCATGTTCATAATTCATCTTTCTGAAGGATAAATGGCACCCATGAACTCAGTAGTCTATTTTGTAGCATAGTTTTAAGTATCGCTTGTCCTTTCATTTGAATATTGTTAGGCAATCTTGGGTAGCATTCAGCCAGAATCCAAATTTGCACCTTCTTGATGTCAGCTGAATAATCCTTGAAAATAGTCCAAAAATTTGGCAGTAGTTTGAGAGGCACTAATTTTACATATATAGGACACACTCTTCAATTTACCCAACAATGCCATGTCCTAAGTAGTTGTGAAACATAGCACATACTATTTAAACTTTGTTTGCCTTGTGATTTCATATTATACCTTAACAAGATCAAAAGTTGGCGGATCGCTGTGAGTTCGAGGCCAGCCTGGTCTACAAAGTGAGTCCAGGATGGCCAAGGCTACACAGAGAAACCCTGTCTCGAAAAACCAAAAAAAAAAAAAAATCAGATCGTGTGTATTTCCTTTTACTAATGCTATTTCCATAGCCGTCATTCCAGGAGGAATTATAGGAACACAGCTTATGTGTTGAAGGGAAAAATCAGAATTACGTAGGATCATAGTTATCAGCTATTGATGTTTATTTAAACATTTCTCATACAAAATATTGCACAGTGATAAAGCATCTCCAAATGAGGGGCCAGTTCTAAACATCTACCAAACATCCTCCATCTGTATTCTGTTGAACCAAATGTGAAAGTATGAATTCTAGTACAACAGTAACACATCTGACGCCAAATGTAAAGCACTAAAGGTGATACACACACACACACACACATGTACATACACACACACACACACGAAAAAACACTATACAACATGCATGAACTTGAATCCTGTATTTCACCAGGCAGGTCCGTTCTGGTCATCACTTGGTCTTTTGTGACCATTAATGCATTATAAAACAGAGGCTCTAAAACATCTGGCAGCTAGGATGACGGGCACAGCAAATAAATCTGCATTGGGCAGTTCTCCCAAATTGAGCTACTTGTACCGAGAGGAAAGCTAGCTAGCCGGGTGCCAGTGTGCTGCAGAATTCAGGGGCTGTCAGATATTGCACAGGAACCATTTTCAAATTCATAGACTTCTAATAAGGTGGTAACCTTCCAGCAGCATTAAAGTAAAATCTGTGTTTCTCACTGGAAACAATTTATCACTTTCTAGAATATATGCAGTCACACATGAGAGAAAGAGAGAGAGAGAGAGATTTTATTCGAAGCATTCAGTGAAATAGATATATTGGATATTTCAGACGGGAAAGAAAAATACCAAGTCTGAAAGCATAATAAATTCTCCCAGGTCAGGCACTTCCTGTCAGTTAATGAATCCCTGCCCAAGAGGATTCCAAGCCAAAGCTTACGACTTAAACAGCAGCACGTACGGCTAATAAGGGGTTTCATACTGACATTTTCCGTGGTTTCCCACTAGTCTTTTTCTAAAGCCACAGTTCCTATCGATTCCCATCCCTACATTCCCTTTTAAATATTCCTCTTGAGAGGTGTGCTTTCACAGATTAGCAAGTGTGTGCACGAAGAGGAAAGCACAACCTTGGGATAATACCGTGTAACAACAGTGCTGGGTCTTCACAAGGTACTGCTATTGTCTGGAGAGCGAGGGTTTTCAGCGGAGAGCTCTAACAAAGGAGAGTGGGTTCGCTTCACAATCATGGTATTCTTGAATCTTTGTGATTATTTCCTTAAAATTATTTCTTAATCTCTTTGTGTCATCTGTTCTAGGTGGGTAGGATCTCTAATGAACACAGTTAGTCTCCCACATATGTCACAAGTATTTACTCCTGTGAGCGTTAACTCTTCCTACATAATTCCCTCTCTAGTTCTTTTATAAGAATGCTGATGAAATCTGTGAGTCACAGTGTTATCTCTTCCAAGAGCCCTGTACATGAGTCAGGGTCCTAATCTTTTGTATAAATGCACCGACTTCCTAAGAGCACTCTTGCCCAATGCCGTTAAGGTTATTTTTATGAAGCTGTGTTTGCTTCTCTTGGTTTCCCTCTTAACCTGGCTTTCACATATATGACTGAGATTCTTTTAACAAGAAGCTTCACAGCACCACAACTGGGCAGTTGTTACTCTATTCTTAACCCTCTAGGCTAATCTGGTTTCCTCCCAGAATAGATGCCAGAGATACTTTTCACTTTGTAGCTTTCCCTGTTACTGCTCCTTTCCTGATGTCTCTTGGATGTCTGCCCATGGCTCAATTCCCTACAGCCTTCTTAGCTCCTCCTCCCTTGGCTTTTCCCTGTTCAATGATTAGCTATAAGCTGCTTTATTGGCATATTAGGTGACAATTGGGAAGCAGTGTTTACACAACATTGAGACAGGAGATTTTTAGAACAAGGATTGCAGCCATATATGGAAGAGAGGTACAGAAATCAGCATTTGAATTTTGCAATATTATGCCTATACAATAGTGATTACTGAAGGTTTTTTTTTGTTGTTGTTTTTTGTTTGTTTGTTTGGTTTGGTTTTTTGCCAACCAGGTGGCCTGAAAGATTCCCAAATCTTCAAAGTCTAATTTCATTTAAAATTTTCTTCCCTCAGTTTATCTTTCTTTTTCGTATTTTTTTTTTTTTTTGTATTTTATTTTGAAGAATGAGAAAGAAACAAGACTGATTTTTAAGTTTTTCCTTGAAAAGGTCAATAGTAGTGGTTAATTTTCTTGGTCAGCTTGACTAGACCCTGGCATGGAGAGATATATGATTAAGCGTTTTTTCATGTTTGTGCCCAGTGAGGTTTCCAGAAGAGATTCTGTAAAAATGAATAAATTAAATGGGCCTTTTCAATGTTCGTAGCCAGTATCCAATTCACAGACACCTGTATATGACGAGGAGGCAGGGGAACCACATTTTCATTGCTTTAATGGTACACTGGTTTTTCCCTTCTCTTGTATCTCCTAGTTTTCAGGCCCTCAAAGTTCAACCGAACCATGTGTTAGCTCTCAGACTCTCAGGCCTTGGAACTCCACCGCAAGTTTCCTTCCATGGACATGTGCTTTTCTGGCAATGCTTATAAGCTTCAGCATTAACCAGTGTCTTGTAAGAAATCTCCTTCTACATTGTTTCCATTGCTGTTAGGTGGGCCAACTACGTCTTCCACTGAACACCCAACGCAGCTCTTCACATGCTTGCAAATCACTATTTCCTTACGTTATTCTCACTATACTAGGATGCCCTGAACTCCAATTTCTAATAACATTTCCTTCTGGGATTTTATCATAAAAGCTTTTAAGGTCAGTTGATGAAACTTTAGGCTTTCTCTGCCATTATTTAAATTTTCTCTGTAAAGCTTTTTTAACACTCCTGATTCTCCACCCTGTCCATTACAAAGCCATGTTCACATTTTATCAATTGCCTCAACAGCATCCCTCCTTAGGGACACGCTTATATTTTAGCCTATGTGTGTCTAACTTGATGCAAGTTAGCGTCCTCTGGAAAAGAAATAGTAACTGAGAAAGTGCTTTCTTCAGATTGGCCTGTAGGCAAGTCTGTGGAGTATTCTGTAATTGGTGATTGATATATAAGGTTACAGCCATGGTATCCACACACAGAGTGAGTGGTCTGGGTTACTTAAGAAATTGTGCTGTGTAAACCATGCACTCAAGACACAAAGCAACACTCCTCCATGGCTTCGGCTTTAGCTCCTGCCTCCACATTTCCTGTCCTGACTTTCTCTTATTATGGATTGTGAAAGGAGTGTGTAAGCCAAGTTAACCCATTTCTCTCCAGGTTGCTTTTGGTCACAGTGTCTTTATCACAGTGATAGACAGCAACTTAGAACACTGCCATAATAAATTAAATAAATTTATGCATTTCAAAAGTGTAAATTTATTATTTGTTCTCAGAAGTCTAATATGAACTTATTGGGCTATGTGCTGGATTGTTTCCAGGCATCTGGCAGAAAAGCCATGCCTTTGTCTGTCCTAGTGTCCCTATAAGTCACTAGCATTCCTTGGTTCATAGCCTCTCTTCTCTGTCTTCACAGCCAGCCATGACGGGCTGGGTTCTCACCTTACATGTCTGACCAAGAGAAGAAATTCGCCATGTGTAGAGATCATGTGATTAAGTTTGGCCCACCCAGTTAACCAAAAATATCCTTCCTTCCTGGGATGTACAGCCTTACATACATGTGCATAGTCCTGCCTTAATGAACCATTATATGCATAATATTCATTACATGAATAGTATTCTAGAGTACAGTCAGCAGCAATTTTGGTAACAAGCTATTTCACTAGTGTGGAATATTTCTTAAACATTAAAACACATGTAGTATATGTTACTGGCATTTTGCACAAAATCTGTCCAATACATTTGACTAGTGAAAGCTTAAAAAAAAAGCTCATATAGAAATTTGTATTGATTAGAAAGCTAGGAAATGTTTTCACATTAATAAGCACATAAGATGGAATTGTGATCATTTTAAAGACCTTTAGGTTTGAATAGTCTCATGATTTTAAATCTTGATGAAGTGGAATGTGTTACAAATTATGTTTCCCAACTTACAACTATATTATACATATATACATGCATGCATGCATACATACATATGAACATACATACATACGCACACACAAAGATGGCAAAACACAAAAAAGTCAGAATTAGCAAAATGGATTGTAGGGTAAAATATGTCTGCTCTTATTAAATTAATTAAACCTTGCAGATCACAAGGAAACAATAAAAACACAGAAGTAGATATTTTAAGCATTCATCATCACTTCTGTTCCCTAAATATATTCTTAGGGATTTTTGGAAAACATCAAATTACTTTAGTATGTAATAGCATACAAATTATATCCAGTAATTTTAGAAGTTATAAATGAAACAGAAGTGTCAAAAATGAAAAAAAAATAACTGTTGAATGTGTTGCCCTTGACATGTAATAAATACAATTGAGTCTATAACATTTTATTCTTCACAAAGGATGCTAATACTCCAATGTGTCTCAGACAGTTCTCTGTAGGATTGCAGAGACAAAAAAAGACTTAAGAAAAGGAGTCATGGGACCCACAGATTGCACCAAACTTTTATTTTCTTATGTCCATTTTAATGTTAGCCCTTCTTTTTCAATTTTTGATATTTAGCAGAAAGATGAAAGCCTATGAAGGAAATGCTCTTTGCACTATTTTTAAAGATAATAAGGATCAGAGATGCCCTTAATATAATTAATCCAACAAATATAAAAGCAACAAAAATGGAACACATCAGAATTACTGAATAGCTCATTTTATGTCATCAAGGTGCAGTGGGTAAAATTAATAGCAAACATATGTAATTCATGCTGAGAACATCTCCTAGTAAATTCTCCAATGGTATTCTTGAAACCTCCTCAACATTTCAGCTATTAGAAACTATGATTTTAGATCTTAGTGGAGAAGTTCATCGTTTTCCTCAGTCTTAACCAGCAGCCTATGGAGCTCCTTAGAGACAGGGTAATTACATATATTTAGAGAATAGGAAGAAAGGACACAGTGTGTAAAACAAATTGACACAATTATAGCAACAGTCTGTAAAAATCACAGTCTAGCTAAGGCTGTTCTGGCGAGCATTCTCTAGGGACTGAGGCAGATGTAGGACAGGTAATGTATTCTATTTTCATATATCTGTCTCTGACTCTGTCTCTCTTCCCCTCCCTACCTTTTGCCTTCCCTCCCTTTCTCCCTCTCTTCCTCTCTCCTCCCTCCATCCTTCTCTTCTTTTGTCCTCCCTTTCCTCCCTTCCTCCCTTCCTTCCTCTCTTTCTCTCTGACATTGCTGCTAAAAATTTTCATCTAAGTTATCAGTGTGTCTGTACAGTGATGATTTTTGCATTTAAACACTCCAGGGGGAAATAGCTGGAGAGAATATAGCTTGCCATAGACACCACATAGGAAACTTCAAAAGGAATGACGCTGACAAAGATTTCCAACAGCACTTCTTGACCCTCCCCCGAGAGGACATGTCCTGGGATGCTGGTACTCAATTTCCGAGTAATTGTCCACTTAAAAAAATGAGCAGTAAATGATGGAAATTGTTCTAAAAGTAAAGGCAGAGATGAATATGCATGCTCACGTGTCTTTGTCTCTATGTGTTTGTACAGCAGGTACTGAGATCACTGGGAAACTATATCAATACAATTATTAAGGTTTTAGAGTGTTCTTTTCTACTTAAACAGCAAATCAGCTTACTGCATCCATTTTACTTAACGCTTTTACTCAACGGTCAGTGGAAGTGTTTCTGTAAAGGTTCCTAAATATGCATCTTAAGAAATCAACTAGAATTTTTTTTATTAATTTATTCTTGTTACATCTCAATGGTTATCCCATCCCTTGTATCCTCCCATTCTTCCCTCCCTCCCATTTTCCCCTTATTCCCCTCCCCTATGACTGTTCCTGAGGGGGATTACCTCCCCCTGTATATGCTCATAGGGTATCAAGTCTCTTCTCAGTAACCTGCTGTCCTTCCTCTGAGTGCCACCAGATCTCCCCCTCCAGGGGACATGGTCAATTGTGAGAATTTAAAAAGCAAAAATATTTAATGAAAATTTAAAATACACACTTAGTCTTAGTTTTCTTAGTATAGATTTTTCTACTGAGATATATTAACTTTTCAAAATATATTTAGACATTATTTTGGTATATTTTAACTTGGGAACTTTGAGTGAAAGAATTCAACAAAAATTATTTCATTACTTCTTAAAATTATTTGTATTTTTAAATGTATGATTAATAATGAAGTAATGTTAATATTAGATATTTAAGGTACTAGGGCTGGGAGAGAGGATGGCTCAATATTTGGATATTTGCCACTTTTGCAGAGGACTAGAGTTTGATTCACAGCACCTACGTCAGGTGGCTCATAAGCACCAACAACTCCAGCTCCATGCATTCAAACACACACTTGTGGTCTCCAAGGATATTCGTGTATGAATGAAAATAAAACTAAATCTTAAAAATAAATAAAGTATGATTAATATAAAAGAAAGAAAGACCTATCTCCTGAGTGGACAGAATTTGCATGATTAAATTACTGTATCTTTATCATTGAAATGGTTTCTTTACTAATGGTTCTATGCAAATGGATGTACACTCATATGTTTGCAGCATCAATACTTTTAAGTACATGAAATATAACTCTATTCTATAAAGTTATAAATAAGGTACTTTTTCAAATAAGGTAAAGAAATCTTTATCAATATGGAAGACAGTTAGAAGTCATTCAGAATAGTAAGTCCCTGAATATAACTAAGTAATAGCTTTACTTAGATGCATACATGCTGAGATTGTACTGAGGTCGTCTCCTAATGGCTACTGTGTTGGACAGCTGGAGCAGAAATCATGTGATGGTGGACCCAGCCACGTTACAGTGTATTCAAGCCATGACACTGCCATGACAAGCCATGACAAGCCATGACAAGTCATCAGTGGGATGGTCAGCTCCCACACAAGAAAATAAATAAGAGAAAGAAAATAAAAAAGAACTATTTGTTTAGAATCCTCAACAGTAAACAACCCCTAGTCAGGGCTTGTTGGTGTGTTGCTGTATTTGTGACTCTTGATGGGTCCCTTTCATGTTTGTCTCAATGTCATTACCATTGCAGCAGAGTAACCTGAATATTAAAGTTGCTGCCACAACTACAATTTGATTACATTCTGTTACTCAAAGTCCAGCCCTCTTTTTTTGTCCACTTCATTACAGCACTCTAATAGATGGATGACCAGCAATGTTTGTGAATCAAGTTCACACACTAACATCGCTTAATAAGCAGAGGCCAGCCATTACTAGCCAACCTGCATTGCCTATAAAATTAATTAGAATACTTTGCCCAAAAATATAGGAATTTGTTTTTATGACATGATATTATGGTGTCTTGTGCTTAATTATAGGCTATTTTGTTGGTTTAGGATATGAAACTAAGAAGACAGGTTTTAAGGTGTTAGAGATGTCTAAATTCTGAGTCATTGAGTCAATCATCCAGTCAATTTTTAAAAAAAAAAATAACAAAGCAGAAAAATAGGAGAGAAAAGGTCAGAATCATTTTTTTTTTCTTCACAAGTGTATTTATTTCTGCAAATGGTTTCAATGAATCATTTCAAAATCGAACAAGTAACAGATGTCTGTTAATTAGAGATTTGAATTTAATGACATGGTTGCATAGGTATGGCACACAGAACATCTGTGTTCTAGTACCGAACATTAATTTAATTTCTTTCTAGGAGTCATTTACATTTTTCTTCATTTTTGAATAAATTGTTTTTTTCACTGCTCAAAATAGCATTGTTGTTGTGGAGCCCAGGACAGCGAGGCCTTCTCCTTGGGAGCTCTGCACTCTCCCTAGTGAAGCAGATGCAAGGTTCACAGGACTAAAACATTAATTCTGAATTATGTGGCATTCCTTTCCTTGTGGCATGTAAGGAGATTTAAGGATTAGGGGATTAATAGGTCATATCTTATACAGTGAGGAAAATGTTCATTTAGAAAGAAAGCTTTTCCAAATTTCATTACACCGCTGCTCGGTGCCATTCTTGTTGTGCTGCAGACAATAAGGACTAGACTTATTCTTGCTACCTAAAAGTTTGTTTGGCTAAATGATCCCATTTTTTTGCTGTCATTTAAATTCTAATTTAATGCATTGCCTTAGTTACTATCCTTTTGCTGTGAAGAGATACCATGACCAAGGCAACTTATAAAAGAAAGCATTTAACTGGGGGCTTGCTTACAGTGTCAAGAGGTTACTCCATGATCATCATGGATGGCCAAGACAGGCATGGGATTCGAGCTATAGGTGAGAGCTTGCATCTTATTGGCAATATGGAGAGGGGGGGAGGGAGAGGGAGAGGGAGAGAGAGAGGCTGAGTTTGGTCTGGGCTTTCAAAATAATCAAAGCCCACCCAACATGACACATATCCTCCAACAAGGCCACACATCCTAATCCTTCCTAAGAGGTGTACCGCTGGAAACCAAACATTCACGTTTATAAGCCTAAGGGGGCTCACCCTCATTCAAACCATCAATAAGTGCACACCTTTATTGGCTGTGCAGAGTGTGTCAGCAGTTGGGTAAAGCAGCTTCAGTATAGATGTATCACTTTCCCACATCTTTAAACAATCCAATGAGGACATGATGACCCTTCTTTATTTATGCTTTTATCCTTTTCAAATACAGTTTTTAAATTTTTATTTTAATAATTTGTTCTTATTACACCTCACTGGTTATCCCATCCCTTGTATCCTCCCATTCCTCCCTCCCTCCCATTTTCCCCTTACTCCCCTCCCCTATGACTGTGACTGAGGGGGACTTCCTCTCCCTTTATATGCTCATAGGGTATCAAGCAGCCTTATTCATAATAGCCAGATCATGGAAACAGCCTAAGTGTCCCTCAGTAGAAAAATGGATAAAGAAACTGTGGTACATTTACACTATAGAATACTACTCAGCTATTAAAAACAAGGAATTCCCGAAATTTGCAGACAAATAGATTGAACTAGAAATGATCATAATGAGTGAGTTAACCCAGAAGCAGAAAGAGTCAAATGGTATATACTCACTTACATCTGCATTCGAATACATTTTTGAAATATGAAACAAAGTAGCAGAGGCATAAGTAGAACAGAACAGATGATGTGTGGGAATTCGAAAAAAAAAAAAGTGAGGATACATACATACAGGCGACTCAGCGTGGTTTGTGCTGTTATTCACAGCATCCTTCCGACCTGATCTCCACAGCCAGGGGCTAGATGAAAATAAGCCCTGTTCCCTCCCTGCAGATACTTCCAATGAAACAAGAAAATAGGTGACAGTACTACGTGATCTCAATATCGCATGCCATAAGCAGTGGTAGACTTCCATGGGCCTACAGAAGGACTATCAGGTGACGTGGTCATCCAGATGGTCTCCTGAAACTTTTAGTGGTAGATCTTCTTCATCTTCTCCAAGGATAATGAGCGGATAAATTCACGCATGTCTGCTATGCTTTAAAGTATTTAGCTTCCATTCTCTGTGTGTTCGGGTCATTCTAGATAACACCAATGGGACTTCCACACATTTAATCTGCCCCAGTAATGTTTGGGTATAATCAATAAGCCCGAGGTCTCCTTACTTCCTGGTGTACCAACCACAGGCTCCCAGGCTTATGATGTACTTTAACATTTTTATGTGTATGAATATTTGGCTTGCATATATGTAAGTGCTCCTTGTGAGTGCTTGAGGCCAGAAGATGCCCTAAGAGGGCACCGACGCCCGTGGATCTGGAGGTACAGACATTTGTGAGTTGCCCTGATGGTGCTGGGAACCAAACCATAGCCTCTAAAAGAGCCGCCAGTGCTCTTAAGGACTTTACCAATTATCTGGCCCATCATGTTGTACTTTTCGAAACATTTTAAACACCAAATCTGGACCAAGGTATTCTATATGGAGCCGAGGGAAATTGGAAAGAGATTAACATTCAGCTGTTGGGGCTCTCATCGCTGTGCAGTTAATGCTGGCTCTAGGATTCTTCAGTGTCCAAAGATGCTAATGAGATTTCTCAAATATAAAAGATTAAATTCATCTTAAATGGTTCATAAATGTGTAGAAAGACCTAGCCCCAGAGGTGTTGCAGGTGCGGCTGCTGTGTCACGTGTGCATCAGTAGGTGGCAGAGAGAAGAGCTATGTCTACACAACGTGTTCTGACCTATGAACATCTGAATGATTAGTAGCCTAACATTCCCTGAAAAAAAAAAAGGTAGCCTGAGTCACCCACCAGTCCAGCACCATGGGAACCAATCAGGAAGCTAGTCTGAGGTGACCACCAGGATGGCACTGAGCAGTCCTTGTTTGGCAGAGCATGTCTGAGATGACTCCTCCTCAGCATCATTATGCACAAGTGGGAGGTAGCACTACTGAGATGACTCCAGACCCTCAAGAGACCCCACCTGCCACCAAGAGGGGCAAGTACAAAACAGAGAAGCATAAGGCTAATGGCACAGTGACGATAGACAGAGCTGGAGACTCAAGGGTAGTGAGGAGTAGCTTGATGTAGTAGCCAGTGATGTCACCTGGGACCATGAGGGGGCCCTGGCCTGTGCTGACAACAGGGCCTACATCTGGGTTCATGGCCCTGCAGCAGCAGGGGTCTGTTACCACCAAACGCCAGGTGGACATCCCTGGTCTGGGCCACATATTGCAGGGGTTTCTGGTGAGCTAGTCCCAATGATAGGAGTGTGGGAGAACTGGCCCTACCACTTGTCTCCTGTGTGATGGTATGAAGAAGGGACAGATACCATCCTCCACTCTCACCCTTCACCACCTACCACAGCCAAAAGACCTGACCCTGTCCCTTATCAGCTGGAGCAATCAGGAGAGTAGGCCCTGCACCTCATGTGGGTAGCACCACCTTAGGGCTGACCCTGGTGGTGGGGTGCCTGTGAGCTGGCCCTAGAGCACAAACATGGGAGAGATGGCCCTGTCACTTATTTGATGTGGGGTGACATGGGTGAGGGAAAAATAATCTCCTCATACCTTGCTACCTACAGCAGGCAGGAACTGCTCCCATGGACATCAGAGTGGTAGAGCTGTCTCTGCCACTCACCTGCTGCAGCAGAGTAGAGCTGACGCTAGATATTGGGGTTGTGGGTGAGCTGACCTCAAGGGCATGAGTGTGGGAGAATGGCCCTGCTTCTTGCCTGCTGTGTGGTGTCATTGGAAGGGAGATATCCCCCTCTTTTCCCTTTTATCCTCACTACTGGTAGCAGGTGAGAGAGTTGTCCTGATAGGGTCATGAAAGCAGGAGCACTGTCCCTGCCCCTCACATGCTACAGCACTCAGGGGATCAGGCACTGTACCTCACCTGGGAAGCACAGTAGAGTTAACCCTGAAGGTGGGGACCTAGGTGAGCCAGCCCTGAGAGTGTGAGCGTGGGACAGCTGGTCCCACAACTTGACTGCCATGACCAATGAATATTTACAAGCAAAAACAAAGGGGAGAGGGGTAAATAAAATGGTGTTCTCTGGGACACACTGTGATACACTACAGCTTCCACAATGAGATTTTTTTTTCTCTGCTTGGGGGAAGGTTGCCAGGGTGAAGGGTGGAGGGCAGGTACAAGGGGATGGGGAGATGAGTGTGGTTGCAGTGCATTATATGAAGTTCACAGAGCCAACAAAAAGTTTTTTAAAGTATAAGTATCAGCTGTAGGCATTCCTAGTTGTGAAAGAGGTAGTGGGTATTGCCTGAAGCCCATCTTATGGGGGCATTTTCTTAACTGAGGTTCCCTGCTTTCAGATAGTTTAGCTTGGGTCAAGTTGACACAACACTTTCCTGCACAGAACTGATGTAATCTCAAATACACAAAAGATATTTTTGGTAAAAAGTGATTATTCTATTCTTAATTGTATCTGGAAATTCAAAGTAGCTATTATAGGCAAACAAGCTTTAAACCAAACAATGGTTTGGGTAATTTAGACACTCAACTTACAGACTTGCCATGAAAGCACAGAAATCAAATGTTCACACACACACACACACAACACACACACACACACACACACACACACACACACACACACACACAAATAGATAAATAATAACTGAGCTCAATTCAGATCAAATGACTTTCAATGAAGAGCCAAATATTACAGCTTAAAAAGTAACTATCCTATCCAGTGAACTCTGCTAAACCAACTATACTACATGGCCCCCACAAAGATAACATCAGTTTGTACCTCAGGAAATATTTTAATGTGTAAGTGAAATAGGATAACATCTAAATACAGTGGCTAAAGTAATGTAATTGTTTAGTGGGAGGTTTGATTTTGTTACTTGGGTGAAAGTTAAAATGAACTGTAAAAGTGTAAGTCAGTCATGTTAGTAGTAGTCACAGCAATTGGAATACACACATCCCCCTGAAAGATGGCGGGAACGTGATCAGAACTGAGATTTTGCCCAAGAAGACACATGACCGACCAACAAGGACGTGGGCTCACAGGTGCAAGCCTATGACAGCAGATCCTAACGGGGCTAGAGCAGAAGGTCTGCGTTCAAGGTTTGCTGGGGCTGCATGGAAAGCTTGAGCACAGTTAGTAACTTAGTGATGTCATGTTGCAAGGGAGCACAAGGAGAGGGGTGCTATCCAGACAGAGAGGAATAGAAAAGAATCACGTCAGTGCAGACTGTGCCATCGTCTCGTGATTTAACCTCAGAGTACCCTAATAGAAACGGAAAACCAAACAACCAACATCAATAGCTGAATCCCTGCCCTCTGATTTCTGCTGTCAGATCCCTTATTGAAGGGATGTCTACAAAACATTGCACAAGGTAAAAAGATAGAAATAATGCAGGAATCACCTTACGATATGCATAAAAGAACCTCCCAATACTAAGACAGGCTCCTATAGACAGTGCTGTGTCTCTTTCTCTTCTTTCACAGCCCCTTCCTTCTGCACGGCAGTTTTGTCTTGAACTCTTTGATTAGGTCTGAGACCTTGCTGGGTCATCCTCCATTTATTAGTAGCTCAACAGAACTCACACATTTGTTGTTCTTCAATGCAACAGTTTTTCTGTCTCACACCCTAGGATTATTGAGCCAGGAATTCTGAGAGTTTGGTTGGGTATACAACTGTGTCTTTATTCAGCTAATCTGGGATTCAAAAGTGGCATGAGGTCTGTAGAGATGTTTCAGTGCTTGAGTGCTTGCGACTTCCAGAGGATATAAGTTTGGTTCCCATGGCTCAAAAACATATTTCATATTAGCTTCAGAAAATCTGAACCCCCCTCTTCTGGCCTCCATGGGCACCGACACAAGGATAGATATGGGCACACAGACAAACACACATGGAGACTCAAAAAAGCTCCATGAATTTCCATCTCTAAAAGGACAGGGAGAGTGTCTGCTTTCTTATAGAACTCCGGACAATCAGCACATGGATGTCAAAATCCACAGTGGCCTGTTGATTACTAATTAAGAAAATGTCCTATGTGCTTGCCTAAAGCCCATCTTATGGGGGCATTTTCTTAACTGAGGTTCCCTGCTTTCAGATAGTTTAGCTTGGGTCAAGTTGATACAACACTATCCTGCACAGAACTGATGTAATCTCAAGTACACAAAAGATATTTTTGGTAAAAAGTGATTATTCTATTCTTAATTGTATCTGGAAATTCAAAGTAGCTATTATAGGCAAACAAGCTTTAAATCAAACAATGGTTTGGGTAATTTAGACACCCAACTTACAGACTTGCCATGAAAGCACAGAAATCATTCCTATGAAAAGGCTTCTCCTCTTGCTCACACTTCCAGCCCCCAAGTTGCCTATGGCTGATACTTAACTTGGCCTTCTGCTTTGGAATAAGTGCTTTTTTCTTATGAGATCTTTATCCACTATAGACAGAAAAGCTTTCATGGTATCTGTGGTAGCATTACTCTGGACTATATTTGCCAAAGATTTGTGTTTGAACTATGGATTTGAGGGGGGAAATGTGGAAGACAGTTTATCCCATATTCATAGGTGGTGACTCACTGAGCTTGGGGCAGCATTAGGGAGGGAATGCGGCTGCAACTAGAACATTCTATAGATTCAGGATATCTGAAATCAAACAATGCTCCCTACTTACTGCTCTCCTTTACACTCAGTTTGACTTGTCGGCTTTCTCACCTCCCTGGGGAAAGGTGGGTGAAACTGTGATAGCCCTGGTAGCAACTTTTGGCAACTCAGTGAGCACGGAGTGGCATCAGGCTGAATTAAGTGTGATGGCTTTGCAACTGGGAGCATGGCTTGCTGAGGACATTTGTGACATTGTGTATTATGTGTGGACCATCAACTCAGTTCCCAAGATACTGTAAAATTAATATTACTTTCACAAAGACACCTGGACACCAAAGCCAATTTGTGGGAGTGTCACATTTTTTTCCATTGTTTTGCTACGGTGTTTTTGCTGTTAATATAAATAGCATTGCTAATGAATGGCAGCTTAACAGTTTTAAGAGAAATTTTAATCTTATGCATTCTTATAAAAGGCCTCAAAGTATAAGAAAATTACAACATAATTATATATCTTGTTTTACATAAAATGTAAAGATAATTCCCTCAGTACCTCAACTTTCTGTATATGAATCTTTAGTCATCACCAATGGGTAGATAAAGGGCAAGTATACAGCAACGTGTAATTAGTGTAAGAAAGATGTTAAGAAAACTATTTGAGGAAGATCTAAAATACTTTCTGAAGTGAATCATAATAGGTATGCTTTACTAAGGAAAAGAAAAAGCTTCAAAAGCAGTTTGCTATTAAGACAAATGTTGTTATCTAAACAGATTGTCCTCCTTTTCAGAGGTCTCTAGGTTTATGTGCGGGTCTCTCTCTCCCTTCCAGAATCACTATGATTTTGTGTTTCAGTTGGGTTTCCGGGGCGTGCCATTCTCCCTCGGGTTTGGCTCCTGTGCAGCTGGCTCTGTTATTACTGACACTTCTCTCTGTCATTATCGTAACCCCTACCTGCAGGTCCCAACACAAGTCTTCAGGTGACTCCTGAAACCCTCTTAACTTTGAGCTGTAGGAGTGACCTAGAGGTGCACATAGTGTTTCCACATGAGGACACAGAGCACTCTTCGCATGCATGTGTGTACAGAGCAGACAGATGGTCCTCGCACAGCCATTTGGATAAAAGGGTCACACACCCGACTTGGAAAAATACAACTGAAGTATATTCAAGACATCCACTTTTCCTTTATCAACGCGCAAAAGTCATTTTCAGGCCCTGAGAATAGAATTCGTGCAACCCATTTAAGTTCCAGTGCTCTTCCCACCATTCTCGGCATCCTTGGAGATGTGTGTGTGTGTGTGTGTGTGTGTATGTGTGTGTGTGTGTGTGTGTGTGTGTATGTATGTGTGTGTGTGTATGTATGTGTGTGTATTATATATATGTGTGTGTGTATATATATATATATATAATCTCAACCATTGGAAGTGTAATCTGTAGTTATTTTTAAACATCAGCCAAACTTAAAAAGGCATCCCTGAAAGCAGAATGACTTACCACATACTTGTCTAACAGTAGCTAATCACTGCTTACTCCCTGACACACAGGCTATTTGCAAATATTTGCATATCAGGACTTATTTTTATTATAATGGTGCTGAATTAATGCAATGCTTCAACTATTCAAACATAAAAACGTACTTCAGATTCAGATTCTGGGTAGACTCCGGTAGGACTAGCTGTAGTAGAAATGGCTTAATTAGGGTTGCCCTTGCTGTTAAAGGACACCATGACCACAACAACTCTTCTAAAGGAAAACATTTAATTGGGGCTGCCTTACAGCTCAGAGAGATTCAGTCCATTAGCATCATGGTGGGAAACACAGTTGGCATGAAGGGAGACGTGGTGCTGGAGAAGGAGCTGAGAATTGTGCATCTTGATCTTACAGGCAGCAGGACGCTATGAGCCACACTGGGCATAACTTGAGCATGTAAGACCTCAAAGCCCGCCCCCACAGTGGTGCAATTCCTCTGACAAGGCCACACCTACTCCAACAAGGCCACTCCTCCTATAGGTCACTCCCTACTGCCAAGTCTATGGAGGCCAATCCTAATCCAACCACCACAAGGAGGGAGGCCATATTTCCAGTTACATTCTTTGACCATACAGCTGCAGTCACGCGAGGATGCTCCCTTTTTCCTGGCTTGGTGGAGAGGTGACATGCCTGCAAAGGCCTGCATGTGTCTTTTCACACTTCATTTAAGTCACATAGCTATACCTGAAATCTGTAGTGTAATATATTCTACTAGTGGGGACTTTTTTAGCGGGCCAAAGTTGGGCAGAAAGGAGAGGATTGTGATAAATATGTACAGTCTACCACACCTTAAGTTAACCCCAACAGAGCTCCGAGAAGCAGATTTGAACAGTCATCTATCACAATGCCAAGAGATAGACAATATATATATATACATATATATATGTACTTGGGACCTGGCTCATTGCTGCCTGAGCATGAGACCCTAAGTTTGAATCTCTAGAAGCAAAGATATACACACAGAGGAAGGCTAGGATGAGGCGACAGAGCCCTGTAAGGAAGAAACCACAGCACGGTGCATGGTAAGCTTGGTTATTATATAAATTTGGACAGAGAGGCAGGGTTATTACGTCTAGTTCAACAAGGAGGTATAGATAAACAAAGAGGCAGGGTTATTACATACAGCTGATCAAGGAGCCAGGGTTGCCTAATATCAGTAGGTACCTCCTCTGTAGGGGAGTAGTCATCAGGCCATAAATAACTGAAAGGAGCCATGTACAGTGGACATTTTCTGCATACACTGTCATACCCATACACACACAGGTTAGAGGCAGGCTTTGCCATGCCTTTGGGCTTCACTGCAGTGGGAAGGCTTTAGGATTTTCTCGTGAGTCTGAGGCTACAGTCTTTGACATGGCCATGCCCAGGTCACCAACACACATTCACTCAGGGCATCTTTCATGCAGGGATTCCTTTGGTCCCTACATGTATAAAAAGCCAGCATTTACATTCATGGGGTCTAGGGATGGCTGAGGTAGAACATCAGAGTTAGTGAAAAAGAGGAATACAAAGGGTTTTGTTCTAGGCCTATCGGGGCTGGGAGCTGGTTGTCTCTAGTGGTTCTCCCTGCACTTTAGCTCTCAAGCTTACAGGCTTGCTATGTGGGGCCTCTCATTGTGGCAAGAAGATGAAACCATACAGTCACACAAACACAGGAAGCTCCCACAGATCATTCATAAGTATACATAGACATAGACATATTTGGTGGATAGTTGATGGATAAAAAAATGCCAATCAACCAACAGCCATTTTATTTCTGTACTGGGTTTTTATGTCACCTATGAAAAATTACCTCATTAAAAACAGTTACATAAAGAGGGAGTTACAGTAGGACTATTGATTCTGTGTTCTTTCATTTGAACTATATCTAAGTAGATACTTTTGTTTATTATAAGTTTAAAGCAATGGTTTTATCTATCTGTTTATTATGAGTTCAAAGCAGAAGTTTTACCTTTTTCTTATTTCAAATGTGGGTGGTGTGTTCAAAGCAAGAGTTTTTTTTTTTAAATATCAAGGTTTTTCTAAGAAACAGATGTCTGTCTTGTTTTGTATAGATAACAATTTATTCTTTGCTTCTATATTCATATGGTCTTTCTTATCATGGTGTACATCTGGGACTTATCCTTGGGATAAACCTAGAAGGAATGTATTTCCTTGCTTATTAATCTTATTTTCTTTCTTGGTGTAAGGCAGGAGCTTGACAAATGGAGGTTCACAGAGGTCCTAGAAGTTTTTGCTGTACTACAGGGGGGTTTTTTAATTACTTGAATCAAGTCAGAAATTCTATAAAGTCATTTTGAGAAATTGTGGAATCACCAATTCATTTAAACAGTACCATTTCATGAAGGTACATCTTCAATGTAATCTGTAAAAAAAAATCTGCCCAAGAGAGTGAAGCAATACCAGTGAGGATTACTGCCATGTCAGCTATATGAGACAAGTAGGGAAAGGCTGTACAGCAATAACAAGCAGGCTTGACACAAAATCCTTGAGGTTTTGCCTAAACCAGGGATAGACCCATTCATCAGCCATGCAAAAATGAGTGAGCTGCCTCCAGAACTTGCTTGCTTCTGCCAATCCAGCGTTCAGTTGCTCCCAGCATACATGGGCTAGCTAACATGGCTAAGCATCAGAAAGCAGCAAAGAGACCTAACTCAAGCAAGGCACATTGTAAGAACAGACACCTGAAGCTGTCCTCTGACTTTGATATACAAACCTCTGTCCTCAAATACATGAATACACACACACACACACACACACACACACACACACACACACACACAAATGAACAGAGGTTAAAATACTATTTCAAAATTACCAGGGAAATTTTGTTTTTATGCCAAGTCTCAGGCTTATTTCCAAAGACTTACAGGCAAATAAGGTGGGGCTTAATCACCAGTATCAACACACACACACACACACACACACACACCTCTCAGCCACGAATCCAGTATCATGCTTGCCTGCTTTCCCGATGTTTCCATGCTTCCCACCATGATAGTAATGGACTATAACCCTCAAGAACCAGGAACCTTCAAATCAAATGCTTTATTGTATAAGTTGCTGTGACCACGGTATTTTGTCAGAGCAATAAAAAAGTAATTAAGACAAGTAGCGTTATGATAAGTGATTAAGACAAAGGTAAGAAATACTCTCCTTATTTTTACTTTATATTTTCAGTGCCCCAATCCATCTGACACACTCAATTCACTGAGTCATACTACTGTCACTTCCTGTGACCTACAGGTAATCAAGCCATGGCCTTCTTTATGATCCTATTGGCTTTTATTCTTATACACTTATTCCTTAATGCAATTGCAGAATTCCTTTGTGTACAACTGCATTACTCCCAAATAGTCAGACTAAATGGAAAAAAGAAAAATTATGCCTTGACTTATTTCTCAGGCCTGAATTTTGTGCCTTCTGTTAAATAATACAATTTTTAAAAACAGTTGCTGGGTTTTGTTTTTTTTTTTTTTTTCTCAAAACAAATTTAAATTATTTATTTTCTAGCCAAAGGACTATGGAGAATTCAGCTATTCCTCCCACTTTATAACATTCCTTTATTTAATCAACTTACATACAGCTGATAATTAAATATGCATACATTTCAATACGTAGCATCAATAGTGTTTTTTCTTGAACAATGTGAGAATCCCTGATATTATAACATAAGTGCTTAGCATCAGATGTTTTATGATACAAGAAGGAGGAATCTCCATACTGCAGCCTGTGCTCACTTTCTAGTCCTGTGGAATATTGTGTACCATACCTGTTGGTGAAAGGGAGATTTTCTTGTGGTCTAAATTTAATTACAAGAAACATAGACTGGAAAGAAGACATGGGGGAGGGTAATTCAGAGATCTAGGCCGAGCCCTTTACACTCCTTAATTCATTTTACAGTTTCAATTACAATCCCATCACAATCCCCGGTCACTACCACATGCTGCTTGTATGACACCCAACCCAGAAGCATCAACTGCTTCTCCTTATAGGCAACCTGACTCTCTCCAAACGCACCCCTACTTCATGTCATCTTACCCTTCTGATCTCCAGCCGACGTGGATTCAACATGACCATCTCACAGCTCTCAACCCCCAGTTTCCACTACAAAAAAAAAAAAAAAAAAAAAAAACACCTCTGTGCTGGATATGTGGTCCTGCTTAGCAGAGCCCTTGCCAAACATACACAGGACCCTGGGTTTCATTCCTTGTATCACGCAGAGCCAGCATGATGGCACATGCCTGTCACTCTAGGACTCTAGAAGTGGAGGCAAAGGTCATATTTAGCTAAAAAAAAAAAAAACAATTTCACTTCCTGGACTAGATGAGACCCTGTCCTATAACATGAGTACTTACAACAGCTCCCTGACCTCTGAAAACTCATTTCCGTGGATTCTAATCTGCAACCTTCAAGTACTAAGACCTGAAGGTCTTTCTGAGATGAGTAGGTCATGATCAGGGAGATGACCCCAGAGGGCCATCTGGTCAACTCTACCATGAGAGGACAGAGACAGAAGACAGAGAATATGAAGAAAGTGGATGCCCTAGTCGTACTCCAAATGTTCACAACGGCATCTTAGACTTCTGACTCTCAAGAAACATGATAAATCAGTGTCTCTTTCCTTAACTTGCAAAGTAAAACAATTTTGCGTTAAAGGTAAATTTAAAAGAAGTTTATCCTGAGCTAAATTTCAGAGACTTTGACCCAGGAACCCTGATTCAAATGACCTTAAGTAACATTTTCCAGCATGGAAGAGGTTTGTGAACCTATCACAGAACAAGAGGAAAATATAGTCATTTATTAGTTGTGCTCATTGGAACATAAGGTTAATTATACCCTAGAAAAGAAATGAATTCAAGAGTTTTCATATATTTCAGCATCAATGACTTTCAAGTTATTGAAGGTTAAAGATCTGTCTGTGTTAGCTACACTTTTCAATGTATTTTTTATCTATTATTGCCTATTATTATAAGGAGGTTAGATAAGAAACAACAGAGATAGGGTAACTTCGGTCTGGATGTGGAACAATTTGTCAGCCTACTCTGTGTAATTTTTTTATTCAGCCGAGTTCAATTTAGAGACTGTTGATATAGGGAAGGCTTCTTGGAAGAACCGTGAGACAGAGGGGCTACCTCATTGTAACGCCCTGTTACCAGCAGGACAACCGACTGAAACAATATAGTATCATTAATTGTGAACAGGAAACTCCATAGTTCTCTCAGACTATTTCTCATTCCAACATGCGAGGAGTCAGCCCTTGACATGCTCAGCCAGACCTGTAGAATAAGCCCTCTGAACCTAGACAATCTCTCTTTTGCATTGAAGAAGTATGTAGTACGGTTTCTGCTGTTCTTGCAAGTATATGTGGCAAAGGGATCCTTTTCCCAGCTATTGATGTTGTTTGCAAGGCAATCCATCCCTTGTGTTACACTTGGCTAAGGGCTTAATGTAAGCTTCACCAAGGGTTATAGCTTATTGCATTAAAATTCTGGCTTGGCTCTTGTTCCTTAGGGACACTTGCTGTTCTGGGTTTCTCAGGATTTGGGAAGCTGAAGTCTCAATCACAAGTTTTCCTTTGGGTGGCTCCTTTTGTTTTCTTAGTAAGAATCTTTAGTTATAGCTCAAAAGAGAAATGGGTAGGTTTTGTTTCTGTGCTAAAAGACATGGAATCTAGTTGTTTGGCATTTGTTTGGTTCTTTTATTTACTTTTCCCAGTTGTTATTCTCTGTGTACCAGGGAACTGAAAAATGCTTTCTCTAGAACGTTGTTTACTGCTTGTCTTTTAATCATATAATGAAGGGTGGCATTTATCTTCTATGATAGTTTTGTTTTCTTTTGAGATAGAGGGTTACAATGTGAGCCACCATGAACATCTTCCCAGATCCATATTTGAATCTTGGAAGTAAGAGAAGATCATGGGGTAAGTACCATATTATCTAGAGAATACAGGAATCCTGAAACTACAGAGAACATGTTAGTTATGTAAATACTTTTGGGCACTATGTCACAAGAATATAAGCAGATGCTAAATGGAATATCTTTCCATGCCTTGTAAGAAAGTTAAGTCCTTATTGGTAGATTATGGACACTAAATACATTTGTGGAGGATCAGAGCTAGAGCTGCTCCATAAACACAGCCTTATACTTCATCTCAACGCCCCCAGGAAGCATTTCCTGAATGCATTTGTGGCCCATAGCCTTTTCTGTGAAATCAGACCATACATGCATACTTAATGGATGGCTTTAGCTAGAACTGAGATTATAAAAGAACCACACTGTACATGAACTGGAAAAGGAAGGTTTGGATAGTATACTAGTAAAGATCTGAGGTATCTATGCATCTATCTCCTGC
Source organism: Acomys minous (assembly GCF_964271855.1). Taxonomy (NCBI): domain Eukaryota; kingdom Metazoa; phylum Chordata; class Mammalia; order Rodentia; family Muridae; genus Acomys; species Acomys minous. The sequence goes on from NC_140497.1 coordinate 89,637,891, forward strand.
CCAGGTCTTTGAGACTGTTTCTAGAGAGTATTCAGTGAACAATCTTCCTGCGTATGTCACCAAGCAACAAAGTATCAGCCATCATTTTGGGGGGAGGGAACCCAGTGTGTTCAACTAACGATTTTTTTTCTCTGAAAAATACAAAGAGGGGCCCATAATGCTGACCAATGTATCTTTATACTCTGAAGGCATAATTGAAAGTTAGAAATATTGAGTTGGCATTTGTGCAGTCTTGTGGAAAGAGCCAACTCCAGGGTCCAGGCAGTATCCTGACTCAAGGTCAGCTAAAAGGAGAATTATGAAGCTCCCAGTGCCCAAAACAAAGTCTAGACAGAGAAAATGCCTAAACTCCAGAGTGAGCCAATCTCTTGACACTAAGAAGATACAAAAGTCACAAAGGAGACAGGACTAAGTCTCCTAAGAGCAGGGATACCGCAGTGGTCGGGGATAGTACTGTCATATAGGAAAAAGCACATTGTGCTCCTTAAGAAGTGTGGGAAGACGATCAGAGGTTAGTAGGCAATTGAGAGATTAAACTGCAGAATCAGGACATATTAAGAATCAGGACCTAGGTGAGTCCAGAAACTCAACAGTGATGTGGAATAGCAAAAGCCATTCAAGGATAAAATGTTTGCTGTAATTTTAAGGTATTTGAAGAAGAAAGAAGAAAGAAAGAAAGAAGAAGAAGAAGAAGAAGAAGAAGAAGAAGAAGAAGAAGAAGAAGAAAAAGAAGAAGAAGAAGAAGAAGAAGAAGAAGAAGAAGAAGAAGAAGAAGAAGAAGAAGAAGAAGAAGAAGAAGAAAGGCAAATGAAAGTAACTTGGGAAATCTGTAGAAAAGGATAAGGGTTTGTGAGAGAGGAACTAACAGCATCAGGGAGGTCCCAATGAAAGATGTATCAAGTTGGATGAAGCAGGTTTTGAGGTAGAACCTAACAATTGCTCTGGTAAAATGCATTATATAGATAATTCAATTTTTCAGGAGCTTCACTTGTGAGAGAGAACAGGACATAAAGTCTCAGTCACTCAGAATGCCTTGGACTATCAAAAACTACAGATAAATAAGACTATATATCCAACTTACATGTTGACCCTTTTGTTTTGTTTATGTGATTAACAGCATGTAACAAGCCAGGCATGGTGGAGTATACCTTTAATCCTAGAACTTGGGAGGCAGAGGAAGGTGGATCTCTGTATGTTCAAGGCCAGCCTGGTCTACAAAGGGAATTTCAGAACAGCCAGGGCTACATAGAAAAATCTTGTCTTGAAAAACTAAATAAATGAATAAATAAATAAAAATATTTTAAAAATGTTTACTAGATTTAACAACTTTGAAGATAATGTGCATGTTTGTGGCATATTTATAGTTCCTACAAAATGATAGCAAGTGTACATGCTTTGCTGTAACATGTACGCACATAGCTAGATAGGTTACAATGCTTCTGTAGTCACATTTGTGGCATTGCCTCATTATTTTTAATGGGTGTATAGGTTTTCAGGAATTGCTATAACTTGGTTAATTTACAAATCATCTGTTGATAGAAGTTTAGACATAAAATTCCTCACATCCTGTACTTGTAAAATAAGATCACAGACAAGAGGTCTCTACTTCCTTGATAGACATCACTAAAGCATATCTCACAGACACTGGGGTGGGTTGTATTATTAAGTGGCAAATCCTGTCTCTTTTGTGAATTCTTATGGTCACAAATTCTTCCGTATCCTCTGACTTTTGTCTTCCTTGTGTGAGTGACTTGAACTAATGGTATGTGGTTACAAGTTGCACTGTTGTTCTGAGCTGGACCTTACAAACATTGAGCATTGCATTCTTTACATGTGTCAAAGAGCAAAGACCTCTGCCACTCCAGCCAGAGTCTAAAGTGAAGCCCATGGAGCAGATGTGGCATTGACCTAGATGTTGAAATGTCTGTTGAATCTCCCAAGACCTGTCAACTTTAGCCAAACCACAGTTGCCCTACATATTCATAGGCAAGAATAAAACATCACGGGAAAAGTCCTAATGGCTTTCATTCTGTGAAAATACATTTTTTCTATGTGGATTTAATTTACTATGGACACTGGTCACAGACATTTAGCCCTGAGTTTTCACAATAACATTGTCAACAGGAAAGCTTCAAGACAGAACCAAAATGCAGAAACATCTTGGCTGAGTTGACTGCATTAGGTGGTGACTCAGTTGGGTGAAATAGAACCCACACAGATCCAGTTGCTATGGTACTGACTAAAAGAAGGAACAAATGTATAACTTAATATCTGAGGAAGTGTTTAATAGGTGTTGGATTCAGTCCACAACTTGGATTACTCAGATGACCTATGTTCTCAACCACTGTGCTGCTCAGTGTCTAGTCCCTATGAAAAAATCCCCTTGAAAACAACTTAAAGTAGCAAATGTTTATTCTCCTGCCTAGTTACAGAAATTTCACAGTGTGGTCACTTGGCCTTGTCACTTTGGGTGAGATGTGAAGCCAAACATATTGGTGGAAAATGTGCATGGTCGAACAATACCACCTAGCTTATTGTGGCCAGGATATACATAGCATGTAAAAGAAAGGTCTTTGCATGAGGCATGCCTTCCAATATCACATCTCCAGCGATCTGCTTCCTGGAAATAGATCCTGCCTACTAATATTTCATTTATGTATGAACTTATCAATGTAATAATTAACAAAGAACCCTAGTTTCCTGAGGGTCCAAGCACCTTTCAATTCTAGGATCAAGCCTTATAAACACAAGGCTTTTGTGAGGAGACTACCTGCCAAAGCTGTAACAATTGTGTGTCCCTTATTAGTGCCCTGCTTATATGAGAAACTAAGCAAGGAAGATTTCAAGCACAATTAATCATAAGACAAATAGGGTTCAATGTTGTACCCAGTGCAATCTACAAAATACTTGGAACGTGACAGCTTAGAGAATAGACTACCACCCTCATTGCTGCAACAGGTCCCAAGGACATAAATGGCAGCTACATTTTTTTCTGAACTACAAGCTCCAGAATTCCATGTCCTCAGAAAAGAAATGTTCTGGTCTAGTAGGAGGATACCAACACCAGTTCTGGTGAGTTTGGGCCCATACTCTAAACTTATCCTTGTTGGTCTTGGCTATAGCAACTGCATAGTGAAATTCCCACCAGAAAAAAAAAAGTGTTCAAAGGGATATCAAAAGTATTCCTGGATGCAGGCTTGTCTTTCTGTGCCTGCATTATGGAGCCATAACCCTAATTTATTCATGGACTTACTACTGTTACCATTGAAGACAATTTGTTGCTTGTCTGTTGGCGTGATGGGTGAAAAAGAGTGATAAATATCACTGGGACATCAAACATACTTTGGTAAGAGTTTGGACCAATAGTTTTGTGTTTAATATTGTGAGGATGGAAAAATAAAGTCCATCATTTGTTTTTCTGAAAGAAATGGACTGTAGGGTAGTCCTAACTTATCTTTTAATTCTCAGAGGTATATGTTTTAGTTTTACAGAAGCAGAACCAGTGTAATTTGCATAAAATAACAATTTAGATGAGAATTTGGCAAACACATCTACTCTTTGCCATCTTAGCTCTTCCTGATAGGGTGGGAGATATCAGACACATCATATGTTGAGCATCCTTCCTTCATGTACTTAAACACCACTCTCTAGCATGTACATTTTATTCATATATGTAGGATACGTGTCCCTTTCTTATCACCAGGCTTTGGTAGCATGCCATTATTAACACAGCAACCTAGTGAGTAAAATATTCAGATAATTAATGTTTTGTGAATTATTATGATAGATAAGAGAATTAGCATACCCAAAGCAGCATGGGAAGATGGTGATAATCATCCTTATGACAAGATAAAATAATTTCATTTTCCTAAACTGAGAAAGAATAAGAAGTAAATATTTTCTAGATCAGTGACCACATATGAGATGTCAGGAGCTTTTAGAATTTTCTCAAATAAAAATCCAACATGGCAGCAGAAATTGAAGCCATGAACTGGTAAAAATTTATGACCATCAATCTTCATCAACCATTTTATATCTCATTTTTGAAAGAACCATAAAGGTTGATTAAATAATGACTCAGAAAATCCCCAGCATTCCTTCCCAGAAGATATTACTACACATGATATATATCTTGGCAGGGGCATCATAGTCTCCAGGAGTTTGTGAGAACTCCAGTTGGCATTTCAAGATATCATATTTCTTATTTCTCTAGTCAAGACTCCAATGTAGTTTTTCTGACAGCTGCTAGCTCTATCAATTCCAAATATACATCATGGGACTAGAGTACTAATCCTAAAATGTGTGCATAGTTATTCTACAGTAAGTGAGAGACAGCCTTGCCTGATGCTTTATTTCCACCTGACTTGTACGAGTTATTTTTTTTTTAATCTAAGTGGCAGTCTTGTTTTAATTAGTATCCTATAGTTCCCATGATGTTTTTTTTCTTTTCCCAGGTACTTAAGTCAAGTCAAGCCTACTTGACCAGTATTACAGTCTAATGGGGAAAGGATTGAGTAATTTTATACATGGGTGTGTGTGTATGTGTGTGTGTATGTGTGTGTGTGTGTGTGTTTTCCCACATGTGTGTTATGTGTATGAATCCCTTAGAACTAGAGTGATAGCCTATTGTGAGCTGTCATGTGTGTGCAAAGAATATAACCCGGGGATTCTGTAAGAGCAGCCAGTGCTCCTAACTGCAGAACCATCTTGTCCACCCTAAATTGGATAATTTTTAACATACAAAATTTCTGTAGTGTTCCCATGTTTTTTCCAGGTCCAGGAAGCTTGTTCACAAAAGCACCCGTGACTTCGTGAGTTTAATTTGTACCAACATAAACAAGAAACCACAATTTTCTATCTGAGTAACTTACATACTTGTCACAATGGTTCTTACTTGTTATGACCCGACAGTGTCTTTATTAGTGCTCTGTGCTACTTAACTCAAAGAACGCATTTTATTACTCAGCACCAAAAGCCCAAATGAGATTTTGATTGTCCCTCAGATCCTGATGCCAACTGAATAACTGTTTGTGGTTTGACACACATCTTTAGGAGCAGCAGCCTGATCACAGAAATCCTAAGATCCCACCATTCCACTGATGGTAAGTACTCAACTCCATAACAGCAGATTCCATGATAAACTCCACCTTACACTGTCGTGCTAGTAGTGCTTACCTCCCTGTGATGATTAGGATTGTCAACTTAATAATGCTCAGAAGCACTAAAGAGCTCACTCCTGAGCATGTCTGTAGAGATTATGTTGAGAATGTTAACTGAGTTGAAAAGACCCATCATAAACATGGGTAGTGCCTTTCCGTGGACTGAGGTCTCAGACTATATAAACAGAGTACCAACATTTGTCTCTGTTACCTGACTGTGGGTGCGATGTGGCCTGCCACAAGTACCTGCCACAATTTCTCTGTCGTTGGTGAAATTTATGCTTTAACTTTGATTGAAAGAAAAGTTTTTCCTTGCTGGAGTGTCTTTATCAATTACTTTGTCACAGGAAAATTAAAGGTTATCACTGGAGTTTTGGTCGGCTCCTATCTGATATTATACAAAGAGTGTTCTAGCATTTCTCCAAGACTCAGTAAAACCCTTTTCATGTCTAAGTTTCTGTAAAGACAACACATTCCAGGCAGGTATCCCAGCCAGAATCCTGAACATCAAATGAGGCATGATTTACCCACCAGAGCAAGTCCCACCATCCAGACCCATGCTCTACCTCCAATTTCAATTTCTCGAAGACCCACTGTAGTTTCTGCTACACTCAGTTCCCATAGTATGTGTTAACAAAGTCTTACAGGTAATTTAGCATCACCTCATTTCCTGCTGGACAGTCTCAGTCCATGACCACAGCCTAGATCCGATTGTCTCCCTGGATTTCATGAGGCTCACTGGGAATAGTTCCAAAGAAGGATGCATGCCATGTTACCAGTCGCCTAGGACTGGGAAGAAAGAGCATGCTCTCTTTATAAAGAAAGAAGCTCATCACATACCAGTTAATTCTGGTCTTCCATCTAAGGCAGTGGTGTTTCTCTGGTTCATTTCCATCTGTGACCTTAATTTGGCTGTTTTTCTTTTCAGGCCTGACTTTGACATCGTTAACAACTGACATTGGGCATTCAATCTCTGGCAATCTTGCCAACCTTTGCAACTAAGCCATAAATCTGATTTTCCCCCTTTCCTCTTTGACTAACAAAGCTTAATATTTCCTCACAAGCTCTGGTGGACCTTTTTACTTCCTGACTCGGTTGACTTCTTTCTTACTGTCTACTAAGACAATATTTAAAACTGGTTCAAAGGAACTAGTCTACAATTTAAAAAACCTTTATTGCACCTAAATCAGGTAAGCTCTATAGCAACCACATTTACCTAATGTCTTCCCTGGACCCACTTGACACATTAATCTTACTTGCCAACATATCACCATTTATATTGGAGCTGCTGTAACAGAATGCTCAAGATTATGTAATTAACAGACGACAGGAAGTTTTTGTTCATGGTGTTAAAAGTTGGGAGGTTCCAGACTAAGCCATCTGTAGATACAACACCACAACTCACAACACCACTTTGTCCTGGAATCGTGACAAGGCCATTGCAGTCTTCTGTAAGGAGCAAATTGAGGTTAGCAGTTTCTGCAGACATGGCAACAGTCACACTTGGACAAGAGGAGGGCTTTGTCATTCCAAATGAATCTGAAGCATTGGGGTGCTCACTGGGTAGCATGGCCCTTGCTAAAATCAAACAATAAACATGACCCAGGATTCCATCTGCTCTTGACACATTCGCTCAGGGCTTATTCAACACCCACCCCCATGCAACACTTAGCCTGTAGATGGTGTTATCTTCCCATATATGGCAGAAGGGGTGACCCAGGTTTGAGTCCATGCCTGTGAACTCTTGGTCTCTCTGTCTTAACAAGATTATGGGGAATTGCAGTCTTGTGGGGGAATTACACCACTGGAAGTGGCCTTGGGGAATTGAAAGCTTCTCCTCACTTCCACACTCTCTCTGGTTTATGGCTTTGGTTAATCTCTCAGCCTCCCGCTCTGGCTGCCTCCTCTGCCATTATGGACTCTTTCTCTGGAACCTTAAGCTCAGAAAACTCTTCCTTCTGTAAGCCCCCTTAGTCCTGGTGCTTAAACACAGTCACAGAGCAGTAAGTAGTGCAGAGCTCCCTCGTGGTCAGCTTTATATTAGCAACCACCATCAGGACTGTGGAGTGTTCAGGACCTAATCACCTCTAAGAGGATCCAGTCACTTGCAACTGCTCAACTGCAGGTGGCATTTCCATATGTGGCTTTCAGGGCATAAAAACATTCATACCGTGAGGTCATTTTTGTTTGGTTGCTCATTTTGTTTTGTTTTTTATAGTTTGCGTTCACGAATCACAGATCTGTTGTCCAGGAGAGCCTTTTCTCTCATGTGCCCTTATTCTGCAGTATCTCTCTGGCTATTGCTTCTTTTCAGTTACAGAAACCTTTGAATCAGCCTCCCTAGTTCCGAGATGTTCTTCTCACCATTGTATGTTCTAATCAGACACATATAGAAGTTAGGAGGTGATCAATAAAACCTTGGAGTTGCAATGTTTGTTATCACTATCAATTAACATGTGAGGCTTTTCCCACATGTAAAAAAAATTATTAACAGGGTCTAGAGACACAACTCAGTTGGTAGAGAGCTGGATTCAATTGAACCCTGGATTCAATAGGGCAGCAGTGTATGAACTTACGGTGGTAGAGCACAGACTTGTGATCACAGCATGCAGGAGATAAAGGCAGGGGGATCAAAAACTCCAGGTTGTCCTTGGTGACATAGTGAGGTCAAGGCTGCCCTGGGTTACATGGGACACTGCCTCAACAACAACAGCAGCAGCAAAAGCAACAACAATGACAACAATAACAAAAACTATACTACTAAAGAAACTAAATTCCAAGGATGTCCATGAGGGCTATGAGAGGTATACATTGAATTATTACTGCAAATAAAATACTTTATTCTTATTTGGTTTCTATGTCTTTACCTTGTGTTCAGTTGTCAGACGTTTTAACTTTCAATGGTTCTTTTAGGATTTTCAAGATGACAAACTTCATATGCAGCAGTAATAATGCTGTATATAAGTTCTAACACCTTCTTTTCTCATCATCCTGGTAAGTTCCCACACAAAGCAAAACGATATTTGTAGCCATCATTAATGGATCCTACTTAGAACCTTTCCGTGTTTGTTTATGAAACATGGGTTCGGTTTTTAGGAACATATCAGAGATGTATGTGTTATTTTGGGAGAATATATCACAGAGATACAGAGGCAATGTGATTTTCTATCAGCAGTTTTCTCTTCATTTTTATGAATGTACAAAAGTGGATATAGCCATTGCAGTGTCAGTTTCTTATCTTTTATATTTAATGCTTTCCTTTACATGACTCATCATAGAAAAAAATACATACCAAACACCCTGATGATAACCAGCAAAAGAGGACACACCTGTAATCTTACAATTTCAGAGAGTAAGGCAAGATAATTTAATTACAAGTCTGAGTCTAACCTGGGCTATGTAGTAACACCATGTCTTATGAAAAGAGAAATAAAAGAATAATTGTTGGAAATATAAAACTATATTTTGTAATCTGTGCGTGGGTGTACGTGTGTTTGGTTATGGGCCAAGTGTGAGACAACTGTTGGTGTCATTTTTCAGTCATCTTCCACTTTTGTTGTTGTCATTGTTTAAATAAAGGGTCTGTCACTGACACGGAACTTGTAAAGTAGTCTGTGGGTCTACTTGGGTCTATGTGTCTCCATCTCTCTTGCACAGAGATTACAACTGGGTACCAAAATATGCGGCTTCTGCCTGGAAGTCTAAGGAGCGGAATTAATTTCCTTGTGCTCTTGAGGCAGATATGCTATCAAGTGACTGGTCCTCATCCTCCCTGTGATGGTGTGAAGAAAGTAAGTGATAGAGGAGACATAACAAGGAGGAAAGATGGTTGTCATATAAATAGCCAAAGTCCTTTACTATTGTTAATCTTATCAGTAACAGTAATACATAGATAACAGATGTTAGAACTGAAGAATGCTCAATTTTAATAAAATTTCAAGAAAAGTATGGACATATGTGAGGGGAGCAAGAGTCAGTGCATCACCAGTCGCAGATAAGATGAACATGGGCTCACCTTGAGAATCCAGGTAGGAGAGGACCAAAGTACTGCAAATGGCAAACACTTTTGAAAAGCTAGTGTACCAGTTACTTTTTATGTTATGTTTCCTTAACCAAGAAGCTGGTGAGAGCCAACCTGAGAAGGAAGAGGCTTGTGTGGCACATGGTTGGAGAGATACAGTCCATCGTGATGAGAAGACATGAGAGATGCAGCCCCATGGCAGAGGAAGCATGTACCAACTCTTGCTTACTTCTCAGAAAAAGGACAGGAAGCAAACATAGGTAGAGAAACATCGCAGCCTACCCTAGGTGACTCACTTCCTCTGCTGAGGTCCCACCTTCTGAAGGTTCCACAATGTCCCCAAACAGTGCTGCCAGCTGAGCCCTCCTCATGCCCCAATACAGGAGCCTTGGAAGGAAATTTCACATTCTGATAACAACAGCAGAGAAACTCGCATTGTTACATACAGAGAAAAACGGGGGGGGGGGGGGGAAGAGAGAAGCTAACTGTGGCCTTATAGTACAGGAGAATAGCACTGTGGTTTTAATATTGAGGAAACAGGCTAAGTGTGAAAGAAGATGAAGACACAGAACACTGAACTCCAGTTAGCAAATTATTGAGAGCATTAATAAAGTAAGGTTGAATTTTGAAAGAAAAGTTGAACCTTTCAAAGATGATAGGAAACCAGAGGCAAGAAAATAAGAAAGAAGGGACTCTTAACTGCTAACTTACAGGAGAAGATGATTTGATTTTTTTTTTAATTTTCAGTGGTTGACCAGTTCTCTAAGAATTGAGCAGGCCTAGGTTCAATTATATACCAGCAGGGAAAAACCTGCTGCTAAGGTCACAATCCATCAATACTGGAAAGCCCTGAGCTTTGCGAAAAATGGAGGATTCCCTTTGTGAGCAAGGCTTCCTCTTCTCTGCCTCAGAGAGCTCAGATCCCCACACCCTCTACCTGAGGAATGTCAGGTAGACTTTAGGGAAATTACAGATCCAACTCCTTTTTTCCAGATAAGAACACATTCAGCAAGCTCCACGTTAGTGATGCATCTCAGTTCCTAAGCCCTTCAGCCAATGACATTTGCCCATCCTAGATATCCCCGCCCCCTCCTCAAAGTTCTATATAAACCCTCATTCACCCCAAATAAAATTGATCTGCCTCCCCTCAGCTGGTCCCAGGAAGTTATTTCCGTACATCTTCACAGGCCGCTGAACCCACAGTTTCTCACTTTTGCTCCCTTCTTCCTGACGACTGGTGGCCAATGGCCCCAGGAATGGGGGCAGGGGGATAAATATAGGAAAGTCTGTTTCCTATAGGTAGCCAAGGGACAGTAGCAAATTTATGAGATATAAAGGGCTTGAGACAATGTAAAGTAAGTTAGGGACACATGTTTGAGTAAAGTGTATTATCCACACATTGTACTAAATGAAGAATTTACAGCAAGTGAGAAGGAACAAGTCTGAAAGCAATTGCCTAAGTTTAAAAATTTGGATGTCGATCCAGGATAGGAGAACAAGAGACAGGCAAAACTTCACAGAGATGGGTAGAGAAGAACTGAGATATGTGTATATAGCAGTAGTGGGGAGAAAGAGAATGAGAAACAAGTATGACAAAGACACACAGTGTTTAAAAGACAGAAGGTATTTTTAAGTGAGAAAGGATTTCAGAAATATACATAGTTATATATATATATCTATATATATGTATGCATATGGCTTGATAAATGGTCAAGGAATCTAATTCTATGCAACACAGCTTTGTTGCAGCAGTGAGGAAACAGAAGCAGACATGAAATTAGAAAGGATAAAGTGATGAAAAGCTCTAAAAGCAGCTGAGTAACAAAAGCGTTGGAAAGTGTGAGAGACAATCTTAAGTGCCATTATATTTGGGTTAGGTTAACTAGTGATTTAATCAAAAGCTAGCCTATAATCTCCTGTAAAGACAGTTTTTATGTGACCAATGACCACGTGACTCTCTAGACTCTGAATGAGCAAATTAACCTTCACAATGAGATCTTAATACATAGAAAAAATGTGAGAAAAGACTGAGGTCTCTATGAAACAAATTCTCCATCAGATTCAAGGGTTCACATCAACTCCCATCAGTATTGTCAGACTAGAGTCCTCCTACCCTAGAAGTTTCTGACATGCTAGACTCCAGGATTTCATGACTTCACTCTGTAAATAAATCTCTGTGGACACATGTGCACGCATGTGTGCATGCATGCACACACACACACACACACACACACACACACACACACACACAGAGAGAGAGAGAGAGAGAGAGAGAGAGAGAGAGAGAGAGAGAGAGAGAGAGAGAATGTAATAAAGAAGCCTGGATAACATGAGAGGACTATTTAAGTAGAATAGATGTTAGTCTACCAACTTGTGAAGAGTTAAAAAAAAAAAAGACTAACATTTGAAACCAAACAAAAATTAACAGCAGCAAAGACTGAAAACATTCATTGTGCACATAACTCTTCTCTCTCTCTCTCTCTCTCTCTCTCTCTCTCTCTCTCTCTCTCTCTCTCTCTCTGTGTGTGTGTGTGTGTGTGTGTGTGTGTGTGTGTGTGTGTGTGTCTGAAAAATTACTAGAACTGGTAAAAATTATGAGAATATAGCCTCGGTCTACATACTTAGTTTAGTATCAAAAACAAACCTTAAGTGTTCTATGTGATTACAACAAGCATCTAAAAGTTTATCTGTCTAGTGGTACTTCATATATCAATAATAAAAGTTAAAGGGGTAGTGATTATTACTGTGATAGTAACAAGAAGAATTCATACATATATGTTATATACATGTAATATAATATATATCATATAAATGTACATTGAGAGAGGGGGTGAGAGAAACAAAGAGGACAGACTAGCTAAGTAGTCTGTGCTGGCCTGAAACTTGAACTTCAGTGAAAGGCTGGGATTGTGTGTAGGTATACACCACCATGTTTCCCTTGTAGTTTTACAGCATAAAGGGTAAATACGAGCTACAATGAAATTGTGTATGTGTGTGTGTGTGTGTGTGTGTGTGTGTGTGTGTGTGTGTGTGTAGGTAGCATTTTAATATGACATATTCATAGTCTGTACCATGAGTTTTGCATATTCCCAGCAAACACACGCTTCTGTACTTTCCTCTCTTCCTTATCCTTCATTTCCCCCACATTTTTTTAGTTTCATGTCTCTGTTGAATGTCTGGACTCAAACTGTGAGAAAGAAAACCCAATATTTTTCCATCTGACCCTGGCATGTTTCATTTAAATTGTGTATAATCCATAAATCCCCTGAAAAGTTTTCTGATTAGGATGAGCCAACAGTTAAAACTTTAGAAACTCTCGAAACTTAACTTCTAAAGTTTTCCTTTCTACAATTTTACTTCTGTCGTTTACAAATTTCAACCTATATACATTATTAGAAGACTTAATTCACGAACTTCATTTGTACTTAATTTAAATTATTTGTTTGTAAGCTGTTTGAGAAAAATAATCAATAAATTGAGTCAATAATATTAGCAGATGTATTGCTTTAGTTACGAGGTGGTAGAATTGAATAATTTCTGCAATTGCTACTCTAAGCATGATTTGTAAACACTGAGAGCTAAACAGATGGGGAAGACACCTAGACTATGATTATGAATCTCATATCTCATCAAAATGAACAAACCCAACAGAATTTGATGACATTAGAAAGATTATAGCACCTCATAAAGAAATTTATATATATATATATATATATATATATATATATATATATATATGCACTAACATATGATAATACAAGAATGAGAAGTAAGTAAATAAGGAAGATAGCCATATTGTTTTAAAATACTGATGACAATATAATTTAAAAGAAAAATTATGTAGATACATTTTAAAAGCATGCAGTGATCCGTTGCTTTATAGGCCATGTGGTTTACAATCCAGGAAATCTAGGAATGATTATTGTACTCATTTCAAATAGAGTTAATATTAACTGTAAAAAAAAAAAACAGAAGTCAATAAAACAGAAGCTGAAGAGATAGTTCAGCCCATGCAAGAATGACAACCTAAGTTCATGTCCCCAGCACCCAGGTAAAAGATTCACGGCAGCACGTGCTCTTAGCCAAGCACTGAGGGGGGTTTTAGAGGAGACATTTGGCTTCCTGGAGATCACTGGCCAGCGAGCCTAGTCATTCAGAGAGATTCAAGTCCAGTGAGGAACAATGTCTACCAAAATATGGTAGTAAACAACAGAGAATGGTACCCAGCATCAACATCTAGCCTCCACATGTATGTGCACACATGTACAGAAACAGATACACAGCAATAATAATCTGCATTTCAAATATAGCAATTTCCTTGTAAACCTTAGTAATTGATATTTATAAACTTAGAAATAAAATCTTAGCTTCAGATACTCTTTTACATAATTTAGAGTTATGAGACTTTTTTACTCTCTATAAAAGTCTTTTTTTTTTCTCTTTATAAAGTCTTAAGAAAGAAGTATCACAAATCTCTCCATTAACAACAAGGAAACAGAAACAACACATTTCCAACCAAGTAAGCAAAGGCCCAGAGAGTCAAGTTTGCTGCACTTACAGTGTGTTCATCAGCTGGCTAAGCATTCCGACCAACTTCATAAACTACTACAAGCAAGAAACCTGAGGCTCAAGAATCTTAGGCAATTTCCTCAGATTTTCAGAGCTAGGAACCAGCAAATCCTCAGCCTAAATCCTGGATCTTTATAAGTGTCACTAAGACAGAAGCTGGAAGGCACACAATGGATATTGGGCAGCAGCTCTGTATAAAGCTGTAGAGCTCATGAGGACTCTGTGAAGGTCTTGACTCCAGAAGTGTGCTTGTGTAGAAGGAAACTGCACACAGGAGCTCTCAGCTTTATTGTCCTTGTGACAAAATGCCTGACAGAAATGACATGAAGAAAAAAGGATTTATTTTGACCATTTGTTTCACAGATTTCATTCTACGGCCCTTGGTTTTGTTGAGTCTGGGGTCAGGGTGAAGCAGAAAAATCAGGGCACAAGGATTAAGTGGAGGGAGGAAGATGTTGCTCATGGCAGGGTAAAAAGAAATCAGACCAAGGAAGATGAGAAAGGAGGAGGGCAAGATCTATCCACATGAACCTTCCTCTAGTGACCAACCCTGCCTACTTTATCCAATCATCCACAATCCTCTGCCTTTCTCGCCTCTCAGTGCCATCAGGAAATGAATGCACAGAGCGCTGGATACATTCTCTGGGCTAAGATTCTTATGATCCAACCATCCCTAGAAACCTCAGCCCTAACACCAATAGGGATATGCTCTCCTAGCCTTGTAGGCCTTGTGAATTCAGTCAAGCTAACAATTAATAGTAACCACCACACACACACACACAGGAAGAACTTCCAAAGAAGTTTGTATTGTGACACTAGAAAGAAACTAAGTAGCTACTTAGCAGAAAAGTATTTGACTACTGGAAAACTTTGATTGTTTAATAAGATCACTATAGCAGGAAGTCACTCAACAAGGATAATCTGAACTTCAGAACTAGCTAACACCCCTGGCTGTGCTTGATGGAATGGTACAAACCAAGAAATTTGTCGAGTCTAGAGGAAGGAGAAAGCAATGTGGCCTCACATAGTGACTCAATATTTAGTGAAGGTCTTATCCTCAAGAAGTGTGTGTGTGTGTGTGTGTGTGTGTGTGTGTGTGTGTGTGTGTCTTGCTAATTCATTAAGAAATAGACACAGGATTAGATTTATCTAAAAAGAGCTGTGAAGATGTGTGCATCCCTTCCATAATTGTGCAGATGATATCAATTTTGTTGCCTGGCTATGTTCATGCCAGTTGACTTCCAACACCATCTGTAGTATGGATAGAGATAAAATAACTATACACTGAGTGTGCAAATAGAAAAGGCTGGAGCACAGGATGTCAGAAGTGATGCTGGCTGAACAGGACAACTTTGCAATGGCTTTTGTTGTTGTTGTTGTTATTGTTGTTGTTGTTGTTGTTGTTATGAATGTGGTGATACCTTTGTGGAGTTTTTGCATCCTGCCTGTTAAGTAACGGCTTGGGCAGCTCAACAACAGAACTTTGTTGTATTTAGCTAGGAATTTTCTTCCCAAACCATCTGGCCTGGCAGGTGTTCATCATCAGATCTGGGTTGCTATGAGACTAGAGCTCACTAATGCTAATGAGGTGTAGAGACAGAAACCTAAATTTTGCTCATTTGAAGCGACTTTATGTGCGTTTTCTGCTGGAAGTACCAGCGATGCCGTATGACTTTCCAAAATGCAAAATTGGTAATTAAATGTTCCCAAAGAGGGTGCTCTGCTGATCAAATATGATAGAATAAATGAATGGGAATGTGTGTTTATTTTCGTTAAACATTATATGAATATTGATGCCTTTTCTCTTGGTAAAGAACAAGTCTGCGGTCTGTGAGTAATTTCAAACTAAAAGGAAAGGAGACGGGGAGTGTGGCTTTCTTTCTATATGATAGTTGTATCTTTATGCTAATAAAGAAAAGAGCCTCAGACTGTGGTTTTCAAAATGATATATAATATTTATGGAAAGTGTAGAAAAGGCAACAATAGAATGAAAGGATCACCTTGGTGATCTCTTTTCATCTAATGGCCACTGATATGACACGAAGTTCAAATTCAGCCAACTGATGGTAGACAGTCACAGGGTAGTGTTAAGGAAATTTGAAATTGACACTCAAGTCACCTTAAGAGAAACAGATTTACAGAAATAATGTAAGGGTGGATAAAGGAATCTGGTTTTTTATATTATTAGAATGACTTAAGAGAGCAGTTCTTAACCTATGGGATGCAACCACTTTTGGAGTTGAATGACCCTTTCACCGCAGCTACCTAAGACCATCAGAAAACACTAATATTTATATTATGATTCATAATCATAGCAAAATTACAGTTACGAAGTAGTAGTGAAGATAATTTTATGGTCAGGGTCATCACAACATGAAAAACTATATTAAAGAGTCACAGCATTAGGAAGGTTGAGATCTACTGCCTTAAACAAATACCTCAGCAGGACAGTACCTGGAACCACAGCAGACTCACTGAGGAGATGAATAGATAAGGCTGACACTGACCCAACAGTCGCTCATCTTGAAGCTACAAAGCATAGCCTGTGCTCCTAAATAAGTGCAATATAGGCCGAAGACTCATAATGAGCTTATGAAGTGCTTGTTTTCAAACTATTTTATTGTGAGTAGCTTCTGCAGAACGGGGAGGGGGCACTCTGGCCACCAGACTAAAGGGCATGAGAAGAAAGTGAACAAGAAACTCCGTCATCTAAGCCTTACTAGAATTCAGGTTACATCAGTTTTTAATAAATGTGAGTTTCTGTGTGATGCTTTGCTTGTGAAGGGGAGAGAAAGGTCATTATCAGTAAAATGTGGCAAACTTTGAAGCTTCCATCACACAACATAGAAAGCAGGTAGAAAAAGGTTTGCTTAAAGCCAATGTTACTGAAGATGACAATAAAGGGACACAGATACTAGATTCCACTATGGAGAGTAATAAAATAATGTTTTGTCTTTATGAAACACACTCAACCTTAAATATGTGTGTTTATTTTCTAGAACCAAACTAGGCAAAAAGAAATTTCCTCCAACATACCAAAGATAGAAAGATTCAATGATAGTTAAAAAGAAAAAGAACAGAAAAAAAATAAGTGCAGTTTAATAAGTTAATTAAATTATTTTGCTTCCTCCTTTATTATAATATTTTATTATGTTTTTATATTATAATAAAATGTACAGTTTTTTGTAAATGCACTATACTCTGGAAGTTTTGCATATTTATCTCAATTTTTTAAAAATAAAATTATGTTTGTGTGCGTGCATGTGTGTGTGTGTGTGTGTGTGTTTGTGTGTGTGTGTGTGTGTGTTTGTGTGTGTGGTCACAGTACAACTTCAGGAGTCAGTTCTTTTCTTCCACCAGGTTGGTCCAAAGGATTGAACTTACATTATCAAGCTTGAACCTAAGAACTTTTACATTCTGAGCCATCCTGCTGTCCCTATCCCATTTACTCTCAACAGTTGTCTATTTTAGGTGTTTAACTATCATTTCAGAAATGTACAAAGTAAGACATATAGTGACTTAATGATTATTTTCCAACTATAGAAGCAGTAAAGGATAGCCAGGAGGCCACAAAATTCCCAGTCTTGCAATTTCACACCTCACAGCCTGCTATGAACTGTGAACACAGGCAGAATAGTTTTTTCTAAAAAACCATCATGTATGATGTTTCTAGAAAAAGAGGCTAGGTGCGATGGTTTGAATAGGAAAGGCCCCCATAGACTCAGTGTTTGAATGCTTGGCTATAGGGAGTGGCACTATTAGGAGGTGTGGCCTTATCCTAGAAAGTATGTCACTGTAGGGCCAGGTTTTGAGATTGTATATGCTTAAGCTGTGTGAGGCACAGTCTCCTTCTGCTGACTTTGAATCAAGGTACAGAATGCTCAGCTCCTCTGGCACTATGTCTGCCTTCATGCTACCATGCTTCCTGCCACGCCATCCATGACGATAATGGACTAAACCTCTGAAACAATAAACCAACCCCAATGAAATGTTTTCCTCTGTAAGAGTTGCCATACTCATAGTGTTTCTTCACAACAATGAAATCCTAACTGAGACCCAAGGTGTGGAGGCAAACTGCACTCATAGTACTCTGTAGGATGGAGCAGGAGGACTGGAAGTCAGAGACCAAATAGGCTATGTAGTGAGGAGAGAGAGAGAGAGAGAGAGAGAGAGAGAGAGAGAGAGAGAGAGAGAGAGAGAGAGAGAAAGACAGAGACAGAGACAGAGATAGAGATAGAGAGACAGAGAGATACAAAGACAGACAGAGAAAGACAGAGAGAGAAAGAGAGAGAGAGAGGAGAGAGAGAGAGAGAGAGAGAGAGAGAGAGAGAGAGAGAGAGAGAGAGGGAAGGAGACAGAGATAACATAGACAGAGAGAAGAGAAAGACAGAGAGACAGAAGAGATGCCTTTTGTTGCTTTTCTCTACAGCAAGCACAATCCAATCAGTGTATGTTGCAAAGCAAGGCAACACTGCATTTTTCAGGAAACTAATTTAATCCTACAGAGAGGATTGTTTTGATTTATATTTTAAAAGCTCTCTTGAGAGTTGGATCTCTGAAACAGCAGAAATGTTATTAGGATAATTCCAAACTGAGTAGAGGAATTACTTAAGTTCTGGTACAATTCTACAGTCTACTATGAATTAGAATGTAGGTCAGAACTAGACGTTCCTGTGGGCTCCTTCAAATACTGGAGCCGACTGATCTCTGCGGGGCCAAAGTGGCTAGGAAAATGTAAGTGATTTATTTACACTCTTATAAAGAAAACCTTCCCTAACAGTGGAAGTACCTGGGTAGCATGGTGTGTTCAATTGCAAAACTGCTGACTATCCCACCTGTGCTAGCCACGCCTGGTTCTCCCAATCAAAAAGAATCCCACTGATTTCTTAAGTGTTCTCTGTCATGAAAGGATTTCATGGTTCATCATCAGATCCATAGGAACACAAGGTGAGCTGTAGAATATAGTACATTGCTTTTTTTTTTTTTCTTTTGTTTTGGTTTGGTTTTTTTGTTTCTTTTTGGGGGGGGTGTTTTGTTTTGTTTTGTTTTGTTTTCGAGACCAGGTTTCTCTGGGTAACCTTAGCTGTTCTGGACTCGCTCTGAGGACCAGTCTAGCCTCAAACTCACAGAGATTTCCCTGCCTCTGCCTTGGCAAGTGCTGGGATTACCGGCGTGCACCACTGGGCCTAGCAAGTACACTATTTTTGACATTTTGTTTTTTCCTTCTGTAAATTAGGATAATAGTGACATTCTATAGAGAATGCATTCCTGAGTGAAACAGCACACATTCATCAGCCACAACAACTGGGCAACCCTTGTATCTGTTTTCAGGAGAACCCATTTTAATGAGCTCTTGAAACAACCGTAAAACCATGCTTTACTTTTCTGAGCTCTCCATTCTTTCAATACCTCTTACTTGACACTGTTTATTCAAAACAGGACATTATATTCAATCTTAGATTGGCAAGCTGTTACTGTACATGTTGATGGTTAATCTGTCTGCCTTCATCTTGTGATGCAGACCTATTATTGACTCCCATATTGTGATGTCTTCCATGTAAAGAACAGCACTCTGGAAATTTCTACCTCAAATCGCCTAATGCTCGGCTCTTCTTTCACATCAATTTTCTAGGTAGCTTCATGTTTTCAGCACAAAAAAAAAGATACTGCAAGCAAAATAATTGACTCTAGTCCTGTTCCCAAATACTTACTCAAGACATAGCTTTAATTAATCTATATATCTAGGTAGTAAGACTTAGAATAGGCGCCATAATCAGGTCTTTGGGGATCCAGATTATCCTACAAGGTAAAATTGGATATTAAAGAAATACAAAACTCAGTGGGTGAGATGGCTTAGCAGGAAAAGTCACTTGCTTATCGCCAAGCCTCACAAACTGAGTCTGATTCCCAAGACCCTCATGGTGGAGAATAGAACCAATTCTGGCAGGCCATCCTTTGTCTTCCATACACTTAGGATCGATGCAACTCCTAACCACACACACACACACACACACACACACACACACACACACACACACTCCTTTAAAAATAAATCCTTTTAACAAAGGAAATAAATAAAATGATAAGAGAATAGAAAAGAATTGTTTGAAGGAATCTGCTGTTTGATGTTGCAGTCCTCCCTGTCTGGATAGCCATTCTAAGCTTCGTGTTAGGTGCAAGGCCCCTCTCCTTAGGAAGGCCTCTGTCTCTCCCCTTGACTCCATCTGGAGAGGGTCTTTAGACATAGATGTCCCTAACCACATTTGAAATAAGGCTCTCGACACAGCTCCCTGCTAGCTCTCCCCTCCCTGTGCCTATAGAATAATTAGGAGCTGTGCTCCCATTCATATTTTAGGAGTGTGCTGCCAAATGCAAACAAGCATCCTTAAGGTGCCAGGTTTCAACCAATTATGAACACCTCTGCTGGAAACCACCCCCCAGCCACTCCCCAAGGGCTCTATAGCCTTTGTTCTCCCTGAGTAAACTGTCTCCTGAAGAGTTTCCCGGAGTGTTCGTTCTCCACTGTGCCTACAGCCTTCCAAGGCCCTGCATCTCTTCTTCTGCTCCTCCTGCTTCAAGTGGGCTGGTGGCAATCAGCCCCCAGGAAGGAGGAGAACCACAAGAAATCACATTATTGAACAAGCTTTAATACTATTCCATTTTTTTTTATTTCACAAAGCAAATGAATAGATAAATCTAAAGGAAATAGTATGATCAAGTTAGAGAACAGCAAAAATATAAAGTCCTCCTCTGAGAAAAGGGAATTTAGAGGGCAGAGAGATGACTCAGTGGCTGATAGCAGTTGCTACTCTTGCGAAGGACCTGGGATTGGTTCCCAGAGCTCACAACCATCTATAGCATTAGTTCTACGGGATAAAACCCCCTCCTCAGACCTCCATGGGCATGAGGTTTCCATCTGCTTACTCTGCTTAATTTTCTAGACACTTGAATGCTTCCTTCTGCAGAAGCATCAGATCCCCCACTCCACAAAACACAACGCCAACTTCCAACAGTTTTAACAGAAGTCTCTCAGCTCAGGGTGCATACCTTCCAATTCACCGTGCTGTAAAACCCCATAAAAGCTGCGATGCAAAGCGGGAAGGCCACTGGCCAGGGTAGTATTGTGTCTTGCCAGTGGGAACTTTCTGAGTGAAATTAGCAAGATGATCCCAACTCACTTTCGAGTAAACAACTTGTCTTATTAAACTGTGGTAGGCCCACGTGAGAGTCTAGCTTACTCTCCAAATCCTTTTACACTGCGTGCAGGCGTGTGTGTGGACCACTTCAATAATGAGGTACACCCCAGGCCTAAGTAAACATTTTGACCTTCCTTTTTCCCCTCTCTTTACAGGTAAAATAAAACTCCTACTCTCTGTTCTTTTAATTTATAATTATTTCATAGCGTGTGCTCACTGTTTTGGGTACTCCATTGAACAAAAGAGAAATAAAATTCTAACCCTGATTAGCTTCCACTCTGAGGGGAAAAAAATACAAACAATAAAACATAATTCTTAATTGAAGTAATTAAATGATGGAAATTATTAGAGGAAAACAGTTAAATAAAGAATAAGAAGGCTTATCATCAGAAAATAAATGGGAAAAAAGGAAGTTGTTCTGT
The DNA here is from genome assembly GCF_964271855.1 of Acomys minous. Classification (NCBI taxonomy): domain Eukaryota; kingdom Metazoa; phylum Chordata; class Mammalia; order Rodentia; family Muridae; genus Acomys; species Acomys minous. Next base: position 89,659,258 of record NC_140497.1, read on the forward strand.
GTAAGTGGTGACTTGGGCCAAGTGATGCTCAATGGTACAGAACTTGCTCAGCACACAGAGGACCTGGGTTCAATCTCCAGCACTGGAAAAGAAAAGTGTGTGTGTGTGTGTGTGTGTGTGTGTGTGTGTGTGTGTGTGTGTGTGTGCGGATATCCACATAAACATGCATAAATAGGCATAGGTGTGGATATAGGTGTGTGTGTAAAACTAAATGGACTCAGCATGTTGTATTTATACTTTTACTCACAGTAATAATTAAAGAATAAGAAGTCAGGGACTCCAAGATGGCGGCAAGCAGCATGGACCATGTTTAGAAGCTCCAGTAAATGATTCAGAGAATTGCACAGAATTCTTAACCAGGAAAGCCAAGCTCCCCATCCCACTACAGGAGGAGTACTCCACAGTTCGAAAGGACCAAAATACAGAAAATCTGCTTACCCCTGCACACGGGAGGAGTGTGGATGTTCTCGGACCAGAGCGGCAGCGGCAGTGGCTGAGATTTGCATCTAGGAACCCTCTAGCAGAGGCAAGTAGCATGGTGACCAGTGGGAATTGCTGCGGGAGAGGGAACTGAGTGAAAGATTTGGGCTCCTAAAACCCTAGGTGAGCTCAGCACGCCGTTTGGTCCCAGAGTCCCTCACTGAACTTGGTGGGCAGTTTGGGCCCAGAGACCCTAGCTCAACTCGGTGTGGGGTTTGGGCCCCGGGACCCTGATTGAGCTCAGAGCACAGTTTGGGCCCAGAGACCCAAACTGAACTCGGTGCATGGTCTGGCTCCTGAGAATCTAGCTGAGCTTGGAGCGGTTCAGGTCCTGGGACCCTAGTTGAGCTCAGCCCGCAGCTTGGGCCCAGAGAACCTGGCTGAACTTGGTGTGCAGTTTGGCCCCAGTGACTCTGGCTGAGCTTGGCAGGCGGTTCGGGCCCAGAGACCCTAGCTGAGATTGGAGTGCGGTCCCTGCCCTGAGACTCTGGCTGAACTCGAGGAGCTCAGTGTGCGGTTTGGGCCTGAGACCCTGGTAGGACTCAGCGCTAACAGGGCTAAGCACATGGGTTGGACCCCAAGACCTGTTTGGGTCCAGAGACAGGAACTGGACTCAATGCTCAGGTTGGGTCCATAGAGGCTAACTGGACTCAGTGTGTGTGTGTGGTTTTAGGCCCCATGACATTAACCTGGACTCTGCAAGCAGGCTGGGTCCCGAAACGCTACCAGGAACTACAGACCAGCAGAGCATCAGGGATACAAGGCACATACTTCAACATAATAAAGGCTATATACAGCAAGCCAATAGCCAAAATTAAATGGAGAGATACTCAAGGAAATTCCTCTAAAATTGGGAGCAAGGCAAGGCTGCCCACTCTCTCCATATCTCTTCAATATAGTACTCGAACTTCTAGCCAGAGCAATAAGACAACAAAAGGAGATCAAGGGGATCCAAATGGGAAAGGAAGAAGTCAAATTATCCCTATTTGCAGATGATATGATAATGTACATAAATGGCCCCCAAAATTCCACCAGAGAACTACTACAGCTGATAAACACCTTCAACAAATTGGATGGATACAAAGTTAACTCAAAAAAGGTCAGTAAACTTCCTATATACAAATGACAATGATGCAGAGAAAGAAATTAGGAAAACTACACCCATTGCATTAGCCACAAGCAATATAAAATATCTAGGTTTCTCTAACCAAACAAGTGAAGAACTAGTTTGAAAAAAAATGAAAACCCTGAAGAAAGATATTGAAGATGACATGAGAAGATGGAATGATCTTCCTTGCTCATGGACCAGGAGAATTAACATAGTAAAAATGGCCATCTTACCAAAAGCAATCTACAGATTCAACGCAATCCCTATCAAAATACCTACATGATTTTTAAAGACATTGAAAGATCAATTCTCAACTTCATATGGAAAAACAAAAAACCCAGAATAGCTAAAATGATCTTGTACAATAAGAGATCCTCTGGAGGAGTCTCCATACCTGATCTCAAGCTGGATTATAAAGCAACAGTAATTAAAACAGCATGGTACTGACAGAGAAATAGGCTGGTTGATTGTTGGAATCAAATCGAAGACCCAGAGATGAATCCATACACATATGGTCACTTGATTCTTGACAAAGAAGCCAAATCTATTTGATGGAAAAACGATCGCATCTTCAACAAATGGTGCTGGTCTAATTGGATGTCTACATGTAAAAAATACCATTGGACTCATATTTGTCACCATGCACAAAACTCAATCCCAAGTGGATCAAAGACCTCAACATAAAACCAGAGACACTAAGCTGGTTAGAAGAAAAAGTGGGGAAGAGCCTGGAACACATTGGCACAGGAGACAACTTCCTGAACAGAACACCAACAGCCCAGACATTAACGTCAACAATTAATAAATGGGACCCCATGAGTCTGAGAAGCTTCTGTAAGGCAGGAGACACTGTCAACAGAACAAAGTGACAGCCTACAGTCTGGGAAAAGATCTTCACCAACCCTACATTTGACAAAGGTCTAATATCCAAAGTATATAAAGAACTCAAGAAATTAAACAACACCAAATCAAATAACTCAATTGAGAAATGGGGCTCAGAACTAAATAGAATTCTCAACAAAGGAACATCAAATGGCTGAGAAACACTTAAAGAAATGCTCAACATCTTTAGTCATCAGGGAAATGCAAATAAAAACAACCCTGAGATTCCATCTCACACACATCAGAATGGCTAAGATCAAAAATTCAAGCGACACCACATGCTGGCAAGGATGTGGGGAGAGAGGAACACTCCTTCATTGCTGGTGGGAATGCAGACTAGTAAAGCCACTTTGGAAATCTATGTGGCACTATCTCAAAAAACTGGGAATACGGCTTCCTCAAGACCCAGCTATTCCACTCCTTGGAATATACCCAGAAGATGCTCCAGCATACAGAAAGAAAATTTGCTCAACCATATTCATAGCAGCCTTATTCATAATAGCCAGATCATGGAAACAGCCTAAGTGTCCCTCAGTAGAAGGCTGGATAAAGAAACTGTGGTACATTTACACTATGGAATACTACACAGCTATTAAAAACAAGGAATTCCCAAAATTTGTGGACAAATGGATTGAACTAGAAATGATCATAATGAGTGAGTTAACCCAGAAGCAGAAAGACTCAAATGGTATATACTCACTTATATCTGGACACTAGCCCAAGGAGCAGGTCCATGAAATTCTTCACTTACCAGGAAAGTGGGGCAGAGGGGAAGACTTCCTATTGGAACTCTAGGTGAGAGAAGCATGGGAGAATGGAGAAATAGAAGGATCCAGAGGGTCCTAGAAACCTACAAGAAGAACATTATGACAGGTAGATCTGGGCCCAGGGGTCCTGCTCAAACTATGGCACCAGCCAAATGCAATAAACTTCGAACCCCTACCCAGATTTAGCCAATGGACAGGATATTCTCCACAGTTGAGAGGAGAGTAGAGACTGACTTTCACACAAACCCTTGGATGGGGAGGCCTGGTGGCACTCAGAGGAAAGATACTAGGTCACCAAGAAGAGACTTGATACCCTATGAGCATATACAGGAGGAGGAGATCCCCCTCAATCACAGTCATAGGGGAGGGGAGTAAGGGAAAAATTGGAGGGAGGGAGGAGTGGGAGGATACAAGAGATGGGATAACAATTGAGATGTAATATGAATAAATTAATAAAATACATATTAAAAAGTGAAAATTTTAAAAAGTTTTTAAAAAAGAATAAGATGCCATAAATTTGATAGGAAGTAAGGGGTCACATGGGAAGGGCTGAAGTGGAAAATGGGATAAAGTAAATTATGCAAATGTATTTTAATTATTAAATTTAAAAAGGAGAATGGTCAAGAGAAGGAAAAAATCCTTTTCACAGATTGCTACACTCCATTCCATCTCATTGTCCTGTTCGTGCACTGTCTCCTTATTTTATCATCAATTTAGTAATTAAAGAGGAAAAGATAGGGAATCCAGTCATGGCTCAGGCAATTGCATGTGGATACTACAAAGTCAAACTGAACTACTTCTTCAAAACACAGAGTCATAGTAATGTCTAGCAGGAACACGTTTTCCTCCCTCATGTAGTTACTCATTAAGAGAAATACAAGAATTAAGTATGGTGTGGGCTTACCTAGAGAGATGTTAACAAGCATCTATTCAACCCAGATAGGGCACTGAAGGTTGGGCAAAGAAATGATTCCAATCAACACCAGCTAAGTGAACCAGTGAGTGAATCGGGTCAAGCAAAATTACATGGTTGACTCAGGTCTTCTGATCACAAGAAGTCCAACCAAGCATGAGTGAAAACTGACAAAGTTTGCATCTGTAACTCTAGTTCAGCTGTCAATCACTCTACCAAAGACTCTTCTCCCCCAGCAGTTACTCACCATTTTTATCACCAGTGGGCCAGTTGTGACTAGGATTATTCTGACCCTCCAGCATGGCATAACTTGCTTGGATGCCCTGAGCCTTGTAAGTTGAGTGAGCAAGCTTCTGTCCTCTCTCTAGAAATGAACGTTGCAATGTGGAAGACCTGAGGGAAGGAGCAATAAACTTATCTGTGTAAATGCCACCTTGGAGGGATGATTTTCACATAGCCTGGGGCCTTTGTGTCGCACTTCATAGGCCTGGCTGAAGAAGCTACTTCCAGTATGTTCTAAATATGCTTAAAAAAAAAATCTCGATTCCAGCCCCAAGCACCAGTCTGTTAAGAGAACCACACAGAATCTAGGCACATTTTCTGCCAGAAGAATTCTAAGTATCACAGAAATCCAAATCCTGCATATCTACCATGGGTAAAGAAAAGAGAAAAGCCTAGTCTTTGGAGGATTTTGCCAGCTCGGGTTCTGTTTTGAACTTTTTTGAAACATGTAACATTCATTGTTATGGGTCGTTCTCATGGGGACTGCTGCCTTCATTTCAAAAGCATTTAATACTTTTTTTCTCTATTATAAGAAGACAATCTCAAAACAAATTGGATTACCAGGATAAGAGAAAAGCAATTGAATTTTAGTTGTTTTGAAAGAGCAATTGGAAAGCACTGTTTTGGTCCTCTGTTCTGAGCAGGGATGAGCACTTCTATAATCGATGACGAGGGCCTCTAAGAATTTATATTATTGCATTGAGGGACAAATGTTTCATTTCACTGTGTTTCAGCATATTATCTATAGAAACCGCACACTTTGGTCTTTCTTTTTGCAAATCATGACTCCTCCGGAAGTTACTGTGACTCAGTAGAGAGGTCTCTTGCTCCTCTAGGAAGAGTGCCTTAGGGTCTAACCACAGTAAAGGCATCTGCAGAAGCCAGGGTCTCAGTGGGGGATTGAGTCAAATCAAAAGTTCTTTCTTTAGAATGCTGCCAGACCCTAGTTTAAAAAGATGTATTCTTCATCCTTTGTCATCCAATTTCCTTGATGGGTGGAGTTTTACATTCTCTTCATTTATGTATACATGTGTACATGTATACATGTCTTACATGTACTTGTTCAAGCATGTGTGTGCTACAGTATGAGGGAATCAAACTCAGGTTGTCAGGCCTGATGGCAACTTGTCATTACACACTGAGCCATATGGCTAGCCCCAAAGCCATTGTTTATATTGTTTTAACATACACTGGATATTTATCAGGGAACATCATATAAGGAAGAGATCGGATACTTCAGGTCAGAACTCTGCTGCATTGCCCACAGGTTCTGAAGCTTGAGACATTGTCCATCACTGTGTATCCCAATGGCCTCATGTATGAAAATATACCCCAGAATTGACAATGCCTTGTCAAGACAAGTGTGTTAGACAAGCAAATCATTCTTAGGAAAGAGCTTGAAGAAGGAGTAAGAAACCATAGCGATATATTAACATAGTCTGATATCTACTTATCTAATGTACTAAATAAAATCCAAACAGCAGGGAGTTGAGCTATAGACATAGTCAGTGTTCCACTGAAATGGAACACAGAGGTAGAAACTACTTGGCAGCTTCTGTGTTCCATTCTGAGCTGGGTTTTTTTTTTTTTTTTTTGCATATCTTCTTCTATGACTCTACTTCTTTGTTGAGACAGTTGGAGAGAAGGGATTGGCTGTTCCAGGCCCTTGCCCCGGTTTCATTTAGGACATGAAAGCGTAACTGATGCTGAATTTTGATGTTATTATTGGTTTTGTTTGGTTTTGGTTTGGCCCTAAATATTGAACCGGGAACTCCGCACATGCTAAGCAAGTTCATTGGAAGTTTCCTTTTCAGTCTGAGCCAGTGTTCCCACGCCCAGCCCACAAAGCAAACGTTATTCTCTGGAGATAGAAGTTTTGACAGGAGCTTGCTGCCTAACTGTGCTGGCTAGTTGTGTCTCAACTAGACACACAGAGTAGAGTTAACTGAAAGGAGGGACATGCCTTGAGATCCAGCTGTAAGGCATTTTTCTCAATTAGTAATCAATGGAGGAGGGTCCAGCCCATTGTGGGTGGCACCATCACTAGGATGGTGGCCCTGGGTTCCATAAGAAAGCAAGCTGAGCAAACGATGGGGAGCAAGCTAGTAAGCCACTCCCTTCCATGGCCTCTGCATCAGTTCCTGCCTCCAGGTTCCTGCCCTGTTTGAGTTCCTGTCCTGACTTCCTTTGGTGATAAACAGCAGTGTGGAAGTGGAAGTGAAATAAACCCTTTCCTCCCCAACTTGCTCTTTGGTCACAGTATTTTGCCACAGCGGTAGAAAGCCCTAACTAAGACAAGAACCATTTCTCATCAATAAAATTGTGGACCCTTTTTAAGGACAGGTCCCACTCCTCTTCTCTTTCTTCTGTATTCTCTTATTGAAAGAATAACATTAGCCTCTACTTGGCAAACAAGTCAGAAAACAGAATCTCATATAATGAATTATTTCCTATGTGCTGGGCATAGAAGTTTATACTTACAAACGTAAAACATTGGAGGTAGATGTAGAAGGATCCTAAGTGCAAGGTCTGCCTCACTTACACAGTGAGTCTGACCCCACTTAAGCTTATATGAGACTATTGCTGGGCGAATATTTAAAATGAGAAGGAAAGAAAGAAAAGGATATAATAATAAAAAGAAAAGAAAGAAATCATCTCCAGCATCCCTTTGGGTAAGAATAGAACCTTGCTCCTGTAGAGAGTGAGGGTCTGACTCAAAAGGGGTTTTCTGACCACACCCTCAAAGCACATGGCCATGGCTTATTCTCCCTTTGAAACGAACTCTCCCTTTTTCTTCTGAGTTTCCTGTTATGTATGATATGCTTATTAAGCGTGTCTTTTGGTTTTTTTTTTGTTTTGTTTTGTTTTGTTTTGTTTTGCATTATTGGCCATCCTCAACTCCTTCAACTTCATGCCTTGAAGCCAAGTGATATCTTTTCCTCCTGCCAAGCCCTTCAGGGTCAGGTAGGAGGCAGTGAGCAGCTGTGCGTACAGGGACATGATTCTGAACATGTTCTTTGCCTCAAGAGCAGTTCTACAGTGAATACAGGAAGCTGGCCTCGCAGCCACAGGAATAATAATCAGAGTCTGCCGTCCCCTTGGTACCTCTGGTGTACCTGATTAACCTTGGGAGGCTTCTGGAGTTCTTTCTGGAATAATAATACAAAAGCATATTAGCCAGACACAACCTTGCATACTGAACCCAAGGAACAGCTAGCTCGTTTTCTCCTAAACCAGGATGGGAACACCCAGGGGAAGGAATCAGGAAAGCTGGTTTCTCCTACCTGTCAGAAACAACTAAATGTTAGGGCTGGTGAGATGTTTCAGTAAGGAATTTGCTGACAAGCCTGGCAATTTGAGTTTGATCTCCATGATCCATATTGTGGGAGTAAACCAAATTCTGCAACTTGTCCTCTGGCTCTATGGCATATGTATGGACCTTGGACTCATACACACACACACACACACACACACACACACAGAGAGAGAGAGAGAGAGAGAGAGAGAGAGAGAGAGAGAGAGAGAGAGAGAGAGAGAGAGAGAGACTGTGATGGTTTTCCTCTTGGATGAGTTTGGCTTAAACTTTCAGGGGTAGTTTGGTTGTTAGAAGTATGGTTGCTACATTCATTGTAGGAAAAAAACAAACCCCCAAAATACCCTTAAAATAATACATGTCAGGAGACCTTAATTTTGTTGAAAAAAACTGTGTGTGTGTATATATTATACATACATATATATATATATATATATATATATATATATATATATATATATATATTCCTTTGTTTTCTTTTTGATGTTCTGCTAAACCTCACTGATTGAAAGAGGCACTCATCACCCCTGCCACTTGTTTGTAGTGGTTTGAATAAGGATGGCCCTGATAGGCTCATAGATTTGAATGCTTGACAACCAGGGAGAGCCATTATTAGAATGTGCAGCTTTGTTGGAGGAAGTGTGTCTCTGGAAGTGGGCTTTGAGATTTTACATGCTCAAGCCAGGCCCAGTGTTTCTGTCTTCCAGCTGCCTGCAGATGCCAGGTGTAGAACTTTCAGTTCCTTCTCCAGTACCATGTCTGCCTGCACGTGGACCTGTTTCCCACCATGATGACAGTGGACTAAACTTCTGAATGTAAGCCAGCCCTAATTAAAAGTTTCCTTTGTAAGGATTTCCATGGTTCACAGTGTCTCTTCATAGCAATAGAACACTGACTAAGACACCATTTTATACTGATAGGTAGGTAGGTGGTGGGTACATTGGTAGACAAAAATAGTTTTATGTGTTTGTGTACATGTACACCACATACATGTTGGTTCACAAAGAGATGCATGAGAGGCCCTGGAGCTGGCATTGTGAGCCACCTGGTTTGGGCGCTAGGAACCAGACTTGGCACCTTTCCAAGAGGAGCAAACAATCTTAAGCATTGAGCCATCTCTCTAACCCTCTCCCTTGCCTTTTCACTCTAACACCATGAAAGACCAATACAGAACAGCATAATGAAATATGAACTTACAATATTGACTATTTTGATATATATATATAATATTTAAGTGGTTAAATAAGGAGAATCTTGAATAAGTATGTAAATAAGAGTTAGCATTTTGACCTTATGGTAGGAAATGGATTGAGCGAGTAAGGAAAAAGAGAGAGAGGTAGGGAGAGAGAGAAATTCAAATTTTAGCTCCCAAGCCTATTAAAAAAAGCAGAATAACAAAGAAAGGTGACCTACCTTAAAGCCATAGACTGCCTGACAGCAAAAGGCAGAGGGAGATGACAGCTATGTCCAGTGACATCAGGGCTGAAAAGTTCCTGAGGCATTGAGTGAGCATCTAAAATAAATGTGATTCTTGATGGCTTTGATATTCTTTGGAAACCTCTGGGAAAACATTTCAAATAGTTTGCTTTCCAAACCTTTTTCTTGGTAAAGTAAAGAGTGGGAACGTGTCACCAGAAGTCCAAGTAACTTGCCTCCCTCGGCGGCTAAGTCAATCTCTATTCATAGAACGGGCATGTTCCTGAGCCTTAGCAATTTGTGTTTCTTTTATTCTCAGAACACATATCAGCCCTGCTAGAATCAGTCTGTGCGCTTGACATATTTCAATGTGATATTGTGAAATAAAGAAGCCTTTTTCCTCCATGTGGACTCAAGTTTTCACGTGGGAGTTCTTAGATTGCAAACTTATGCATCCAATCTAAAGGTTGTATCCACAGACCTGGCCTCCATGTGTGCACTTACTACATGTTTACTCTGCTAATAATAACTCTCCTGTTAAAGAACTCATGAAAAATAACTAAGCCTATCACCATGAAATTTTTAATATATGGCAAGAGCCAGGTGGATTATCACCATTTTGCAATTTTTAAATATAACTTTGGCTTAATGAAAATAATTCAAATCTTTATCATCTTTGTCACATAGAAGTAAAAGATGTTAAAAAGGAAAACATTCTTACTAAGTATGTGGTATAACTTATCATTGCAAAGTCCAGTTTCAATACATGAGTGAGATAACAAGAAGTACAATGAGAATCCAAAACTTTTTAACTGGATTTCAACACCACCTTTTTTCTCCTTTATCTGAAAAGATTTTTTTTCCACCTTAAGCATATCTGATCAGATTTCTGTTAGCTGTATCAAATAAAACCCTGCATATTTCCTCAGAAACAGCTCATGCTACTTCACCTATTCTGCAATTCTTATTTACATTAGTTTTTAAATATTTGAACGTCATGTAGTCTAATGACACTGAAGTATAGTAAACGGCCTCGTCCTTATAAATATAACCAGTTTTGTTCTTCTATCTGAGCCTTGGTTTCTGCAAGGTTAATTCTGCACCATGGAGGACCCTGAAAACCCTTCTTGACCTGTTCTAAAAATGAATGGCTAATTTACAGTAGAAGGGGGAAAAGAAGGTACAGTACTGCAGAACTTCATGGTTCCCAGCACTGCCAACCATTTTCATCATGATGACTCTTCTCTACAGATGATCCCAACTTGTGACCCATGCTTACCAGTTCTTAATCTGTATGTATGATGTTCTGGGACTCCCAGGCTAAAACTCAATAGGTAAGTGATCTCAGTCTATCAACTCACAGTGGGAAGCAAAAAAATTGGTTTCCGTAGCTAAAATTTGAGGATGCAGTGTCATCTAGCAGGATCTAAAAAATGTTAATCCCACTTTAAATCTATGTTCTCCATTGACTCCTCATTTAGCACATTGACTATAATTAGGAACACATATGTATGCGTGTGTGTGTGTGTGTGTGTGTGTGTGTGTGTGTGTGTGTAGCCTCATGAAAAAAGAGACTATGAATTTAAGAGAAGAAAAGTGGGTACATGGAAATTTTTTGAAAGGAGCAAAGGTAAGGGGGAAATGTTATATTATAATCTCAAAAAATAAAAGATAACAAAACATTATCCCCTTACGTATTTATCTACTTTCTTTATTTTCCATCCATGACATGTTGCACATATTGATAAAAGACGCATTAAAAAGCATCATCTTGGCTAATAAATAGCCTGTACAGATATATCAAAGGGCCCAACTTCAAATCCCTACTTTACAGGATGGTTGGATTTCTTAAGGTTTTAAAAATGTCACTGTGTTTTCTCCAAATTTTATAGGCTTCATGTAATTTCTGCAGAATATATTTTATTGGAGTCCTTAATGTCAAGGTTCAACAAAAAAAATGGGACCTGAAACACCTGTAGGCCCGCACTGAAATCCACTCTCCCTGCTGAGCTCTCTGCTCCATCTCAGCATGTTTTCATTATTGGCGCAATATTCACAAAGCTCGCATCTCTATCAGTCATCTCGTCATTAAAAAATACTAAGAAAAATATGACCTTATGTTTATCTCAAATGTTAGTGTCACATTTAATTACATAGATAAGAAGTTATATCTGATTCTATACTTAATATTAAAAAAATCTTATCTAAGTCATGGGGATAACAGAAAGTAACATGTTTTTTTTTCTGGTTACTGCATCATGCACATTTAATTATGACCAACTCTAAGAAAGGTGCTTCCATCATCACCCTTAGGGAACTGGAGGGAAGATCTGTAATGGATGGTTCATTTGACATTAGAGAAGACGGCCAATTGTATCACTTAAAAATGATCAAATAAACAAAACTGGTGCCCAGAAGAGGCCAGCACAGAGAGCAGGATGTTGATGCTGAAGTGCAGTCCTGGAGGATGTTTGTTTGTTTCTTTGTTTGTTTGAGCCCTCGTTGCCCATGGTTCTGAGGTTCACCTTATTCTGTCCTCATCATGTTCTTGAACACATAGCAAAAGTCATCTAGGCCTCAAAATATAGACCTAACTCTTTATAGTGATGAAAACATGGGTTTGGGTTTTTGGAAGTGTGATCAATAAGGATGGGGTTGAGTAAACCACTGCTAATGTCTGTGATAGATTTTAAAATTCAACAGTCTGATCCCTGGTCCCAAAGAAAGAGACAATTCAAGCTTCCTCCTAGCATCACATGATCCCAAATAATGCTGAAAACAGTGGTTTAGCGGCTCAGTCTAGAGGAGAGTATCAGGAGTCCCTCCCATTGCAGAGACAAATCTAATCTATTTTCTTCTCTATTCTATACCAAGCCTGCCTTTGGGACACTGTTGGCATAGCTCTTCCTACTTCTTACCCTCCATGACCTGAGGGGAGGGTGGTGAGGCCAACACTGAGGCGAGTGTGCACAACCTGAAACACTGTGGTCCTCATCATTAGTCTCCATAAAAAATAATTTTAAACATTTCTTACTAGGTAACTGATTAAGCTTTCCACAATCCACAGCATATAGGCATTCAAGGAAATCAACATCTTCTTGTGGGATATAGTCTAGTATAGAATTTCCCACTATCTCAGTACAATGAGAGAAACCCACTTGCCTACACACACACACTCCCCATCCTGAATAGGTCTTCCTCGGTGCCATCGTAGCCTTAATAATAAAATAAGAATGTAGGTTAGATAGCTAATGTATGAGGGAAATATTGTGAAGTGTATTATTACCATATGATATAAATATTTCATTGACTTTTGGCATTTGGAACTAAACTGAAGTAAATGTTACTTAATAATAAAAATATATATATAAGTCATGAAATTGGACACAACAGCTTTTTCCATGACTGTTTCAGATAGGAAGAAGTATGCCTGAGGTACAGTTTCTGTGTGTATGTGTGTGTGTGCACGCAGGCGTGCCTACGTGTGCCTGTGTGTGTGTGTGAGTGAATGTGTGAGTTTATATAACACTTCTATTTTTAGCTTCTTAATGTAGGTTAAAACTGAATATTTTCTCACTCGTTCATGTTTGTTAAATGCATCTGTTCTCGAATGCCAATTATAATAATTTTAGAGTAGAGAACAAACATGTTTCTGTCATTTTCTCTTTTAATATTAATGCACTAAGTGTATTACTAGATTTAAACAACACAGTCTTGTACATATAAAAAGCGTAAAAGCTTTGTATATCTGTTTATACAGATTCATGTTTATTCAATAGAAAGAGATGTGTACATACTTACAGATAGATGGCGGGCAAGGAAAAGTATTCCTCCAACACACTCTAGTTTGTTAAGCTTAGGAAAAAAGAGGAATGTTTGTGCTTTACAACCAAGACGATTTACAGTTCCATAGAATCATGTTTCCTGAACTGATCCTGGGTGTTGTTGTTTTTCCTGAAACTAAAAGAATAAAATAAAATAATACCAGTCACTTGAAATACCTGAGAAATATCAAGTGTTTGCAGACTCTTTGAAGATGTAATATAACAATGTGGATTGAGAAACTACAAAAGATGCATATGGCATGCAGAATTAATTGTAGAAAACAACCCTCGGGGTAGGAGGGGGGACAGAGAGAGAGAGAGAGAGAGAGAGAGAGAGAGAGGGAGAGGGAGAGAGAGAGAGAGAGAGAGAGAGAGAGAGAGAGAGAAGGATAGAGGGGGCAGGGGTGGGAGAGAAAGGGAGGGAGGGAGAGAACTATATATCATTAACACACATAAAAATAAAAACATAATAAAAACATAAAAATTTTTTTTTCTGAGCTGTCAATGTAGTTTGGTGGAACAGCAGTTGTTCAACATGTGTAAGGCCTTGACTGAATCCTCACTACAAAAATATTTTTCTGACTTAACAACAGCTTGGTTAAACTTTCTTTCTTTTCTTTTCTTTTCTTTTCTTTTTTCTTTCTTTCTTTCTTTCTTTTTTTTTTCTTTTTCTTTTTTTTTTTTGGTTTTGTTTTGTTTTTTGTTTTTGTATTTTTTTTTTCAAGACAGGATTTCTCTATGTAGCCTTAGCTGACCTGGACTCACTTTTTAGACCCAGTTGACCTCAAACTCACATCGATCCACCTGCCTCTTCCTCTCGAGTGCTGGGATTAAAGGTGTGCACCACTACTGCCCGGCTCAGTTTGATTAGACTTATGGGATCACATATCATTTAATGTACACACAAACATATGTATGCAAAACTTATAATTTCAAGGTATAATTAAATATATAAAGAATTTGTTGAATGGTAGAATTTGTGAGAATCTGTATCTATTCAGCATTATTGAAACAGAATTTCAGGTACCTTCAAAATGACAATCTTTATATTAGTCAAGGGTTCTCAGGAATTTGTACGTGAGTGTGCTGCCATCTATGCAGTGAACTAAAGGCCCTCTCCTTTGTAAACTTTCCTACTTTAAACTGTCACAGTTGACTAACAGTGGAGAACATGCTGCTAACATGGTATTTGCTAAACATTGTTCATGCTTAAATATTGAAATTATATGTGTGTTGTGGGACTTCTGCACAAGACGGGGAGACATAAAGAGAAGTTTTTCTACCCCAGATGAGAGAAACAATTTCACTAAATTCCATCTTGGTGAAACAAATTTTTATTGAGTTAGTTGCTGAGCATAGGTAAAGGGTAACTCATAGGGGTATGGAAGACATAAATGTAGCTTTATCACCAAAAACCCTACCACAGCATGGTTGACATCTCACAAAAGCTGAGACTTCCATTTCCCTACATGACTTGCAAGTGTCTTCAAAAGTCTCCACCCCAGCAATGATTACTGCTTATATAACCCTGCGGAAGGACTCTTGTAAGTTTCAGGAACTTCCTGAGACATGTTAGTTGTTTGCTTCCCAAGTCTTATAAACTTTGTTTACTTCCTAAATTTAATGAGTCTCCCACCAGAAAGGAATTTTTTCATTCAAAGGATATTCTTAGAAAACAGAAGACATCTCAGCCCAAAAGAAGTGGTCCCATGAAATCATAGTAAACTCTTTATAGCCCTTTATCACAAGTCCCAGTCTGTAAAATTGGGTCATGAATAAGAAGAGAAGAAAAATGAAATGCTAACTTGTGTTGATTTTTTTAGGGCTCGTAGATTCACTCCTTTCTGCAACATAATGAAAATTTGTGTTACCCCCAAATTCCTTTAGATCTCTAACCTCACAGAGTGATAGGGCCATCTTTGAAACCTTATTAGGCCACAATGGTATAACTCTTGTGAATTAAATTGATGCTCTTGTAAATAGGTATTTAGAAACTAACTGTTTCCTTCTACCATATATGAACACAAAGGTAAGACAGTCATAGGTAAGTCAGAAAGTGGACCCTCATCAAACACTGCATAGACTTATGTCTTAATATTGGACCTCTAACATGCCAAAAAGTTTGACATGTACATTTCTACTGTTTATGAACTACATACCCTTCTTCTATTTGTTAGAGCAAACAAACGATTCTCTCATTTTTCTCCTGTGACTCTGAGTATTATAGTACATGAACATTTATGGAAATGCTCAGTGTGGCCACCTACACACACAGTAGAACTTATTAATAGACAGGGGCTGAGGATGGTTAGCTAACTCTAATCACATGGAGACTGGTTCTTCTTGATGAGTTGAAGGAGGAAGAAAATCTAAATAAAGTTATCATCAAATGTAACCAAAAACACATGTATTGAAGGAAATTTGGAGTGGAATGTCGTTGGGATTCAGAAATCATGATGGACCTTGGTCAGGATGTTGAACCACAACAATAGAATTGCAGAGGTTCACTATGATTTCTGAATCACACACAAGATGCTAATGGGCCAAGGGGCAAGTACAACAAAACCTCAGAATGCTGTGTTGTCAGAATCCTAAAGTGGCTACAGGTGGTTGAAAGGAGGTAGGGTGTGGTTGTGTTGGGCTTGCACAATTGGAATAATGTTACACAGAAACTTTGCCAACAATCTCAAACTTGAGATTTAAGATGAGGCCAGTGCATAGGTAACCTGGCCATTCTTAATCAATTTCAAAAAGGCCTGAGATTGTTTTTATGAGGAAACCAGAGCAGCCCAAGCTTTGGAGAAATGCCACAGGGAAAGAGTAGATTCACTGAACACGCATCACACAAAAACATCAACGGTAAAGCAAAAGTTCACAGATTAATTTTGGGGTGTGTGCGGGACAGTGGTTGAGTGGATTAGTGCCCATAGAGTCTAGAAGAGGGGTCTGGATCCCAGAGCTGGAATTACAGGTGGTTGTGAGTTGCCGACCTAAGAGCTTGGAACCCAACTTCGGTCGTCTACAAGGTCAGTGTATGCTCCTAGTGGCTGAGCCATCTCTCTGGGGCCATCATTCTTCAGTCTCTCAAACTCAAAACCAACTAACGTCATAGTTCATCCTACATACAACCACACAGGTCAATACGGTAAAGCATGTTAGAAAAAAAATAAAAGAATCTCAAAAGAACAAAAAGTAGGAAAAAGAAAATATGATCAAAGTGTTAGAGCTGGGGATAAGAGCAAATTAACAAAACTGATTTCATTTAGTTATTTGTGTAGATTCCTTTAAACATAACAGGATGAAGATGAGGAGTGATAGAAAATCATATGAGACAGAAAACAATCCATGCTCGTGTAACTCCTTTTTTTTAAAAGGGGGGGGGGGAGGACATTTTAAATCAAAATTTGCCACACTGAGCCCTCCACAGATGTCAGAGTATTGGAACCATTAAAAACAGGCTCGTAAATAAAGCACACTGTGAAATAAAAATCACCTGGACATACTGTCTTGAGTAGAACAGCAAGGGTATCAGCTGACGGGAGTTAGTCTAGTTAAAAACACGTGGGAATGAGAAATGTGCCTAGACCTGTAGGACTGGAAGTCAGCACTGTGCCAGGGAAGTGCTCAAGGCTTCAGGGGAGTTGGAGAGTTTTTGACAGGAGGGTAGAAGGGCAGTGTTAGTAGCAGAAAATGCAAAAACTGATGCTGTAGTCTTCCGTAGTTTTTGTGAAAATCTAGAGGTGGGAGGAGGCTTGCATGCTTGCGGAGAATCACATCCAATGTCTCAAATAGAGAAGTGAAATGGAAACTGAACTAATGGGCTTTAAATATTAATAGGAGGGTGATGAAGCCTGAAACCATCGTCTTAAATCCATCAGCTAACTTTCCAAATGCTACATATTAGATGAAGTGAAGAATGTTGCAGATGACACTTCTTTTTTTTCCTTTGTTGATATGTATATATTTTTTTCAATTCAAATGAATAAACATTAATACCATAAATTCTTATTTTGAAACTCACCAAAGTAGTCACACACACTCCAAAAAAAAAAAACCAAAAACAAACAAAAAAAAAAACCCTGGGTTTTGTGACAAAGTACAGAAGCATGATCACATTTAAAACTAATGAGAACTAAAGAGAAATTATCCCAAGTGGTAATAGACATTATTACATCCGTAAATATTTTCCTGGTCTTTATTGTAACATTGCACAGTACAATTGCTGTTTTGTGAACTGCGATGGCACAGAAGTGAATGCAAAAACAACTCGAAGAAACCAAAGCACAAGAGTAAAATTATTCAACAGTTAACACTAAAACTAAGTCACCAAGGAGGTAGTTTTCTTTGATTTTAGGATATAATAAAATAAAAATAAAATAAAATTTACTATCACCTATTGGTGGTTTCTCTTCCAAGCAACTTCCAATTTGCCAAGCTACTTTGGTCATCTTTCTCTCAGAAGGTGATTGAATGTGTCTGGAAACATGAAATAGTGGCATGAGCTTCTCTCACTATTTGGCCACTTGTGGCCTCTCACGCATGGAGCCTCAGACACCTCGTCCACGTATCCACAGCACAAGACAAACAGACATCATAGAGGACTGTACAGAGGCTCATTCAGAACAGGCTAATAATGGGAAAATGCCTCCCCTTAACATGCTGTGTCCCTACCTTCATCTCACTGTTAGAGGACAGCCATTGTTAGCAGATCATCTTTCCTCCAGCACCAGCTCTTCCACACTGACGTGGGGACACAACTGTTTCCGGGGCACTTAATTATCTCTACTTAGAAATGCCAGGGGTTAACTCTCACACTGGCCATCCTGAAATGGAGATTTCAATTACTTTCTCTTTTCTCTGACAGTCTTTCCCTCTGATGCGTGAGTCTATGGGTAAAAAATAAGTCTCCTAGTAACAATAACGCAAGCCTAAAATTCCAGCCATGTCCAACCTGTGGCCCACAGGCTCTACACCCCACCTGTTCCTCAAACCCTGGACTGTCTCTCAATATCCCTTTATTCACCATCATTATTATAATGATCACAATCTCTCCAGGTGTGTGAAAGACAAAACTTGATGTTACTTGAATAACAACCGCTTCCATGTCACCAACAATTTCATAGCCCCTTCCATATGTCTACATTCTTACCCAAGCCACTGCCTTATCTCTATAGCTACTATAATTGCATTCAACTTGCCAACTGCCGGTGCCCCCTAGTTCTAAAGCCAGTGTATTGTCCAAATGTTCCTCACTCCTCCTCCTCCTCCTCCTCCTCCTCCTCCTTCTTCTTCCTCTTCCTCTTCCTTTTCCTCCATCTCCTCCTCCTTCTTCTCCTTCTTCTTCTCTTTCTCCTCCTTCTTCTTCCTTCTTTCCTCCTCCTCTTCCTTCTTCCTCTTCCTTTTCTTTTTCTCCTCCTCCTCCTTCTTCTTCCTCTTCCTCTTCTTTTTCTTCTTCTCCTCCTTCTTCTTCCTCTTCCTTTTCTTCTCCTCCTTCTCCTCTTCCTCCTCCTCCTCCTCTTCCTCTTCCTCCTCCACCTCCTCCTCCTTCTATTTTTGACATCCAGGTGTCTAAGTCTTTTAAGACTGTCAAGTGGGAATGCCAGTAAGAATATAGGGGGAAACTCTCCAGGGCTAATCCCCTAGCTGAAGCATCAATTTAAAGGATTTCCCAGTGGTTAGGAACACATACTGACCATATGAAAGACCTGAGTTTGGTTCCTGGAGGCAATAAGAACGCATTCTTTCTATGCCGAGAGCATTTTAGAATTTTTCTTTACTATTTTATTTCAAACAAAAACATCTTTAGCACATTTTAAGACAGATATTTATTTTGTTTGTTTTTATTTGTATATTGGGCAGAGGGTGGTTGTGGGATTCTGAATGTGCCATGTTTTGCAGTTGGAGGTCAGAGGACAACTTGTAGGAGTTAGTTTTTTCCTTCTACCATCTGCATCAGAGGCTCAAACTTAAGTTTTCAGGCTTGGCAACAAGTACCTTTATCCACTGACCACTCTGTCTACATTGAGCATTGTTTAGTTTCCTTAATGGAATATGTCTTACATGCCTCAGGGTTTTATACAGTATGATGATGATGATGATTTCTAGTCTCTAACATACCCTACTTAAATCTATTAAATAAAATATCTCCGAAAGCCTAAACATCTCAGAGAAATAAGCGGAGGTTAGGTTAATGCTTCTTAATTTCTTCTGCCCCATTCTTGCAGTTCTAATGACCTCAATGCCAAAATTATCTACTGTGATTTCCCCCCACTGTAAGATTCGATGCACTACAGTATATACAGCAGGTTAGTCTGAGGACCAGAGCAATGCTCTCAAGTAGGGAGCCTTCCTTAAATACGTGTTGACAGGCTTGCTAGCAGGCTCAAGGATGTGCAAGTTCATATAATAATGATTATATCCCGATAGCCTCGTTGTGTGTGGAAGGTTGGCACACAGGAAACTATAAAAATTACATACGTTGAGTCTGTGACTTCTTGCCGTTCCACGCAATCAACAAGTGTAATGATTTGAGGCTTTCACACTCTGAGAACCCTGCAGTGAGTTTATTTCACAACATTAGCTTTTCTGATAAACAGTTTTCAATTTTCCATCCCAGTGTCTCAAAACTATAAGCTAGTGTTTTTAAAAAAAGAAAAAAAAAGGGAAATAGAAATTAAACTTTCATTATCCCAAGACCACTGTGGATCTTTATATCATATTCTCCCTTTCAATATTGTCTTTCACTGACTTTAGCTTGATTTATGCAAGCAGCTGAGTTCTTTGAAGTCTGTGATTCTGTTTGCATAATCTTCATAATGGGATAAATAAAACAGTGTTTCTAAACCATAAAAAAAATGTCCCAAATGGAAAGCTGAAAGATATCTGACAAAGTTTACTTGTATGAACATCAGGAATGCCTGCCCCATGTGTGGGGAGCGGGTCCTATGCATGGATGACTTCCGTCACAGTCAAGATTCTTCGCGTTTCACTAAAATCATGGTTCTTTGTACTTGGCCCCAAAAGAAAAGAATTGCTACTACTACGTAGTGCATGCCTAGTACTGACATGCACTGCGACAAATTCATCTGACTGAAAGTATTCTGCGAAGCTATCAGATGTGTGAAGAGAAACATAACTGGGACCGATTTTCTTCATATATCTATATAAGACATACATGTACATAAGTCACAATGTTGTGCAAATTTTATACATAGTCCCAACAGCTAGAACCAAACTGTGGCTCAGTTTAACAACTATCACAGCCAATAAGACCAATAGTCCCATTATGGTGTAAGGGATAGAGACAGCCAATCAGTTTGGGGTCGATATGAAAGAGTTCTCTTTAAAATATATTTTTATGGCCAACAAAATATCACATGAGTGAAAGTGCTTATGACACAACCCTAATGACCCATGATTGCAGTGGATAATCACTAGGAAAAGCAATAACGTTAAACATGCAGGGCTGTCTTTTCAGTGGAAGAGATATATACCTGTTTTCCACTAAGAAGGCTGAAAATGGATGTAGTCAACAGCCTGACGGACTGTACTATCCATAGTTCCCAGCCACACCCAAATCCCCAGACTGTTATGCTTATCCCAGGCTCTTTCTCCATATGCCTTTATCTTGAGCGCTGTTGCTCAGTCAATAGAACTGAGGGGATCTTTCACATATACTTCATAGCTTGGTGACCTCTGTGATGACCTAAACCACACCAGATCCCCCCCCCCCAGGCCCTTATGTTATAGAAGGCATTTTAAAGAAGAAGTCACATGCACTTTGCACAAGAGTTTCAATATATTCCCACCTTTAGCTTCATTGTGACAATTATCACGAAGAAATTATTTTTTCTGAAATTGTAGTGTACTTAAATACATGCATAATCAACTGACCAGGGTTAGACTTTAGAATTTTGACTACTGTATACTGAGTTATGTTGAACTGGATCTCCCTCTTGCCTAGTGCAAATCATTACAAAGCTGGCTTGGTGTTTGCACAGACTCCCATGTACAATTTCTGATACCTGAACACACACACACACACACACACACAAACACACACACACACACACACACACACACACACACACACACACACACACAAACACGAGAGAGAGAGAGAGAGAGAGAGAGAGAGAGAGAGAGTAAAAAATAGTAAACAAATAAAACTTTCAAATATTTTAAAATACTAAGGAAAACAATAAATAGTTGCTTTCACAAATGTTCTTTGTTCGTGCTATATAATTACTTTATTTGCTTTTTAACACTGGGAATTGAACTTGATAGTAGAGTGGCTGCTTGGCAGTCACAAGCCCCTAGGTTGATCCCCTACAGTATCTGAAACATTTAATTAATGAATAATAAAGCATTGTTCAGAGAGCAGAGATGACTTCTCAGGTCATAAACAAAGTAAACAATGTGATCCTCATACTCAAAACTCATTGATATGTTTATTACAGCATCTACCTATGATGATTGTCCTTATGTACGAATAAGTAGGAAATTTAAAATATTGAATCAAAACACTTAGCATGAAATTATAAATTCAATACAACTAATAGCTCCATAAAGTCTTCGCTAAGAAGTCTAACATCTTAATCCCTTAAGGTCTCTAAGCCTGGATGTAAGATAGAGAGCTCTTTAATTCATTTTCAGTCATTAAACACACTAATTGTAAGCTTTGTATGTGTCAGACACCCAGCAGGATTCAGAAGATTAATTTATTTCAAAGACTTTAGGCTCTTTCTGCTGAAAGGCAGAGTTAATGGTCTATGAAGTCATCTATTATAAAAGGGTTCTGTACTCCTACTGTGTGTTGGAAACTATGGAAATGGAGGGAAGGACAAGTATTAACTCTTGTTATCTAGATTATAATGGAAAAGGCAGATTTAAAAACTAGTAACAGCCTAATTATCATGAAATTATAGCGTAAGAAAGTTGTTTTTAAGGGATTAAACAGGTCTTAAGAAAACGTCAGTGTCCTGTAAGGATGGTATAGAGCATGCTTTATGTGACTTTTTATCCAGTGTGAGTAGAAAGAGTCATCATGGAAAGATCTTTGTAGGCAGACAGGGCGTCCACTGAAGTCTACCCTGTGCAGAATGGAGCAGTGAAGGATTTGGTTTCCTTTAAACAAAAAAGTCCCTAGTAAGCAACTGACAGTCCCTTGGGGTTTGCTTAGGGAATGCCATTGCTAACCACTGTGGGTATACGGGGCACACCTGATAGTTTCTTCTAATGTGGCAACTCATATGGTGCCCCGTGAGGAAGCTACAGATAAGTCTATCCCATCAAAGTGACTGGAGGTGAGTTCCGTGAAATCCTGAACTGAAGTCGTTTGCTAGAAAAGAAACTCATTTTCCTTTGCCTTTGTACTGCTATATTAATTGTGGTTGGGCTCAATCATCTGGACTGGTCTTAGAACTCTGAGAGAAGTTTTCCTGAAATATTTTGCCCACATCCAAGGATAAACACCACAGCAAAAGGTAGTGAGTGTGCGTTGAATTTAGATGCAGTTTATAAACAGTTGTAACAAAAAAAATTGATCATTAGCAGCAAAATAATTATGATGAAATTAAGTCTCTTTTGTTTACTCTAACCAACACTAGAGAGGCTCTAAAGGATTTCACATGATCATGTGATAGAGTCACAAAGGACTGCCAGGAAAACAAGCCTCCAGGAACCATCCCCTCACCAGGTGACTGCCCAGCAGTAATCCGCTCTGTTCATTCTTGGGCTGATGCTGCTTTCAGGCTACTCCTCTCTGTGACCACTGGCTACCGTGTGAAAATACCTCACCCGGTCTTCCCCCACTTCCAATTGCCTGTCTCTTTGAATCCACTGCAACATGTGTAGTCCCTGAGCCTCTCCTAATCCCAGACAAATATTGTTCTTTGAAGAATCTCTGTCTGATTTCTAAAATTTAGGTTGACACAGAAAGAAGCAAAGGAGAAAGACCAAGTTTGCATAACAATCACTCAAATATGAAAATTATGCACGGGCGCTCATGCATTTATATTCAGTTCAGGGTGAGCCTGAGTGGCTGTTATGACAACTGCTGTAACTTTTCCTTCACAAGATTTGATTCTTCAGACCCTGCAATGAGCTGCTTGTTCAGATGTAATTTGTGCTTCCTAGGTGGAACCTGGTAAAAAGATTAGAGACAAAGGGAAACAGAAAATAGGAATCAGAGTGGGAGAAGACATCATGATTCTGTGGCCTATCATCACTTTGATCAGGAAGAAAAAAAAAGAAAGGAGGAAACTCAGCCTGCCATTTCTCAAAATGTGGCCCAAAAAAACAAAAAACAAAACAAAAAACAAAACAAAACAATAAAACAATCAAGGCACAAGCAGCACTGATAAGCACTGTATTATGGTAGACACAATTTACATCAGCACACGTTGAGTTTAACATTGTCATCTGTTTACATGGAAATTGACTTGTGTCTACATCTAGGTAATGGTTAACTTTTAAGCACTTTAATTGGAAGGAGGGGGTGTGGGTTGAACGGGAGTAAATTAGCATATAGAAAAGGCACAGGTACTTTTCTGGTTTCTATGAAAATTAGGCACAAATTTAAATTTCTGATATTTAAATTTGCACTAAAATACTTACTAATCAGGATAAATAATGCTGCAAATAAAGGAAGTGAGTAGTGTTTGTGATGAATGCCTAGAAAGTCTATAAAGGTGAGCCAATACTTTGATGAGTCACATCCAACGATCTGCTGAATTCAGAATCCTACCATTCTCAGAGTCACTTTGTAAATCTAGCAATATTGTCTTCACAATTATTCTTTAGAAAATCCTATAGGCAGAATGTTACTGCCTTCATACTTTTGTAGAAAAATTATACCAAATGTCTGCGTTACCAAAAGATCAGAGCAGAGACGTCACTGTGAAGAACATCAGTGTACACGATTCTAGCTGTCTATTTGCATATGTGCATTGCACGTGTACATATATGTATCATTCAGGAGTGCTTTGGTCAGTAACAGACTGTATATACTGTGGTGGCCCTGGGAGCTATAATGGAAGTAAATAATTCCCACTGCCTGGTAACATTTTAGTGACCATAGGTCTCAACACAGTATACTGCTTATGTGACTGTGGTAAATCTGTTGTAAATTAATGTAATCTGCGGCCAGTTGTATAAAATTATGGCATAAAACGGGCAGACAAGTATGAGCATACTTGGGGAGGAGCGTAAACACTAAGCGTTGTATGTAATTGTATGCTAAGGATAGTAAGAGTCTATGTCACTGGTCAATATCTTGTCATGGTTTGCCTTCTATTGCTGTGATAAACACCAACAGAGTAGGAATGGGTTTATTTCAGCTTACAGTTTGCAGTCCACCATCAGCTGAAGTCAGGGTCAGAGCTCGAGGGAGAACCCTGGAGACAGGACCTGAAGCAGAGACCATGGAGGGGTCCTGCTTACTCCCCTACTCCCCTGACTGGTTCACCCTGCGATTAAGGGAGCACAGCCAACCACATATGGGCAACTAATCAGCTGACGTTTCCTCTTCCCCATAGACTCGAAGACTGTGTCAGGTTGACAACTGAAGTTAATTATGACATACACCCCATATAATTGCATCACACTTTTACAGTGCACTCCCTTTCCTTTCAAAAACCAAGTGTTCACTGGAAAGCAACGTCTTGGCTTTACACCGTCTCATACATGCATTTCATGTTTGTGACTTTCTTGATTATAGCAAAAAGTCATAAATCATTCTTCACATAGCAGTTTATTCTTTGCAACTTAAATCATACCCCAATTCCACCAATATTGCTTTTAGATGTTGCTCACATTAGCTCTTGGAGATTTGAACACAAAGGGTATTTGAATGCATCCTTGCATTCAAAATGTGCTGGGTCATCTCCTTGCCACCTACCCATGTGTGTGCTTTCACTTCTACACATTTTTTAGCAGGCAGCTATAGCTAGAGACTTAATTCAATTCTACTTTTGTGGATGTCTATAATGAATTTTTTCTAAATTTGCTATTATATCAGAAGGCACATAACACTGCTTCTATCTTTTAATAATGCTATGGTGTGAATCATGAATAAATCTATTCATTTAAATCTTCCATTAAAATACCCCATATACCCATCTCTCCTAATGTTTCAGCATCCACTGTCATATGCTAGCTCCATTATTTCATTAAGTAAAAGGCATATTTATCCTTTAACATTGGCTTACTTCAAGAAAAAAAAATAGGTTGCTTTCTAAGGACAATGTACATGCATAAACACTATAGTTTTAATTACTAGCAGACTTTAAGCCCTACATTAGTGGAATTTTTTCTTCTTTTGTTAAAGTAATGGAGTTTGAGTTACTTTTTAATGACCTTACACAATCAGCTCTTCCCATTAGAGAGCAGGAGCCTTTGTTGTAGTTTTTTATGCATTCATAATGCAATCTGAGCCTTGAAAGTAATTTATATTTTGCCTTTCATTATCTAGTTATGCTATTGTAAGCCTTTCACACAGGGAAAAAAATGAAATTAGATAAGCCAACAAATCAGAGAGTAGCTTACGTTTCAGTTGAGGTACATACCAAAATGAAAATGAAAGCAAAATTGAAGAATAACTTCCGATTGGTGATGATTTGCAAAGAAAATAATGCATATTTATATGATTGAGGTTAAGGAAGGGTAGATAAGGGAATTTCACAAGTTCTCTTAGAGAGCAACACAATGGGATGAAGATCTGAGTGCAGAACTTAGTCATTCAAAGCACAACATCATTTGAGGCAGGAAAAAAAAAGTGCCAAGAGCTAAGGAAGAAGTGAGTTTGAGTTTTCGGAACTTGAGAGAAGGCTACTGTGGCTATGCAGCATTTTGAAGAATGAAATCCCATATCACAAGAAAGTGATAGCCTCATTGCAAGAGTTTTTACAGTGGATATAAACATCAGGGATCTAAGTTTTACCTGATTTGTCTTCAAAAGTCTTTGTGAGGTGTGGGTCATGGTGACATGGTATTAACATGAATCAGGAAGGCAAGGCTGGGCATGCAGCTCAGTGGTAGAGAACATCTTTGGCATTTAAACGGCCCAGGGCTCTACATAACCAGGAACTGAGAGAGGTGAAGAGCAGTTGTACAATTATAATGCTCGACTAAGAAGCCAATTGTAGTCAGCCAGTTAGCAGCCTGCTTGATGGTAGGAGAACCATGTGTGGTAGAAGTAAGGGCATTGCCAAGGGCTAGAGTGGAAGGAAGATTGATGGGAATTTCTAAGGAGAAATCCAAAGTGATATTCCTGTCGCTGGTTTGCTTACTGCTGCTGTGATAACACTGACCCAAAGCAACCTGGGAAAGGAAAGGCTTTATTTGGCTTGTAGGATATAGTCTGTCATCTAAGAAGCATAAGCAGGAACTCAAAGCAGAACATTGGGACAGATGCTCGGTCTTTGTCCTGAGACTCCAGGTGAGAGAGGTATGGGAGAATGGGGAAGCAGAAGGATCCAGAGGGTCCTAAGAACCTACAAGAAGACTATTAAAGTTGGTGGATCTGGACCCAGAGGGTCAGCTCAAACTACAGCACCAACCAAAGACAATACATGCAATAAACCTGGACACCCTATTCAGATCTAGCCAATGGACAGGACATTCTCCATAGTTGTGTGGAGAGCGGGGACTGACTCTGATGTGAACTCTGGTGCCCCCTATTTGACCACTTCCCCTTGGTGGGGAGGCCTGGTGGTACCCAGAGGAAGGGTAAACAGGCTACCAGGATGAGACCTGATAGGCTGTGATCATGTGGTGATGGAAGAGGTCGCCTTCTGTCGCAGGCCTAGGGAAGAGGAAGAAGGTGAAAGAGGGAGGGAGGAGGGAACAGTAAGACACAAGTGACAGGATAACAACTGAGATGTAAAGTGAATAAATTATTTAAATAATAAATAAATAAAACAAAACAAACAAACTAAAAAGTCTGAAGACTAGAACTGAAGCAATGACAATGAAGGAACACTATTTTCTAGCTTCCTGGCCCTGATTTACTCAGCTACCATTTTCATATAGCCCCCGTCCACCTGCCTAGAAAAGGCACAGCCCATGCTAGGCTAGACCCACCTTCATCACTTAGCAATTAAGAAACAATCTTATAGAAATGCCCACAGGCCAGGAACTGATGGAGTCAGTTCCTCTATAGATGTACGCTGTGTGCAGGTGCCTGGTTTGTGTCAAGTTGCAACACGGGCAACTACTTACACAATCAAATGACTGAGGCTTGTGGCATTAACAACATAAAATTAAACTGGTTCAGTCAGCATGTAAAGATGCATTTTGACCTGATAATATCGTTATTTACATGATGTTAAAAACTGGAGCTTTTGGTAGGTCATGAGATATTTCCAGTAGAATCCTGAGACTCAGGGGAGAGGTCATGGCTTAAGACAAGTTTTTTCCTTCATGGAAGGGGGATTGGATAGAAAACAATGTCTAGAAAGAGAGTATAGTAGATAATAGAGGCAAGAAATTTCCAAGCCTGGAGAAATCCGACACTGAGGGAAATACCAAGGAACCTTTGGAAGAAGCCACTGGTAAAAACACAAATTGGGAGCTGAATTATAAAATTGGAGGAGAGGCCAACAGTGAGAGCAAAAGAGGAAACTCTTGGCTGTGCTAATGGTTTTGACAAGAGATCCGTCATTGGGAAAAAAAGATGTATAAAACATCATGAATACACTGAGGAAAGTGGTGTACTGGAGTAGCAGAGGCGATAGAAAGAATGGTAAGCAATACGGTTAGGGGACATGAGGTGAAAGACCACAGAGCTGACGGGCTGCCTTTATCTCTGTTCATTACTCTAAGCATGGCCTTTTGAGTATTTAATCTCTGCTGCGCTTAGGTAATTATAAAAGATGACACACATGTGGGAAGCCATAAGGTCATTGATTAACAGCTCCATTCTGTAGTGTTGTGTTATAATCCACAGAGTGGGTATGGTGCTACACACTGGATTGGATGTTTCACAATCAACCCAAGATTGATGTCTGTGTATGTGTATGTGTGTGTGTGTGTGTACACTGTCCTGGGTAGTTTTATGATATTTTGTATCAACTAAAATCTGTTCAAAACAAGAAATCTTAATTAAGAAAATATCTTCATAGAATATGCCTGCAGGCAAGACTGTAGGGTTTTTTTCCTGACTGATGATTTACATGGAAGAGTCCTGTAGGCAGAAAAGAAGCTACCCCAGGAGTCATCAGATTGACAAGTTATTGGTATATATGTAGGTTTTGAGGCCATAGGGTTAGAGTGGTTTAGATTCTGCCCAGCATAGTGGTTGCAGCTTTAAAATACACTATAATCTCACTGAGTCAGTTATTGGTGCCCTAAGCCATATTGATAAGTATACCTGGATGCTATAAAAAAGAAAGGATAAAAAAAAAAAAAGGATGAGCAAACTAAGGGAACCAGCCAGTAAGCAGCATTTCTCCATGGCTTATCCTTCAGTTCCTGCCTCTGGGTTCTTGCCTTATATTCCTGTCCTGACTTCCTTCATTGATGGAGTGTGACCTAGGACTTGTAAGCTGAAATAAACCCTATCGTCCCTAAGTTGTTTATGGTTGTGGTGTTTCATCACAGCAATAGAAGTTCTAAGTTATACATGAATGTATATGGTGTCTATATATATATATATATATATATATATATATATATATATGTGTGTGTGTGTGTGTGTGTGTGTGTGTTGTGTGTACATACATGTATGTATGTTTATGTATAAGCATGTAGTATATATGTATAAATGGTGAGTTTATGTGCTTATACATATATATGTGTATGGTGTGTGTATATATGCTTATGGGTATATATATATGCATATATACATGTGTGTATATGTATGTAAGTGGCTTACATTAGAGGTGTTAACTGATATTTATTTTGATTGACACCATAGACTTCTTGTAAGAAAAGCCCACAATGGTTGTTGTAAGAATTGTTTCAAGAGTTGTTTTGAAAGTTTTGTAAAGCAGAGAGGTCTGAACCTAAATGTAGAGAATCACGGGTTAGACAATCCTAAATAAATGGTTTCACTTTTCAGACACTATCATACACGAGAAAGGAAGAGATAGGAAATGAAAGACCTTGGTAAAAGGGGAAAATAGGCAAATCCAAGGTGGGAGATTCCAGAGCAGTGTGACAATATTCTTCTAGATAATTGAAATTGCTACGAGAGTAGGCCATAGATATTTTAACCTCATGTACAGAAACTATAAAACAACAGATATATTGTAGAAATCATTTTTAAAATAATTTGCATATATCATATCATGATGTTTTACAACTTAAACATGTAGTGGAACAAATTTTATTTACCAGCTATATTTCTAAAAAGCTGGGGGAATATTAGTTTGTTCCACCACAAGGGCTCAGAGACCTCCATGCGCTTATGTGTAGAGACTGAGCAGAGAGAAATTCAGAATTCTGCTGACTTTCCTTATGTTCTTTTATTGAGAAAACTTCTCAATAAGATACTAAATTTCCAATTTTACACATTCTCTCAGGGCTTCCATGTCCCATCCTTATGTCCATGCTACTTGTTTAATAGATGGATTAGGTATGGGCTTTAATGGCATAATGCAGTCAGGATTTTTAAATTATTTTTATTTTCATTCATTAACTATACATAATAAGTGCTTTCATGATGACGTATTCAAACACATGAATGATGTATTCCGGAGATTTTTAAAGCAGTCAAAAAGATAGCTATGACTCTTTTAGGAATCCTGGAGTCCAGTTGCTTTCCTGCTTCCAGGTTATTCTCTAAATATCCTTCAAGACATAATTGTCATCCATCCTCAAGTCCTGGCCATCATCATCTCCAAGTTACATGTAGCCAGTAGTTAATTATCTCAACAAATGACAAGGGCCTAGGATGCATCTCAAAACTGTCAAAAGCTACAATTCTCACATAGATCACATCTGCTGCAGACATCTGCAGCTACAGCCTCTGTGTAAAGAAAGTGACTTTATTAGGCCTTCTCAAGACTCGGCAAGGGAAGTTTTTTTTTTTTTTTTTTTTAAATTAAAGTAACTCAGTGTGTAGTTTTCACTCAACAGTCTGCAGTAAGACAGCAAAGGCTTTAGGTGCCAAGCCAGACTTAGAGTCTATAATGCCACCCGAACTACACAATGAACAGATCTGGAACAATCCATGTGAGCGTCCATTTACTCAAACACTTAGATTAGCAAGCCCAGTTCAGGGAGCAACCATCAAATTCACATAGCCAAGTCCACTTCAAAGTCCATCACTACGTCTCTAAGACACAAAGTTGCACATAACACATTATCTCAAGAAAACAATTCACTGTGAGCCATCCCAGAAATAGCAGGGAAGAAGAAGACAGGGTGAGATTACGACTTCATAAAATCAGGCTGGTTATAAAATGATGCTCAAGACAAATGGGGAACGGCAAGATCCTGAGCATTGATTGCTGCAACAAACTGTACAGCAGAGCACATAGGGGCACACTGTGCAGCTGGGGCATTTATAGGGCAATCCCCTCAATCATACACATTAAAACTTCGGTATGAGCCGGGAGTGGTGGCATACGCCTGTAATCCCAGCACTCAGGAAGGCAGAGATAGGCAGATTGCTGTGAGTTTGAGGCCAGCCTGGTCTACAACGTGAGTCCAGGACAGGCAAGGCAACACAGAGAAACCCTGTCTCAAAAACCAACCAACAAACAAACAAGTTTGGTACAAGCATAACATCAGAATGTTCTGGAAACTGTTGGACGCCAAAGCATCGGGAGTGATTACAAACTCTGAAAGTGATAGTGAGGTCGGCAGTCTGTTTCAAGAGGTCTCCAAGTGACTCTCACACACTTAACTCTTGGTTGAGCACTATGGATATAGTTAAACTATTCCAATTTGCACGGCAATGTGATATATTTTTAGAAAATCCTTAGCATATAAAAGGTAACATTATCCTATAGGGAAAAATGAAAAGATGAAATCCAGGATAGACAAAGAGAAGAGGCATTGGTCTCAGTTTACAAGCATATGTAGTCAGCAGTGTGGCAGCTAAGATTGTCCTAATGCAGATGTGGCCACTACCACACTAGCAAAAACCTGAACAAATAATTCCTTCATAGTAATTCCTGCTTCAACACCTAAAGAAAACCAACCACAAGTGTTTAAATTGTCATTTTGAAACTTGCCCTATTGACTATGAAATGTTGGAAATGTAGCAAGCCAGAGGTTGGACTAATTATCATAAAAGAACTGTACTAGGACACTCTGGGATGCAGGAGGCATGCTGCTGGCAGAGGAATATTGCAGAGAGAGATGGATGCTCCCAAGATTCAGGTCCGGGACACAGTACCTGTTTAGTGGCCTTTGGCTATGTGCTAGGAATATCCTGAAGAACAGCAGCCAGAGAGAGAGAGAGAAACCTTTGACAAAACCATCAATTCAAACAAAGTATATTCCGGTTTAGAGTCCCTGGAATGTTTATCCCACCCCTAAACACTCCCTACTGTCAGCTTTGGCTGCAGCTCTGCTCCCCTTGCCCGCCTTCATTGCAATGGCTGTGTTCCTGGACTCAGCTTAGGCCAAGGGGATGCAGAGCCAAGCTTGCCCCATCCAATCAGCAGCTGTCTGCTTATCTGACCAGAACAGCTCCCCAGGGCAGCGTTCCTCTCTCCCCGAGATAAGCCATCCTTTCCATTCTGGGAAACAAATCGGCTCTGGAAAGTGGTGTGTGGAGCAAGATTACAAGGGAAATTGAAAGAGAAGCCAGCGTATAACGAGGAAGCACAAAAGCGAAGGAGGTGGGAAGAGCCCTCAGTGAAGACGAAGCGGAGAGCCTGGAGGAAAATGAACTATTAATACTAAAAGTCCAAGAGATTATCCGCCCTCAGGACACTGGCAAACAAGAACAAATGGAACAAATGAGAGGGCAACCTGTATAAGAGCTCCACCTGTGTGAGAAAAAGAGCGCTTACCCTAGCCACTGCGGCAGAAACGGCCTCTTCACACTGGTTTCTATCAGACTTCAAGTTCTTCACACAAGAGTTGAAGTGGGGTCAAGTGAAAATAAGGTAACCTGAGGGATGTCATTGAGGCTTATTTACAGTTGAGGACATTTCTCGCTCCACGTTGAGACTTATTAGATAGTGCCCCCCTGAATCTCAGGCTGCAGAGAGAGGGGAGCTCAGCAGAATTCATAGGGATGTAGTTGGAAGGCAAACACATTTCTACTCAAGGAATCATTTCCAAATTTCCATTTGATGTTTGACAGAACTGACAAAACATCCCCGGATGACTTTAAAGAGTACAATTTGTGCAAGCTATTTTAAACACCAACTCATATTGTTTTTCATGTTTATTTTCTAATTAAAGTGTTAGGCTTACGAAGAGGCCTAGATGGCTTTTGTCTTTAGTTCCTAATGCAAGGGGAGCTTGCCTGTTCCTCAGCGGTCGAGGTTCAGTCTCATTGTGTCCTTTGAATTAGCTCGTTTAAAAGGGGCAGAAACCAAATAAAGAAATGGGGGAAATGACTGCTTACTTCAGCCTTTCAAGTTCCAGGGATAAAGCAGAGTTTTTGAATAAACAAAAGTTTTCCAGATCTGGGAAATTTATGGAATATTAGTTCTTGTCAGGCTAGCCACCTGTGATAGACACAGAACAAACAAAATTCTCACAAACTCACAGCAATTCTGCTGTCCCACCTTCCTGCCTGCTGTTATTCATGGACATGACCCACCATTTCTGGTCCTTTGATGACTAATATAAATGACCTGTTTCATGATATTTGGCACCAAGAATAATCCATTGTCTTCCTATTTCTCTTTATTCAGAGCTCAGGCACATTGCCTGAGTATTGTATTTTAAACAACACAAGTTGCAGCTCAGAAACTCTTACCTTAAGCGATATAATGGGAGAGGCAGTCAATAAAATAAGGGTTTTAACAGAGCACAACAGTGAATTCTGAACACAGAGTATATATCATGCATCCAAAGTAAATATCTGTGCCAAGCCTTCTCAGAGCAAGTGATCTTTTGCTGAGCAACGAAGAACACTTTTGAAGAATCAATGGAAGGAGGTAAGAGGTGTAACCGTGTATGCTAAAGTCTGAAGGTTTAAAAGGTGTCAAGCATATTAGGGGAGAGTGTGTGTGGTGATGGTGAGCTTTTCCTGAAAAAAGACGCACTTCTGCCAATGAATTCCATGGAGCTGAAGAAAGGTAGGCATCAGACCACATGGCATGGGAGAATGGGGAGACTGGATGCCTTCTTCACTGTAAGGGAAAGGCATCAAAAAAATGAATGAGATTGCTTTTAAGAAACACTGATCTGGGTAAGCAAGTCCTCAATAGTTCCTGCCTCGCAAATATGTCTGTCAGATATATTGTGCCAGAAGGCTGAAGATGATGCTTCAATGTTACAGGAGAGTGTTGGGTGACGGTTCAGCAAGTAAACTGTCTCAGTCAAGTTTTCGTTTTGGAAGCTGCTAACCTACACTCTGGGTTCACTCAGGTGTTTAAATGTTATCCCTTTTCAAATCTCTGATGGGTTTGAAGACCAGATAGTTTAGTGTTTCAATTAAGTTTAGTACATTAGGGGTTAAGATGTTTTTAGGTCAAGATAGATGTTTTAAGTTAATAGAGATGAGATATGATAGATATTAATCTCCATTCAGAAATTTAGACCCAACAAGATAGGAAAGATGTTTACTTCAAGTTTGCCAAGTAGAAATAGCCAAATCACTATGAATGTAACATCTATATAATTCCTGATTGTTCCATGGTTCTTTCTTCCTGCTGTATGTAGTTTATTTTACTCATGTGTAATAATACAAATGTATATGGTAAGAAAAAGAAACATAATAAAAAAAAAAAACAAAAGAAACACTGATCTGGCACCACAGTGGAAAATTTGTCCTGATAACAAGATGGTTGCAGTAATAGGGAAAGCGTGTGATTATGTCTGCGTAAAGCAACTGGGACAAGAAGGTGGATGGCAGGGGATGAGAGATGGAAGGGGAAGGATCTACTGGAGTTAGGGACTGACAAAGGCTCCGTGTTTGTAGGAGGATCTATGGCAAACTGTATGACACCGCTGGGTACATAGCTGCCTCCATCAGACAAACATCTGTATGGTAAGAGACACAACAGAAAAATCGTGAAGAGCAAATTACTACTAAGGCTTTGTGGGTGTGAAAAATGTTTCACAGTAATAACATATGATTTTTCCAAGATCCTATGCTCAATCCAGAGTTCACACTTCACTGCTTTGCTTTTCAGTAAACTCCTTTTAATTTGGGGTTACAGGAAGGACAAATGGCCTTAGTATTTGTAATAGGGTTTTTCCTTCTGCGTGAAGGTGGTAATACCAACCCCTAATCTGCAAGTAGCCTGATATTGATACCCAATACGAAAGCAATGGAGTGAGTATAAGAAGGGATATTTTTCAGCACCAAATGGGACATCTATAAGACACACCACATCTCTCCTCAGGGTGCAGGGAGCTTGACAGAGGAGGAGGCAAAAAGATTGTAAGAGCCAGAGATCGGGGAAAACTGCTGAGAAGCAGTGTCTTTTAGGGCACTCATGCATGAGCTCATAGCAGCTGTGGCTGCTTGCACAGAAAAAGCCACCAGCCACCGGCTGTTGTAGGGGAGAGGCTCAGGAGCCCCCACTCCTATCTGAAGGGCTATTGGCAAATGCAACCTCTGGTAGGTTGCTCATACACTAATAGATTGCTCTAAACCCACGAACACATAGGGACCACTGGCTAGACTCCGTGTTAAAATGAAAGAGGAGCGGATGGACAGAAGACTCACTGGTAAGGAGGCTTGCTGTTTGTGCAGAAGATCTCTGCTGTCATCAACACTTATATTAGGTATCTCATAACTATCTGTAATCCCAGGGGGATGCAATGCCTCTATACTCTACAAAGGTTAAAAGAAGAGGACATGAACTTAGAAGGTGGACCAGCTGGGGAAGGAGTCCAGGGGGACTGTATGTACTACTCCAAGGGCACCGTATGCATTCGTGAGACGTCTAACCAACACATTTAAAAAGATAACGGATGCTTTGTAAATGAAGGGGGATTGTGCCACAGTTGTATTCAACTTAAAAACAATCAAGTCAGCAAACATTGATAAATTCATCACTTTGAAGAAGGACATAAATTTACAGAAATATTGATAACGTGAGTGAAGGTGCCAACAGCCCGGAAACCCTTAGATGTTTGAGTTATTAAATATGAATGAAGACTGTGGCCACTGGAGCTCAGAATATACCTCAGCAGCAGCAAGTCTGCCTATCGTGCCTTGTGCTTCGTCGAAAGTTGTGAGGAAACAAGCATGTGTTCAGACAGTTCCAGTTGTTAGATAAGGGACATAAAGTTTTGTTTTACCAGACGAGTGGGATCCAGGGCGTCTAAAGTATCACTATATAATGTGAATGTACTCAAAACTGTTTTGCTGTTTGCTTTAAAAATGCTGAAGGCCGTCTTAGGTGTTCCCATTGCACAGACGCCCAAAATGGTAACTCTGTAAGGTAATATGTCAGTTATCAGCATTGCAGCAATGATTTCACAATGTAAACCACCAAAGTATATGTTTCGTTGTCAAATATACTTCAGTTGTCTAATGCATCCATGTATCTTGGGCAGCTTTGCACTTGCTATGCAGCAGAGAGTGGATTTGAACTTCTGATCCTTACACCGCTGTTTCCTAAGTGCTGACCTCAGAAGCTGCACAACCAAACATGGCTCGACTTCATTTTTAAAATATTTTTTACTATAAATTATGTGTGTATGTGTGTATATCTGTGCATGTGATCACAGTGACAGCAAAGACTGGGGGAGGATGTTGGATTCCCCAGACCTAGAGTTAGCATTCCCTGATATCAGGTCTCTGGGGGGAAAAAAAAAAACACTTTCCATCCTCTGAAAATGCAAGCTTCCATCTCCCCACACCACCACCATCCTGCCCCGCACTTTAGGTTTTAAACATAAAAAAAGATAAAGTGAAAGCTACAGAACAAAAGGAAGGAGTTAGGGGTGGGGTTCTGTTGCTAGAGTGCTTGATTTCCCACTCATCACCTTGAGTTTGAAACTCAGAGCCACATGCCACTGGGCTGGAGTTCCATGTCTCTCCCTTCACATGGGACATGGAATCAGCTGGTTTAGAAGTTCTAGGTAATCCTTGGCTCTACAGCAGGGTGAAACCAGCCTGAGCAACTTGAGAACCTGTTCCAAGGCGAGCAAATAATCCACACACAGACACACACACACAAAAAAAACATAAAAAATTGTTTTCTAGTAATGTCTGATAAGGTGGTTGAAACAGCTAGAGAAGTATTACAATTTAATAATAAAAAGATAAATGGTCCAAATAGAAAGTGGCCATATTCATATGTGATTTTTCTCTAAAGAAGATAGAAAAGTGAACAGAAAACACAAACCACAGTGAAATGCCTCTTCTCAGGCACACGAATAGCTGTTATAGGAAATAAAGGAGGAAAATGGAAAATGAGAGAGAAAGCGTTCAGGAGGGAACACAGACCTTAGTCACACCAACTCCAAACTGTGAACTTCTCGAGCCAAATTGCATGGTGTCTGAGTTGCAGCTCAATACAGCTATTCAACAAAACCTGCAGACTCGAGGCCTAACGAATAAAATAGCTAACTTTCTCAAGTGGCCATAGCTTAGTCATGATCTCTGTCCTTTAGGGAAGTGTATCAAAGGCTACTTCATACGTACTATGTCAAGTAGAGAATTTTAGTGACCAAACTAGCCCCACCATTGTCTTTGACTAAGGAAACAGATCTGCCTTCCCAGGGCTTTGAGTCTGGGTCCTTTGCTCAGGTCATGTTTTCCCAGCATCTCAAAACAAAGCATAATTGTCCTTTCTCACGTTCTCTATCTTTTTCTACTGATACAACCATTTCCAGGGAAATCTCTTTACTTAATGGATCATGCTAATACCATAGTCGGTTCTTCTCTTCCTAAGAGCTACATTTAACCTGATGCTGGGCATGAACTTCTTACTGGGGTCGCTTCTGTTTCTTACATTTTTGTTTGTGAGTCTTAAATGGCTGACCCCTCTTCCCAGGCCCTGTTTCTGAATCAATAGAATGGAATGTCCAG
The DNA here is from genome assembly GCF_964271855.1 of Acomys minous. Classification (NCBI taxonomy): domain Eukaryota; kingdom Metazoa; phylum Chordata; class Mammalia; order Rodentia; family Muridae; genus Acomys; species Acomys minous. Next base: position 89,696,367 of record NC_140497.1, read on the forward strand.
ACATAATTTCCATTTGGATCTTATTTTCTGTCTTCACTGATCATAACCCAGGTCAGCTATATTACAGCAATTTAATTTATTATATTTCTTTGACATCTGTTTTAGCTTGTACTAGCGCAGATAATTTATAAGGACATTGACTTAGAACATATTAGAAAAATAGGTAAGCAACAATGCCTAACTAAAATATCCTTATCCGGTTACAAGATCTTTCCCATCATATACAAGTACCTGGTCTCATCAGAGTCTCCAAGGATGCTTCTTAGACATTCAAATTCCCATTTAGCTAATTCAAAGATACCTCTTCCACTTTCAAGGAGCTGGGCCTACAAGCCTGCACACTGTAAAAGTATGCCGCATTATCTAATACACACCAACCCTGAGGATATCATTGCAACACTCAACTCAAATGGCGTCTGCCATACCTTCTTCGCAGGCTCTTGTCATCTGTACCTAAGATCAGAATTTAGTCAATTAAGGGCATGCTTTATGTTGTAGTCTTATGTGCATCATTTCGATAAAATGATGCACTTAGCCTCACCCATCACCCTACTCTATCAGAGCTTGTATAACTGCTGTGCATCACAGAGCTGATGAACAGACTTTGAAGGCTTAATGGACACTCCCCCTGCCCCTCCCCTCCTCCCCGCCCCCCACTTCACTGAAATGAAGTGTTCTCTGCTAAATCACAAAGCAGTTTTGAGGATGGGCATGGAGCCTGGTGGTGGATGCTTGATCAATATGCACATGACCCTGGGGTCACTCTCCAGAAGAACAAAGTGTAGTAATGATGATAACTGTGAGGTTGCGCAGATGTCCTCGTGAAAAACATTTGCTACTCTGATAAAGGCTGACATTTCCTTGTTCCCACCCATCCTCCAGGAAGTTTCACTCCATCATTACATCCTCTGTGCGCCTGCCTCAGCCAGCTCACTGGCGCCCGGGCTGTGCCTTTCACTCTCTCTAACGGGAACAGTCAGATTCCTTAACATTGAATGAATATGGCAAGCACATCTCCTTCTGTGAGAGACAACGTTGGGCTAAGCCGGGGCTTCTCTCAAGCCTTTTGTTAAAGTTCATTCTCAGATGAGAAATATTCGTAAACTGTCTTGGCAGTTCCAAAAACTGACCTAGTAATTGCATTCCAAGAACACTAGGAATCCTCACTTCTGCCCAGAGCGTGCCGGTGAGGTGAAAATGCATGATTTAGGAATAACCTGGCTGGAAAAGCCTGCGTGAGTTATAAACAAGCTGTGCTTGCCTTCTCAGTGCTTGTAAGTGCATTGCACTGTTTTAAATAAATTATCTGTAGCCACGGTCAATAATTCAGGGAAAGTCTAATTGACACAAGGAGATACATTCTCTTCTCTGGAAACCACAGGTTTTAGTTTCCCCCCCTAAGGTACTTACCCGCAGGAGATGAAGGTAACTGGTCTCCATTATTCCCGATAATAGCTTTATGATTCGGCAGACTTCACTTCTAAGACTAAAATACAGTTGCACAAGTGCATTAGGTAGCTGCTTGCCTCTGTTGCCTCATTCTTGAAATTACTGAAAAGGCTTGTTATTCCTTGGTTTTTACTGGAGGTGTTCCTTCCAAAGGTCGAAGGCGTTCAGTAGGTAAGATGGACATTCAAAGGAGGGCAGAACAGAATAGATTCACAAGCATGCTGTGCTGGCCAAGGGACTCTAAATGCTACAGCAGAAGACCACAATTTTGGTCTTTATATTTTAAAAAAAATGTACATAGATGTAAATTCAAGATGCGTTGAAGGGCTAGGCTAACTAATTCAGTAAGAACCAGGTCTTACAAACCATTGGGTACAACAACAACAACAAAAACCGAAGCAGGGATTCTGTTAAACCACTGTAGAATGCCAAATGTTGAGGCTTTCTAAGTGAGCTTGGTGCAGTTTAGAGAAAGTGGCATGACGGTGAAAGAAATTCAAGGTCTCAGAAACTGGGGCTAAAGGAAGCTAAAAACCAAGCATCGGTTTAAAAAAAAAAAAAAAGGTCCAAACTATGAAGTAGAGTTCTCTTCTTATTCCACGCCTTTGCTATCAGGTCAGCAAGTTCCATCCATTAGGATGCAAGACATTCTCCATGTGATGCCTGCCTTCATCCTTCCTCTCAATTGCCACTACACCCAACTCTGTCTCCGTCTCCTGCTTTACCTTCTAATCTGGCTTTTGAAGTCTTTCTCCAGCAAGACTACCTTGTCCAAAACCCATCACTGACTTCCCCTTGTCGTTGAGATAAAATGCCAAGCTTTTCACAAATTATAACCATAACAAAGATACCCCTATTCCATGTGTAAATGGAAATAGTCTATACCATGGCTATTTGGGATCTTCAGTTGCTCAGTAAGATGGCCTCACCTTGACCTGTCATTTTCATTTTCATATATGTATGCCTTTCCAAGAAGGATTAATTCTAATGTGTAGGCATATAATCAAGCATGTACTTCCTGTCTGAAAGTTTGCATCTTACTATGATTAGCAAACTATTTAAGAGAAACACACACACACATACACACACACACACACACACACACACACACACACACACACACGGATTGGATTGGCAGAATACACTTGATTGGTGTTTATATTTTTCCTATCTTTCAGATCCTGTTTCTGTTTTTGTTTTGTTTTGTTTTGTTTTTTATGGTAAGAAACCAGTGAGATAGAAAACAAAAGAAAACAACAAAATGCATAATATGTGATAGAAGCAAAAGTTGAATGTTCTATCTATAAGAAGTTTAAAATTTTGATAATGTATGTCCAGGTTAAGTGATCTGCTTTCAATATCGACTGAGTTTATACTTCTGTATGATAAGTGCAATGCCACACTGATTGACAATTGGACAGGATCTCCCCATCACTCTGGAGACAAATCTCGATACATGCCAGTGAAGGATTTTGCAGGCTGATATGAGAAGACACACTCTTAATATAAATGGTGCAATTTCATGTGCTGGCTCACATGACTATGTAAAGAACAGGAGCTAGATGCCAGCGCTCACCACTTTCTGCCTCCTAGCTTATACAGATAAGCAGGCAGCGAAATCAGAGAGCAAGCCTCTTTGCAATTAGTTCCTCTATGACACAGTGTGAGATACAGTCATCAGGCCTGCACGCAAGCACCTTTCCCACCGAGTCACATCACCAGACCATGGATGACCAATTTTTAGTGATTCTTTTTTCTTAACCCCATAGAGTATCATGAGTCACTTGCCTGACTAATTATATGACACAATTGCCTTATGGATATTACTCATCAGGACTTGAGTAGCTGTTACTGAGTCACAAAGTTTTCCTAAACTCCCAGGTTATATAAAAAGTTAACAAAACATAATATACATGGGGGTCAATTAAAATGCATGTCTCAGAATGGCTTGGTACATTTATTATTAACTCAGCTCAAAACAAAACAAAAAGAAAAAGAAAACTCAAGGCCTGACAAATATATGATGAGAAGGGTCTGGTGAGCTTAAATTGAAAAGAGTTGACTTGGCTGATCGTAGCTGTTTATGCATCGGGTAGATAAACTTGTACTTTGTATAGAGACAGATTGCTCCTCAGAGTCTTCAATTCCTTCTTCTGTCAGGTGAAAGAGACAGAGTCCACCTCAGATGGCCAACTCTAAGACTGATCCATAGTGCCCTTGCTTTGACAGTCTTGTCCAGCTCAACGCAAAAGCCCACAGACATCAGTCTGAAGGCCTGTGTGCATGTCCTCAAGAAAAGAGCTGCCAGGAAAGGATACTGTGTGCGTAACAGAGGGTCCAGATGCCCTGCCCAGTGGGCCAGGGTGGTAAGAATTATGCCCCTCGCTCACTCACTTGGGTCGATGCCTTTGACTCTTATTTTTGAAGATTTTTTTTTATTTCCCTCTCATTACAGCGAAATATCAAACTAATCAATGCTCTTTCAAAACATTTCTTTTGCCTTATTAATAGATAAAGCGAGCTTCTATGTCTCCGTTTCAATTATACACAGATAATACAATTCAACTCTACTTGTTATAAGTCTTTAGTTGAAAAGCAGGCTGATGAGAGAAGACCACTGGGTTCACATTTATCTAGGTCCTTGGGAGTTGGACGCTGCTGGATGTATGGCCTTGGGTGAGTGCATTAACTTCTCCAAGTATCAGAAGTCCTTCTCTCTTTTTAAACATTGAAAGTAGATTTTTTTCTCATAAAATATTCTCTGATGAGTTTCTCCTCACCTAAATCCTCTCGGACTCTCCTGCCTCCTGTCCCTCACAAGTCCACACCTTTGTTGATTTCATTAGAAAGCAAATAGGCATCTAAAAGGAGGAGGAAGAGGAAGAAGAGAAAAAGAAAAGAAGAGAAAAGCACAATAAAAACCCTTGAATAGGACAAAACAAATGAATAGGAAAAAAAAGAAACAAAGAAAAAGCACAGAAAACATATATAGATGTAGACACATACACACACACAAACAGACATTCACACAGACAAATCTTGAACAGAGGTGAAATTGGAAATCATGGTATACAAGCAAAAGACCTATAAGTAGAGAATAAAAATAACCTGAAAACATTATGAGAAAAAAAAAACTTCAAAAATGGCCCTGATTTCATTTTGTGTTGGCCATCAACTGCTAGGCATGGGGCCTGCCCTTAGGTGCGGTTTGTATACCCAGTGAGTCTCCATTGGAGAAAAGTCAAACTTCCCTCTGCTATTAGCTATCAATTAGTGATAGCATCTAGGTTATGGCTGGGGGCTTCTGTCCACTTTTCCTCTAAGTGATGAACCCCATCAGGCTTAGACATATGCATGCTGCCATAGTCCCTGCAAGTTCATGTGTGCATCAGTGCTGTTGTGTCCAGGAGGCTTTGTTTCCGTGGTGTCATCTTCCCCTAGTGGCTCTTACAATTTTTATTCCGTCTGACTTCCCTGAGCCCCATGGGGAAGAATTATATGGAGACATCTTATTTAAGACTTGGCGTTCTAAGGAGTCTCCTTCTGTGCACATGTTTCAGTTTTGGGTCTCTGTATTTGTTCACAGATACTGCAGGAGGAAACTTCTCTGCTGATGTCTAAGCAAGACATGGATCAATCTATTGAGTATAGCAAAATGTTATCAGAAGTCATTTTATGGCTATACTCCTGTAGCAGAAGAGTTGTATTTGGTTCTCCTCTAGGCCACAAATTTTATCTCATGGAGTGGGCCTTGAATCCAATCAGATAATGGTTGGTTACTACCACTATTTTTATGCCAATATTACACCAGTGTGTCTTGCAATCATGTCGCCATTGATCAAAGGGTTAGTTGGGGTTTATTTACTCCTCTGGGAGCAGGCATAATGCTTTCCAGTATCACAAACACTACTCAGTAGGAATGAAAACTCTAGGTAAACGTCAACTTCACTTCTCCATGCTCAGTGAGTTATGTAGGTGTTGTCTTTAGCAATAGGGCCTTATCAGCTTGCGGAAAGCAACTAATCAATCACTTTGAGAATATCCTGTGTTGTTTGGGGTTACCATAGGATCCATTTGGATAACAACTTAACTGTATATAACCTGTTCCTGGCACTGGGCATCTCATATGATGGTGATAGATGTCTACTTGGGGCTTTGTCTACCCTGCTATTTGGTATACATATATGTGTATATCTGAAATTATTAAAGAACAAATTTAATTAGTGCAGAAGATGTAGAAGACACAATGGAAGAAACCAATGCATCCATCAAAGAAAATGTTAGCACTAATAAGTTCCTGAAAACATCCAAGAGATCTAGGACTAAACCTATGATTTACAGGTATTGAAGAGAGAGAGGAGCCTGGTTTTATGTTGAAGTCTTTGATGCATTTCAAGTTGATGTTTGTGCAGAGTGATAAGGATGGACCTGTGTGTACTCTTCTGCATTCAGCCACCCAGTTACACCAGCACCATTTGTTGAAGATGTGTTAATTGTATCTTAAAAGCATGGACACCTTTTATTTATTTCAAAATGCTTTTAGAATTTCATTACAAATATATTTATGAAATATTAAGCAAAAATTATTTACTCAACTCAACTATTAATTAAATTTGTTCTTTAATAATTTCATATATACACAAATATGCATGTGTATATATCATATATATATATATATATATAATTCATTCTTATTATTCTCATTTCCCACTCAAGTCTTTTGTTTTGTTTTTTGACATACTAAGTCTAGCTAGGTCTATATTTGTCTTCTAAATAATGAATTTTGAGAAATTAATTTGACATAAGTTTCAATTCTGCTATATTTTAATAATATAGCATTGTTAACATTATTTACACTCTCACTCTGATATCTCATTGTTTAATTAGACTGCTTTGTTCGTTTGCTTGTTTCCTTTCAAAACGGGGCTTATCTATGTAGCTCTGGCAGTCCTAAAACTCACTCTGTAGATGAGGCTGGCCTCAAACTCAGAGATCCATCTGACTCTGCCTTCCTAATGCTGGAGCTAAAGGTTTGTGCCACAACCACCTGGCTTAATTATACTCTTTTAAAAACACCTTAACTATACTGATTCACAGACTTTGTGTATGAAATAAACCCCCAATATGAGTGACAGAATAATGTTTGGTACTACATTATAAAATATTTGGGGGACCATTTATTTATTCTATAAAACTTAATCTCTTGGAAGAAATGTTGCAGCTCAGAATGTTAGGAAAGCAGGAAAAAAACTAGAAAATTAAACTATGACAAACAACAAAGTGTTGAACATTAGATAATTGTTCATCTTTTTCATTCTCTGGGTCCAAGCATTAGAACAGCCAACTTGGAGACAGATTAAGGAGGGCTACATTGCTTTTACAGTACTTATCCTATGTCTTTTTTGCCTCCTTTTACTTATTATTAACTTAGATGTTACTGGGGTTCATAAGGAATGCAATTGAAATAATTATAAACTGTGTTTCGATTAAAAATATAATGTCTTAATTTTCTTCTCATCTGTGGAAAATCCTGTGTAGACAGAATCCTCATCCAAATGATACAAAGCCTAAGCCAGCCAGACTTGGAGCATTGATGGGAATTGACACCAACCATAAGAAGTAAACCTCCAGGCTAGCTCTCTGCCATTTCATGTTGGATCAAGATTCTATGAATTGTTCGTTTTTCTATGTTTTCTAATATAGTTCAATTACAGAACCATTATTAGTTGTTCCATTTTCATTACCAATGTGGCATTGAAGGACCTAGTACGAGACACCCACCCAATTAATACTTTAGCTTTATTCATATGAGCTATTCCTCTGTATCTCTACCATTGACTGATCTTTTTTCTGCCATTTCAGTTTTTTCATAAAGAAAGTCTTCCGTTTGCCTGCTTTTTCTTATTTTTGAGCCAACCAAAAGTAAAAAGATTGTTTTGGAATTATGTCCTACTCATAATGACATGTGGAATTATTTTGTTTTGTTTTAGTACTGCACATTTAGAAATAAAACAAGTATATTATTTAAAAGGGGGTTGTCAAAAAATATGTAATCTTTTTATTATCTGCATAGCTCCTTAAACAATACAACTTAGACTTGCCTTTGATTTTTTTCCAAGATATATGTTATTTTATTCATTTGTTCTTGTTACATCTAAATGGTTATCCCATCCCTTGTATCCTCCCATTCTTCCCTCCCTCCCATTTTCCCCTTATTCCCCTCCCCTATGACAGTTCCTGAGGGGGATTTCCTCCCCCTGTATATGCTCATAGGGTATCAAGTCTCTTCTTGGTAACCTGCTCTCCTTCCTCTGAGTGCCACCAGGTCTCCCCATCCAGGGAAAATGGTCAAATATGAGGCACCAGAGTACGTGAGAAAGTCATATCCAACTCTCCACTCTACTGTGGAGAATGTTCTGACCATTGGCTAGATCTGGGTAGGGGTTTAAACTTTACAGCCTGTATTGTCCTTGGCTGGTGCCTTAGTTTGAGCGGGACCCCTGGGCCCAAATCTGCCTATCATAATGTTCTACTTGTAGGTTTCTAGGACCCTCTGGATCCTTCTACTTTGCCATTCTCCCATGCTTGTCTCATCTAGAGTCCCAATAGGATATCCTCCCCTCTGTACCAGTTTCCTGGTAAGTGAAGGCTTTCGTGTGACATGCCCCTTGGGCTAATATGCAGATATAAGTGAGTATATACCATTTGAGTCTTTCTGCTTCTGGTTTAACTCACTCATTATGATCATTTCTAGCTCAATCCATTTATCCACAAATTTCGAGAATTCCTTGTTTTTAATAGCTGAATAGTATTCCATAGTGTATATGTACCATCCTGCATTTCCTTGCAAACACTGATTCATGCTGATTTCAGATGCTGCAGATTTTTTTTGTCAAATTACTCCTCTCCCATCTTTATAATACAGTCTGATTTCCAGGTCTTACCAAATTTTTCATAACTAAACTTGCCTATATCTAGTATTGAATTTCTCAAACCAATTCTTGACATAGTTCATTGAAAGATCCATTCAACTGTAAATCTGAGTAACTCAGGTTTAAACCTATAACGATTTCTGTATAGCTCAGATAATTAAGCAAAATTCCCTTAAAAGGATACATATATGCAATCATATATGCACACATGTTTCCCTTTCCAAGCTAATTCCCTCTGCTTACCTGGTAAAGCTTATCTAATGCTATTTTTATTTTTTATTGATTTTTTTATGTTTTACGTTATACTTTATTCACGTTACATCCCAATTGCTAATCCTGCACTTGTATCTCCCTGGCCCCACCCTCTCTCCCTCTGACAGGGGAGGCCCTCCTCCCCTACCATCTGACCACAGACTATCAGGCCTCATCAGGATAACCTGCATCCCTTTCCTATGTGGTCCCTCAAGACCACTCCATCAAGGGGAAGCAATCAAATCGCAGGCACCAGAGTTCTATTTCACCATGCATTTCATCCTCAAGCAACACAGAATCACAAATATGTAGGCACACTGTGCTCACTTCCCTACATCTTTTTGTTCATATTATTTCCCTAACTAGAATGCTGTAGCCCTTATCTAGCCAAAACTTCCCCAACCTGTAAATCTTAGCCTCAGCATTGCCTCTTCAAGAAACTAAGGCAAGTGATGGTTCACCAGCATTCTTTGTGTTTCTATGTCTCTATAATTTCTTCAATAAGAACAAAACCAATCAATTTTTATACATGTTTCACTCACCACAGAATTATAATCTACCACAGAATTTCTGTTTGAGGATAAATGCTTTGCTGTCTTTAATCTCGTCTATTAGCTGTTTCTTATTTTTGCTTCAGTTTCAGGATACAGCAGACGGCAGAGCACAACACCATTCCTTGCTACGTACAAAGTGGATTCTGTTATCTTATAATGAACACTCACGCTTGTTATTTGGGAGGAAAATTTCAGTGAGTCCTTCCAACTTTGAAGAATTTCTAAACTAAATTTGGCTTAAGCGTGTTCTCACCAAGTTCTTTGGCCAAGACAATGTAATTTTCTGACTTCTCTTTTGAGAAGTCAGCAACTGTGCTGACTTGGACTTGAGGGAGGAAAAAAAATATCCTTTTTCAAACAGAATAAGTAATGAGTAAAAGAATCATAATGGCTTGTTTAAAGAAAAGAGAAAGAACAAAATTCAAGAAGCCATTCAAAACTCACAGACTTCACACCGAAGCCATAATGGTCTATTCTCACATAAATAGATTCATTACAGTGAAAAGAATAACCTTTTTCTTTCTGAGTTCAAGTCTCTCTAGCAATGACTGAACTCTTATTCATTAGCTGACTAATGATGAAAGAACACATTTTAGGAGCCAAAGCAGACTTTGCCAAATGTAAGGACTATGTTCAACATTATGTGCTAAAGGAAATAAAAATCAAAGCAAATTAGTCAAGCGGAGAGAGCTTTCAAAGAATAACACTGTCTTTAGAAGGTTTGAGCACAGCAATTCTTTCTTGTATCCATCTATTCAACAAATAATTACTGAGGGATTCAGATATGAACATAAATGGCCGTGGGGTGGAGGTAGGTAGGCAGAGAAAGTGAACAGGAAGCAAGCGATGGATCACTGCACAGACTCAAGGCATGTAGCTAACCGCTTTCCATGCGTGTTATCTTTAATGGTCTCATAACTCTAGTGGTCGGGCCCTGTGTTGCAAGCATCGTCATGCTTTGTATGTGGAAACCAAGGCCCACTTTTGAATGGCTTTGCTCTTGTTTCAATGCCTGCTGGGAGACACCGGTGAGGAGAGAGACCTCACTCACTGACTACTTTTATGGGGATAGAAACCCTACAGGTCACGTTTCCCTTTGTCTTTGTCACCTATCACCTTAGCATGGTTAGGTGCTGTGTAAATATTCATCAAATGGGTGAGCTGAGTGAATGCACCAATCAAGAAGGGTTAGAAAGAGAAAAGCACATGAAAGGCACGAATATTTGGCAACAGCTCTTCTATGGGAAGGCTCCATCACACTTCAATCAGTGACTGTGAGTAGGAACCGTGATGTTTGGCAAGCACACCTCACAGTTGACCTCTGACACCCTCTGGCCATGTGTGCTTAGAAACAGTCTCTGTGTGCTTCATGATCCTCACTTGTACAGAGGGGCCCTAGTAAGTCCGAAAAATGAACATGAAGATGTGAGCACCACAAGGTACCACTTCATCATGGCATTATCACTTAGAAGTATAATGTCATGAACTTTATTTGAATATTTATTTTTATTTTTTCTATGAATGGTTTTAGTTAAACACTGAAATTATCACAGCTGATACCATATACTAACTGAAAAAAGGGTCAAGGTGTCTCTTCCTTAGGCACCAAGTTCCTGATAACACACAGCAAAGGGCTTCAGAAACACAAAGGAGGAGGATTTATGGAAATTATCAGGGAGAAAAGAAGAAATGAATGTTAATGTTATAAATAATAAAGCTAGAACAAAGAGTTTGGAACAAGAAAGCATGGATGTAAAACAGCAAAGATTATTTTGAGAAAGAATAAATAATAAAATTTACATAAGAAGAATTCATTTTAGCAGTTAATCATTTTAATTTTATTACAATCTGTTGATATCTTGAGGGAAAATCAAACCAAAGAAAACATGCAAGTAAATCTGAAAGTGTAATATGTTTACTTACATAATTATAGCTTTATTATGTTAACTCTTATATTTCCATTGACAATTAGAGCATATATATATATATATATATATATATATATATATACATACATATATATGTTAGTATCTATGTATTAGAGTCTGTAATCATACATCATACATTAGAATATATATATAAATGTATGCTAGGCCAACAGCAGTCTAGCATGGAGGTGTATTCCCAGTTATAGGTATAATTTTTATTAATTCTGTGTGATATAAATTTCTCTTGATAACTGGCACAGGTCAGGCAATCCTGGATGTATCTGTTTGGCTTAAATCTATTGAGAGCAAGAGTAAACTACAGTTCAGCGGCTTGCTGAGAGAATTAGACAGGCCGTGAGTCAGGGCCCTGAGAATTGGTGTATGCCTCCTAGCTGACATTGTAATTGGAAGTCCTCGGCAGAGCAGCAAAGTAATCAACAGTCATTGAAAATGGACATCCCTTTAATTCTCAGTAATGGTCCCTGTGGTCAGGGATTAGGCATAATAGCACAAAAGCACAGGGCAGCTGGCATACTGACTTCAGAGGCCTATCATGAATCTAAAAACAGTCTAAAAGTGGTCCACTTGGCATCTTAAGCTCCTTTCAACCCTGCTGTTTTCAGTACTTTTTTTTTTTTTACAGGAAACGTCTATTGTCTTTGACTGGAGGTGTGATACAATGGAGATGCTTCACCCATATATAAATCAGACTAAGAGCAAAAGCATTCGGGTCCTAAGCTCTCAGTAAATGTATTTGTTCCATGCAGAAAATAAAATATTCTTGCATCCTACCTCTAAGTGAGGTTTATTTTCTCCCTGAATGAGGAAAAAAGAGGCACATTAAATGATAATCATGTGCTCCATTTCAGGGTGTTAGACTCTCACTGTTGACCTTTGTACGGTAGCCTGTTTATAGAAACAAGTCATGGAGAATGAAGGCAGCAAATTAGGTCTCTATAAAGGAACGAGAAAGCTTTGGACCTATGTGAGAAGCTATGTTTAAAAGCAGCTTGCTGCATAAATATATTTAGTCAGTAAGACAGTGAACTGGAAAACCAAATTAGGCTCTTTAATATAAAAATCTAAAGCTTAGTGGGAAATGCTTAAAGAGAAAATTCACTGAGCTAGGAGAGTGATTTGTTATAGGAGGTTAGCACTGGTCCTGGTTCTGGGAGCCACTGCAGAGACTAATGAAAAGCACCTTTTCGAATTTAAAAACTTCTCAATGAGAATTAATATTTGACAGCAAGGGAGCATCTGCTCCTCTATGAGCTCTTCCCAACAGAAACCACCCTTTTCAGTGAAGTCGATAGGTATGTTATTTCAAGGGTGCAGGAGGAGATTTGCAGCAGCAATAGGTCAGAATTAGAGGCATGAAACTGGGGCTTCAGGCACAGATGAGGAGGAAACAGAGGAATGTCACGGAAGCATGGCAGATGGTTATGTGAGAAGAGAGCTTGGGGCCCAACCACCTGCAGACTTTATCTTGATCATCTATCCAGTTCCACATTTTCCATCAACAGCCTCACATCTTCACAGGCCTCACTGGTGACTTACAGGGGTAACAACATCACCACAAGGCCGATGTTAGTGGAGGCCTGTGAAGCCCTCGGCTTGTGGTAGGATGTCCAAATGACTGTTAGTCAATAAGGCTGTCACTTACACTCTCATTCATTCGGATTCAGCAAAAAGACAAACGCTAAAGACTGAGCACATGGCACAGCATTATTTCTTTTTGTCTTAAACTATTTGTCAGTAAGAAGATCAGATATGATTCTTTTGCTAACAGCCTTAGAATTCTCCTGAATCACTATCTTTACTGTCTTATACGTATATGTGTTTGGTGTATGCACATATTTTTGTTTCACTTATGGATATACTTACATGTTTATGTCTATGGAGGCCAGAGGTTGACATCAGGTGTCTTTCCCAATTGATTGCTCTCTGCTTTATTTACAGATACAGAATCTCTCACCAGGCCCAGATGCCACTTTGTTTAGTCTAGCAACCTAGTTGGATCTAGAGAGGCTTTGTGCCTGCCTCCTATGGCCTGGGACTGTCAGAGCTTTGCTTTGCTTGTCCAGTAAGGTCTCTGCTCTCCTTGCCCAGCTTTAATGAAGCTTAAGGCCATCTGAATTCTGGTCCTCATGCTCTCACAGCAAGTGCATTACTCACAGAGCCACCTCCCCAATCTATTAACACCTGTATTAACTGTCAAGTTCTGGTCCCAGATAGGCAGCAACTACCCTGACACTTCCATTTCTAATCCTGTAGTGCCTAAAATTGCATACAACATGCCACTGGTTGACTTCCAATAACTGATCACAGAGTGATAAAGTAATTGACACAATTCTGAAAGCACAGGTCCTTATCAGCAATTGCACATTTGCGTGATTTGTGCATCAGCACCAAGCTGTATCATCAGATAGCAGAAGTGAAGTAAGTTCAGGATGTAGCCTAAAGCAAAAGACCCCTACCAAAGATAGAACCATGTAAGGATGAAAGGATCGCAACATGGAAAAACAAATAAATGAATAAACAAACAAGAAGAGCTTCAATTGTAGTAGTAAACAAGACAGACATAGACTGAAAAGAAGATGCTGACATGAGAGATAGGAAACTATCTCTCCCAGATCACAGTGGGATAAAAGCTCCTGGACCACATGCCAAGCTGTCTATATTTATCCTTAGCCCTACAGGGATTCAGAGAGGTTTTTGTTGTTGTTGTTGTTGTTTTGTTTTTGTTTTTTGTTTGTTTGGGGTTTTTTTTGGTTTTTTGTTTGTTTGTTAGTTTTTTAATACTGAATCCTGATAGTAAATTATACATTAAATGCAAATCAAAACAACTCTGAGAGTCCATCTTACTCCCATCAGAATGGCTAAGATCAAAAATTCAAGCGACACCACATGCTGGCGAGGATGTGGAGAGAGGAACACCCCTTCATTGCTGGTGGGAATGCAAACTAGTACAGCCACTTTGGAAATCTATCTGAGCTATCTCAGAAAAATGGGAATAGGGCTTCCTCAAGACCCAGCTATTCCACTCCTTAGAATATACCCAGAAGATGCTCCAGCACAGAACAAGAACATTTGCTCAACCATGTTCATAGCAGCCTTATTCATAATAGCCAGATCATGGAAACAGCCTAAGTGTCCCTCAGTAGAAGAATGGATAAAGAAACTGTGGTACATATACACTATGGAATACTACTCAGCTATTAAAAACAAGGAATTCCCGAAATTTGTGGATGAATTGATTGAGCTAGAAATGATCATAATGAGTGTGTTAACCCAGAAGCAGAAAGACTCAAATGGTATATACTCACTTATATCTGCATACTAGCCCAAAGGGCATGTCCTACAAAAGCCTTCACTTACCAGGAAACTGGTACAGAGGGGAGGATATCCTATTGGGACTCTAGATGAGAGAAGCAGGGGAGAATAGCAAAGTAGAAGGATCCAGAAGGTCCTAGAAGCCTACAAGTAAAACATTATGATAGGCAGATTTGGGCCCAGGGGTCCCGCTCAAACTAAGGCACCAGCCAAGGACAATACAGGCTGTAAAGTTTAAACCCCTACCCAGATCTAGCCAATGGTCAGAACAGTCTCCACACTTGAGTGGAGAGTTGGATATGACTTTCTCACGTACTCTGGTGCCTCACATTTGGCCATGTCCCCTGGAGGGGGAGACCTGGTGGCACTCAGAGGAAGGACAGCAAGTTACCAAGAAAAGACTTGATACCCTATGAGCATATACAGGGGGAGGTAATCACCCTGAAGAACAGTCATAGGGGAGGGGAATAAGGGGAAAAGGGGAAGGAGGGAAGAATGGGAGGACACAAGGGATGGGATAACCATTGAGATGTAACAAGAATAAATTAATAAAAAAAAATTTAAAAAGAATATAAGAATAAAAAGATAAAAATAAAAAATAAAATAAATAAAAACAAAGAAGGATCCCCTTGTTGCAAAATGAAATTAAGGTTTAGGAAATGAGAAAAAACATGATGGCAATAAAGTTAATGAATAAAAACTATCTGGAAGGAAACAGTAGACTATCGCATCAAGTGGACAATATAATATATATTTCAATATGGGAACAAGGAGGTTGTTTTGATGTCAGAAAGAATGAGTTCCATGGAGACAGGGGTATAGGCAATAAGTCAAAAGTGAATGGAGAACTGAATGAAGATTTTCCAGGGTTGATCTGGAGTTACTATGCTCCCCAAGATCCATGCGAGCAAATTCCCAAGTATCCAAAATGCCATCGTATAAACCTTGCCTCCCAAGTTATCCCTGATTGGAAACTAGAGATGCATACACCTGGACCAGACAGCAGAATGGTAGGCGGGGCCAAGGGTCACAGGTTTGGGGTAGAGAAGAAGGACCACAAGGAGGAGAGAGGAAGAGAGGAGAGGTCACCATGAGCTAGCATGAACTAGAAGCCCACGGCTGGGAGGAGTTTGCTCTGAGGATTGGCATGATGGAGAGGAGCAGCCCAAATGGAAAACAGGAGCAAGTACTTATGGGGACTCGGGCTGGGGAACAGACAAGATTGCTTAGAGGGTTAATATCCGCCAAGCCCTAGCGCATTATGGCTTATTAAAAATCTAACAGGTTTCTGTGTCTTTTATTTATATAATAGCAGGTTAAGGAATGACTGCCACCTTAATAATTATATGAATCAATATTAAAGAAAATAACCATACAATAGAGATTATGAGAGAGTATCCTTTGAGGGTGCACTTTGTATGGAGATTTGGTTTATTTGAGACAAAAAACCTTAACACGTCGCTCATGTTATGAGCATGTCATGTTATGGCATATCCTGCTTAATTCTCATGAGTGGCTGGAGTGGAAAGATTGTCACACACTCACAGCGGAAGGTACTGATCAGAAGGGTGAAAAGCAGTAACCAGATCTGTCGGAAAATATTTGACACTGCTCTTTACTGTCAAGTGAAAAACCGCTTACAAGCAGAGTTAAGAATTCAGTAGAGAGGGAAAGCAAGAAACAGGCTTCCATTTATACACACTAAAAAATTCATTCCAGCCCATCAGAAGATTGCCTGTGAAGACACAGACTGAGACAGCCATAGTATGCCTCACATATCAAGGGATCCGGCTCTCTGGACTCACACTCATGGCCCCTTATTCTCATACCTTTGGACTTATAAACCATGAAAACACCAAATGCAGTTGACTGGCCAACACCTTAGTAGGAAGACATAGGCAGTCAGCGAGTGGATTGATCCTGTAGCCCGGAATAAGAACAGGAAACCCTGTAAAGCACACACTTTAAGAAGGCAGATGGCTAGCCAATAACTAGAGCAGTGTAGAGCCATACTGTGGGGAGGTATCAATCTGAAGACATACTTGACCAGTTATGGTAAATGTCTTCACATGTAGTTAGTTCATTGCTAGGTTTGTTCTAGCCTGTGAAGGAGGGCAGTCCAGATGGGCCAGTGTACAGTTTGAGGAGGTAGCAGGAGCCACTGTGCATGTCATTTTATCTTATCCAAACTCTGACTTGAAAATAAGGGCCAGTCAAATCTGGCCAGACAAATAACTGGCATGCAGATTTCAGTCCTGGTAAAGCTGGGCACACGGTTACAGCTCTGTGCGGTCATCTTACAGCCCTCCACAGGTTTTACCGCTTGGCATTTCTGGGCCCAACTTATGAATATAGCTTTATCTTCTGGTATCTCAGCAATAGCCTTTCTTCTGTCCACACCTACTTTTGCATGCTAGACTGTAGAGAGCAAATGCTGAGTCCTACCCTCTCCAATCATGAGAACCAGTGCTCCATATGCGACCACACACAGGGAATATTGGTTCTGTTTTCCTGGAGAATTCCTTTGGTAGCTGTGAGGGATTAAAAACGGTGCCACCCCATTATCGACATAAACTTATATCTTGTGTTTTAACCAAGTTATCCAGGGAGAGGACAAAAGAACTACTTGGAGATATGGCTGCTTCTCAGATCTGTGCAGTACACATACAGGTTGGACTTGTTTTGTTTTGTTTTTAAGGCAAAAAGCAAGGAAGAGCCCTGTGGATCAACTGGAAGTGCTATAGGTGACAAACTGGATAGCTTGATCCCATAAGCATTTGTTTCATATTTAGTTTTTAACCCAAAGTTGAAATCAAATACTGCTGACTAATTACTAACACAAATTAGTGAAATGTATGAACCTCTGCCGCAAAAGAGGTTACTAAACAAAACAAAACAAGCAAACAAAAAAAACTGTGAGCAGCCATAACGACCTACTTCACAGAACTGACAGCTTAAGAGTTATTTGTGTCTGATAATTTCCTACAAAGTGTGCCAAGTTCATAATGGAGACACTTAACAAAGACCAGGTCTATCAGGTGACCGCGGTCAAGGGAAAAATCACATTGAAAGCAAATACCTTCGGTAGGATGTGATGAAGGATACCCTTTATCTGTGTGTCCTTCCTCCCCAGAATGCATCATTTTGGCTTAGTCTCAAGGAACATGTCAGACCAGTTCTTAGAGACTTGCATTCTACAAAACACCTCAATGCTGTTAAGGTTTCTGTGAAAACAAACAAACAACTAAGAAAGCGTGATTATAACAAAGAGAAGCTTGAAGAGATGTCATGAATAGATGCAATAAGGCATCATTTATGGAATAGTAGGTATAGACAAGAACACTGGGTACAAACGAAGGAAATCCAAGTAGGTTTCACGATTAAGAATGATACAAAGTTGCCTCATTAATTCTAACAAACTCACCACAGCAATCCGAGAAGTGAAGACAGAAACGGCGGGTTGAGTGTGTTCACACTGGGAGACACGTGTCTCTGCAGCACTGTGGCTCTGCGATCCCGGGCCCCACAGAATGCAGGACAATTAAATTCCAAAACCAGCACCACTTCTCCAACTTCAGGGCGTTCTGCTGAGCTCCAGCCACAGTAGGGAGAAGGGAAATTCTTTTAACAGTGCCTTCTAGGCATCAGCGGCTCTGAAGAGGTCTGGGAGTCAGCAATGATTCTGACCTTAGATTGCTGGGCACTGCAGCACCCCCTCTGGTATCTAGACTGCAGGCCCTATTTGGGACCCTCCTTTCCCAAGATGGTACACCTGACTTCCCACTGCAGTAGAAAACCATGAGAACACCAACCAGATCAGATAAGGGGGCTATCCTTAAAGTGTTTTGGATACCCAAGAAAAGGGACTACTAGCAGGAAAAAGAGGCATTCTCAATACCAGACAGGGGATGATTTGGTACTATGTTGTTGTTGTTGTTGTTGTTGTTGTTGTTGTTGTTGTTGTTTTCTCAAACTAATGGTAGCAGCTGTATAATATAAATATCATTATAAGCCTTCTATTTGTATGTGAGGGCCACATTTGAAAAATAAAAATAAAAGAACCTGCCAAAATGAAATAGCTGCTCCATTAGGGGAAATGTTTTTATTCCGAATAACAGGGAGAATATCAAGAAGATTCTGGAATAGTCCAGAGACAAATTAGACTAGGCGTGGCCAGGGCTGGGGAAGCAAGGGAGAGAGAACAGTAAAGAACAGAAAGAGAACAGTGGAGACAAGAAGACACTAGTTGGAGCAGCAGGGTATACGGAGGATGAGTAGATGGGGAGAGAGATGTGCATGCGCTGGAGCAGGCTTGGGGGTTTAGGGTAGGGAAGGAAGGAAGCCTGGAGAGGTGAAAAGGGCCAAGCAGCTAGTATAGAAGCTTTGAAATGCAGAAAATGTCCAGCATGGACTTTGAGATGCAGTCACAGGTATACGTCAAGGGAGAGTAGACCCTATGTCCTTTCTGCAAGGAAAACTACTCTGTTTGGGGGACAAAGACCTGTTTCACAACTTTCTGAGGAGTGTTTAACTTTTATCAAACCACCAACAATCTGCCTGTAGTCCAGCCTGGGCTTGTTTCTGGGCATCTGCACTTCCTGAGACCTCATTCCCATAGATGAGGGATTCTCACCCTGTGTGTGGTGACCACTGTGTGTGGGGTTGCCTGTTAGCTATCCTGCACATCCGCTATTTACATTAGAATTTACAACAGTAGCAAAATTGTAGTTATAATGTAACAATAAAATTTATGGTTAGGTGACACCACAACATGAGGAACTGTATTAAAGGGCCGCAGCATTAGGAAGGTCGAGACCCACTGATATAGACACTTTCTACCTAAAAACAAACAAACAAACAAACAAAAAGTGAAGGCAAAATAACAAATTGATCCCATTACCTATGCTATTACTCAAAGCTTAAAAGTCAGTAAAAAAAAATGGATATATTCATGAAAGAGTCTCACTAAGAACAGTTGTCCCTTTGCATCACTGTGTTTCAATGAGGATTTTATAGGAGAGTCCTTGTTTACAAAAAAAGTAAAATACTTCTGTGCAGTTCTTTTATAATGTAGAATGCTTTTTCAGAGAGTCCAGAATTATACTAGTTCAAAAACTAGATTGGGCATAGAGGAAAATGTACACGGATGAGGAGATAGACAGGCACTGGTAGATATATAGATATAGATATAGATATAGATATAGATATAGATATAGATATATAGATATATATATGATACATAGTTAGAAATCCCAGTTCTATTCCATTTCAAATACTACTTATTTTTATTTTTGTATATACATATTTACCTGCATACATATATGTAACAGTATGAAACCACGGGGGACAAAAGAGGGTGTCAGATCCCATAAATCTGAAGCTATGGATGGTTATTGGCTGCCATGTGGCTCCTGGGGACCAAACCTAGGTCTACTGTGAGAGCATCAAGTGATCTTAAATACTCCAGCCAATCTTCTGCTTTTTAAGTGGAATAAGTGTGCAATCAGACATTTGTAAAATCCTCATGGAATTAATATTTCTGAATTGTCCTGAGCCTAAGGAGTTTATGCAGTTACTATGTTTATTTCTTGTTTTTATATATAACTTACTGGGGAAAATAATATAAGGTATAGAGGGGATAAAAGTCAATACCATTATTATCAATACCAATAAACACAGTGAAATTGTGTTTCTTTAAAGCAATTTTACATGTAGATATCCTTTCAGAAACATAATCAGGTAGCTTACTCCATATTAGAAGCATTCCACTTCCATAGCAGGACAATATAATGACTTGATAAAAAAATCAATGCCATTATTATCAATACCAATAAACGCAGTGAAATTGTGTTTCTTTAAAGCAATTTTACGTGTAGATATCCTTTCAGATATAAAAGCAGGTAGCTTACTTCATATTAGAAGCATTCTACTTCCATAGCAGGACACTATAACGACTTAGGCTGTTGGGAGACAGACTTCATTACAAGAACAACTGGACAAATCACTGTTGGTAATCAGTCAAAGGAGAGCATGTTAAAAGGAAGTTGAAAGCTGCCCTTACTACAATGCTGAGTCAATAAGGAGGAACTGTGAATATTTCTGTCCCAGCTGGCTTCTTTGTGAACCCATGGAAAGGCATTCTTTATAGGTAACAGAGCAGTGAGCAGGCACATAGCTTTGATAACAAATGCAGAAAGGATTACAGCATGTGTGCCCAAGAGTTGCTAGAGAGCCACTGCTGAACTAGTTTTGAATGTTCCTTATTATAGAATCAAACATTAGACCCTGTACAACCATGTTATTGTGTTTCTTACTGCCTTAGAAACTGGAGGTTTGGCTCAGCTCAAAGAACGAAGTGAAAAAATCTTCTAATATTTTAGAATATAGTATGTCTGTAGAACCAAGACAGAAAAAAAAAATAACAAATTAAGATAAAGTCTACAGTAGAGAAGACACAATATAGTGCAATGAGACTCTAAAAGGTCAATGAGATATTGACCTTTGTCTCTATGGAACTGAGCCACTGGAGCAGTAGATAAAGGTGATCGTATGCTCTATGTGCAAGACAGTGTGTTGACTGGTTGGATTCATGAACCACTTAATGAGAGCGCTGTGGAACTGTTCCTGCAGAGGCGACACTGAGGATGAGAAAACCCTCACTTAACCAGGAGGCAGGAGATAGTGCTGTAACCAAACCCAGCCCAGTTGGCAAGGAAGTTCTATCTTGCTGGACTATAAGATAAAAATCATATTTTACTAGCCCTCTCAAGCCTTAGTTTACATTATGAAAGTTATTGATACTAATGTTACTATACCTTCAGTTGGAAACTCCATGTACAATTAGGTAAGTTAGTATCACAGCACACAAAATATTACATTTATTAGTGTTTTATTTCTATATAGCCACTGTTAATTAAGTTGTCAGAATATCACCCAAATTTAACTATTAAAATCGTAACTCTGAAAGCAAGATATTATTGAGAGGGAGAGAGAAATATATGGGATGACATTTTCACTTTTATTCATGCAAATGATTATAAACATTCTAATGTTTTTAAAGGGTGAAGCTGAGCACATCAATGCCTGAGAAGTAAGTCGTTAGTTGAACCCCAAAGATCCCACATATTTGTTACTCCGCCAGGAGACTTAAAAGTGATCAGAAGTTATTTGTTTTTGCTGTATTGTGGCTTACAAAAAAAAAAAAAAAAGTACCCTTCAAGTGGGATGCAATTATTTTTAACTCCCGTTCGTCCACAGCACTGTTTACAGTGGCGTCATTGAGCATCCAGGCAGCAATAGCTTTACCTTCTGTTGTGTGAAGAGAGAAAACACTGCTTGTTTGCTTCCCATCAACAACTAAGTGTGAGGGAGTGAAACAGATGCTGCCTCTGTGGTTCTGGGGTCTGAGTTATTGCAGGAGAGTGAAGCCATGGCTGTGCTGCCCTAAATAAGTATGCTGAGTGGAATGAGAAAGCACAGTCCAAGTAAAATTCTGATACGCATCTTCCAGGATGTAAAGCACAGAAGATGGAATCCGAGGCAGAAAGATTAGAGGGATGAAGTCATAGAAAGTATTTTATCTATTGAGTAATTCCTATAAATTTTCCCAGTAGTCTAGCTCAGACCTTTCTTGTGAGTCCGAGGCATCCCTTCACGGACACCCACGTTCAAAAGGAAGGGCCTCCTTACTTGCAAGGAGCAAAGTCAACACAGCATCAGGTAAGACTTTTCTCAAACTCCGAGTTCATGACAAGGGGAGAGTTTGCTCTCTTCCATACATCCAAGCATCCTCTTGAGACCAATTATAAAACACCAGAACCTGGTGCTCTTTGATCACTCTACCTTCTAGATCTATAGACGGAAGAACTGAAAACACAGGTAACAGAGGCAGCAAAAGTGGAATCCATGTGTCATGCCTTCTCAAGCAGAATTTTTGTGCCTTTCCAAGAGGACTTTTTGTGAATTCCAGTTCTATCTTGTTTGTAACAGTACAAACAAGAAATTATTGCTGGCACAAGCCTGATGTCGACTTCTTGAATGGATAGAATTTTTTGGCATTTTTGTTACAAGACTTTTGTCTTTAGCCCTTACACTCATTAATACTACAGGACCCACAAGGCACTGCCATATATAATTCTATATGAGGAACACACAGCAGAGAGAGGCTTTCTGGCAAAGATCTGAACTAAAACTGAAGAAAGAACCCTTTGATGTCATGATTTTGCTGCTGTGCCCCCTGCCCTCACACACACCTTCCTCCATCGCTCTGCTCTGAGAGCCAGGGTTCTAAATATCGGATAATCTAAATAGGCCGTGTTTATCTGAACCCTTGTATGTTTTATAATCATTGGCTTAATTATTTAATTCACAATTAAACATTCTTTCTGTTTTAAGAGCACCAATATGAGGTTCAGTTCAGATAGATGACATGTCTAAAGCCAAGCCCCTGGGAATTTCTGATATGGGAGAGGGACCTGAAGGAGCTGCGTAGGAAGGAGATAGGAGAGGGTGGGGAAACAATACTCTGATGTGTTGTTCACATGTATACAATTGTCAAAGAGCAGCATCAATTAACAAAGAAAGCATAATTCTGTCTCTGGTCTGTGTCGTGAATGGAACAGGATAGCATTATGTTACTTGAAATCTCAGGCCTTCAGAGAACATGTAGCCAGAGGCTCTTATGTGGACAAGATAGAGTCAATCTCTAAGAAAAACAGAACCAGGTAACAGTAATAAGAGCAGGGGAGAGTGTGGTCTGGGAGGCACAGGGGACAGATGCTGAGGTGTCACAGGAAGAATAACTTCTGATGGCCTATTGTGGGGTGCCTAGCTGAAAAGAATTAAATATGTCTAAATACTTAGAATATTTTAGTATCCCTAGTACAAGGAAATTACTTATGTCTGAGGCAAAGGATGCCAGTAACCCAGATCTGATTACTTAATGAACATTGTATTGAATTGTCACAGTGAACCCACAAATATGTATAATTACTATGTGGTAACTTAAAATAAAATATATTACAAAGTAAGAAAATAATTAGAATATTTGCATCACTTCACTGCAATACAACTGGGGAAAGAAAATATCCCTTAGAATGGCACTTACTTATCTATGTGTTTTCACATGGCTTGGTAATTCAAACCCAGGACAAACAACTTGCAAATATATTAAGTTCTCAGCCTTTATATTTAATAAAGGTGTTAGTGTTTATTTTCAACAATCAGTACAAACCCAAAACAAGTGGGAATAAATTCTTGTTTTGAGAGGCAGAAGAAGTCATTTATTGAGCAGATCGACTTCATGCTCACAAAGGTAAAACTGACAGTGCCAGCCAGCATACAAACTGGAGCAAGATGCTCTAGCAAGTACAGTGGACAGAAGGAGAGGGTCCTGTTTTTACATAGTAAATAAGATGGCATATTGATGGTGCATCTATCACACTGAAAAGGCTGGAAATAATAACTGAACAGCAAAAGAGTCTTTCTTCAGGCTGGCAAGTCAACATATTTCACCAATAAATGTCCCCACTGTGCGTATGTAAGATTTGTAAATTGTGTTGAAATTTAAGAAAACTCTTTTCTTTGGCAGAGAAGTATAAAGCAGAGCACATCCCAATGTAAAGTCTCATAAATACATGTTTTGCCTTGTGGAATAGGTTTGGCTTTGCTATTATAGGGGTCCCTCCAACAACTGTCAAGTCCGTCCTTCCTTGTAAATCCATGCCTACACACAGCGATATGGTTAAAAGCCTCCTGAAAACCTACAAAGGCCAGATAGATACCTTGGTGCACTGAGAAATCTTGAGAATCAACAGAGAACAAAGGGCTAGTAATGGTTTGTGCTGGCAGAAAGGTAGGCGGCAGCATTTGTGGAGCTGAATAATGGTTGTAGAAATACTGCTTACTAGGCTACCAAGAGGAGACTTGATACACTATGAGCATATACAGGGGGAGGAGGTCCCCCTCAGTCACAGTCATAGGGGAGGGGAGTGAGGGGAAAATGGGAGGGAGGGAGGAATGGGAGGATACAAGGGATGGGATAACCACTGAGATGTAGTAAGAATAAATTAATAAAATTAAATTAAAAAAAAAAGAAATACTGCTTACTGCTCAGTGCAATCCGAGGAATGAGCCGCCTGTGCCTCTGTAAAGTCTGTAAGAAAATGTTCGGACTTCAAAGGACAGGGTGGTGGATGATGGAGCAAGTGGGATTCATGAACAGGTGGTGAAGCAGAATCTTTCAGTGCTTCCACTGCTTTCTGGTCTAGAGAAGGCAGATAATATCCCATCTCAAGTCTTCCTGAAAGCTGAGAGAAGCGCCACCATATAGAGCTAAGCAATATCCCTACAGTTTGAGAGCAAGTGTCGCAGACTAATGAACCTTTCCTAGGATACCCTCACACTACCAAGTAGACTTGGACAAAAGAGGAAGAACACTGAGAGTTAGCAAACCAAATGCCCAATGTGAGATACCAGAAATTTTTTAAATGTAGCTTCTCTACTGGTATGAAAAGAGAGTTGTGGTTTTTTTTTGGGGGGGGGGTTATTTTTTGTTTGGTTGGTTGGTTTCTGTTTTTTGGGTTTTTGTTTTGGTTTGTTTTGTTTTTTGTTCCACTTTCTAGAAAATCACTTAACAGTTTTCTAATCTTTTATACATCAGGAAATTCATTCATCAAGGCTACTACAAATGGGAAAATAAACATAGTCTTGTTTCAGAAGTAAAACTTGGGTTGGGTATGTATGTGTGTGTGTGAGAGAGATGGTTCAGTATGTGAAGGCATGTGGTGTCAAGCCTGGCATCATGAGTTCAGTCACCAAGACCCATGCGGTAGTTGAAGAGAATCAAATCCAACAAGTTGTCCTCTGCTCTCCATACTTGCATCCTTGAATGTCCCTTAATAGATGATTTAATGGGTGGATGGAAAGATAAATGGATATCCAAGAAGAAATAAAGATATTGTCTTATTTTTAGTTGAAAATGAAATCTATGTTCCATTAGCTCAAGCTAATTCTATGAAGCAAGACAAATCATATTTCTAGAAAATTCATTATTTTTGTTCCAAATAGTATTCTGGGGCATGTGTGTGTGTGTGTGTGTGTGTGTGTGTGTGTGTGTGTGTGTGTGTGTGTGTGTGTGTGTGTGTTTCTGAGGGTGGAACTCAAACATGCTAATACTGCCTTCCCAGAACTTTATTATTGAAATAAGGTTTCACTATATAGTACATGGTAGCCTTAAACTCCCCATGTATTCCAGACTATGTTTGAATTTGCCCTTCTTCTGCCTATGCATCAAGAGCTTTGGATCTTTCAGACATATGTCACCATTTAACTTGATTTTACTTTTTAGTATAGAAATATAACTGCCTACATTTGAACCGAATCATATCACTGTGAAGAAAAACAACTTTTGGAGTGTTGGTCTATTATTTTGGTTTTATTCCTATTTCTTGAAAAAGGACTACAATGGGTTCAGTTGGACATTGTCAAATTTTCAACAAATAAATAATACAAACTAAAATAATTTTAAAACTTGGTTTATTTAAAAACTAGGATATCCTAGTGGACAAGACAGCTATTTGTAGAAACCCCTGGCATATTTGCCTTGTGAAAATGAAAAGAGCAGTTTCCTGGGGTGAGCTACCCAGCGGCTTATCCTTTTAAGAAAACAAGAAGTAAGGCTCCTTTTAGTTTTCGATGGGGAGGAACCAGTTTCTCTACATTCCTCCTGCCCTGGTGCCATGTCTCATCAGCATTCCACGCAGGGAAGCATGTGATAAGATTGGAAGGTTTGGGTAGATGAGGTGGGGAATGTAAAATAGAACAGGACTGGCCATCTCTGCCTATGCTGCTGCAAAGATTCAAGGTGATGTCCTCAAAGGGGAGGGGGAGCACAACAGTGTGGGAACAAGGCTACCTGGGGGAGAAAAATCACGAGAAATGACTACTCCCTGGTTACATCAGGAACACTGAAGTAGGTTGTTCCCGTTTCCTCAGAAGCTGGCACAATGGGCTCAGGGTAAGGAGATGTATGGTGCTTGCTTCAAGTAACACACATTTCAGGAGTGACTGGTTCAGTGTTACAGCACTCACTTACGCTGCCCCCACTTGTCTGATACAAGTTTTAGGAGGAATCTAACCTGCCCTATGGTCTCCAAAGTCAAGATGAGTACCACTGTTTACTTTCAAGTTGTTTTGGCAGCCATTAATTAATGAGTGTGAGTATGCCTTTGCTGACTGCACGATTAGGACTTAGAATATATCAAATAGACTCTTTTCTAATCTATTTTATATCTTCACCCTGCCTTGAGATTTACAGATTTTTTTTCAGCCTTAACTGAAAAGTTTTATAAATTATGGTGCGTCTAAAATATGTACTTTCACTCTTCAAGCAAGTGATATCAGCTAATAGAATTTACGAGACTATATTTCTGAATATATCCCACAATTCGTGTTTTTCCTTGTAACACTAATAGAGGATGAAGTCATTAATTCTTTAGAAATGGCAGCAACAAGACAAATAAAAGTGAAATAAAAGACTATGGCATACATGGACATAGTCTCAAACCAGTCTGGCCTGCCTTTTGAAATGGACGCCAATAAATTAGTGAGAGATCTGAAGAATATGAAATAATGTAATTACTTAGGAAAAGTAAAGCTAGCAGTACTAATAAATTTATAGACTCAATAGTGAACACAAACCATAAAAGCAATTCCCTCTGGATGAGCTCAGAATTTAATTATTTTAAACAGAAATGAGATGAAAGAATGAATGGAGGAAGGAAGGAGACAGATAAATGAAACAGGAGAGAAGGAGAGAGAGGCTGAGAGAGAGAGAGAGAGAGAGAGAGAGAGAGAGAGAGAGAGAGAAACTGAGAGAGAGAGGGTGGGAGGGAGAGGGAGAGGAGAAGAAAGAGGAAGCCTAAAAGGAGGCAGGAGAGAAGGGAAAATGTGAGAATCCAAGAGCCTCTTTATCAGTAGAGTAACTAAGGCAGGGGCAGAGCAGCTTCAGCTAAGGAGAGTATTTCAGTGGTGCACTGGGCTTGATAGTACTGATAACTTTTCCCGTTAAAGTCCTATTTATTCTTGCTAGGAAAAAGTTGACGATTGTTTAAATAAAAAGAATCATCTAACAGTTAAAGACTCTAGGGAGGGCTATTTGAATTTGTGTAAACAACTCCTCTGCAGCAGCTATGCCGGCTCTGAGGATAATTGCTAATTGTAAAGCCGCCACGTGCTTCATCCCTGCCACGAGGTTCCAATTTAGAAGACAACGTGCTGATTATCATCAAGCAACCACTGCCTATTGCGCGAGTTGTCTACAGTCTACACAGTGAGGGGAGTTAGAAACAGGCTGGTGTCATTTCTAAGCAAACTTCTAACTTATAATTAGAGCCAGTTGATTCATTTTGTTTCTAAAGTCAGTTTGGAGATGGGTTTCCAGCTAAGGCTTCTTTCCAGCACCCCCAGATCATGGGGGACTCTTATCTGATCTGTTGGCACAAGAATCTGATTTCCTCACACAAATCAAACGATACAGAATTTAAGAATTCTGCAATAGTATCCTGCCCGTTTCGACCTTGCACTTGTAGTTTGGGGGCAGGAAAAGATAGTGATCATTCCCACAGGTTAGACATGAAGGGATCGTGGTTAATTTCTGGCATTAGCCACTCTTGTGGGTTATATTTCTAAAACACGCCACTGAGACGCTTTCTCTTCCCCATAATTCTGCCCTCTATGTCCCTCAAGCCAGTAGGATGGATGCTTCATAATTGTAAATGGCCTCCAGGATTCTCAACAATCTATCACTGTATAACAATCAGAATTCTTTGTTTAAAACACAGATTTGGTGATGACATCCCTGTGCTCACCCTGATGATGCCTCTTATCATCAGGTGTTGGGAGACCATCCTTGTCCACCCAGTATGAGGTAGTCAGCCAAGTATTCTGAATCATAAATGATATTTTCATAATACAATATTTTTAGGATTTTCCTATTTATTTATATTTCCATGTCCTTGTTGCTATATTTCCATGTCCTTGTTGCTGATTATGACTATTACAGAAAACCCTGTGTGAATTTAAAAAAAGTCATGGATAACTTATATTACAAGAGCTGACTAAGGTGAATAGTAGATGTCGCTGTTGGCAAAGCTTTGTCTAGTAACAAATACAGGTATACAGAATATGATGGCTTGGATATGAAGTATCTGCAAAAACAACTGTGTGCTGAGGACACACAGCATAAAAGATAGGAATATCTGGCAATGGACCCATCATGTTTACATTAGCTCTGACTAGGTAGTCATACTGACGGAGGGGAGCCTTACATCTTTAATCTCAGTTCTATAACTCTTGGGGCAAAGACTTTCTCCAAATGTTCCTGGAACTTGAAATCCTTATCGGTCTTACTCAATTACAATTTTGTAAATCTGAATACGTGAGATAAGTTTCATAAAGTTGATACGAACTCATTAACTTCATCACGAATGTGTGAAAAGCCGTGATCTTACTTTTTCCAGCCAAGTGGGTTGTCTGTAATAAAACACCTATCACTTCAGGGATTTAAATTAGCAAGCCATCTGGTAGGGAAAAAAAAGCAATAATGAGGACAGCATTACTCATGAGAAAAGGATTGAGTTTGACTCAAGGGACTAAACAGTATTGTGATCAGTCTTTTTGGGTTTTTTTTTTTTAAGTTTCAGTTCATATTAAATTATCACACCTCTGAGGGTCACATTTTAAAAATAGATTTCTGCATTCTAAACCCAAAAGTATATACCTGAAGAAATGGACATGTAACTGTTAATTAGATGCAGAACCTAATCTTTAACTCGGGGCTACAGAGGACCCGGTAACATTCTCACTGTCAGTACTTGCCAGGACATGCTTGCCAAGGGACAGGAATGCACTGTTAAAATATCCTGCACACAGTGTGTTTTTGATATGGGACTACTGGAAACCGAGAACTATTGTTTTTATTAAAATTAATAAGTAAGAAATAAAAGTAGTAGTGGTGTGAGCATGTGGGTTTGTTCAGTGCGAGCTGGTGAAGAGTGGCTCATTTCTCACTTTAGAAAGGAATTCGGCATTATTCTGAAAAGCCCTGTCACAATAATTGACTAATATAGCTTTTAAAATCCTGTTGGTCTAAGATTATGTCAGTAAACATATGGCATATTTTACAGGCTGTTGTGTGGTCATGCTTATGGAAGCTGAGGGGCTCCTGGAAGTCATTTTATAGTGAATGGTGAGGGAAGAAACAAGTTTATTGGAGCTTTCTATACAGCCTGGAGTCTAGGATTTATTCTCTATATATTTGTGGCATATTATAGTCATATATGTATTAACAAAATAAAATAAGCAGATATTATATTGTTTGGTGATAAGAGTAGATTTTCAGTAATATGTGTATATACTCTTGTAATACCTACATTTTCTATGAGGAATATACATATATATATATATATATTACTTGAGGAATATACATATATATGTGTATTGCTTTGTAAATGGGAAATAAGCAATAAATGCTTTCTTTTACAAATACTGAGGAGATGAATGGCTCATGAGGTTGTTTTGTCCAATCTATTTTCATTTGATTTACAAAGCACATCAATGGGGGATGCCATAATAAACATCACAGCACAAATGACAGATGGACATTTATTCAGTATTAAATTCTTCCTGACTGTCCACTTTATATGATGTAAAAATCTTAACTGCTGCTGAAGTACTAGACTTAGTTATTCTTTGTCTTATTTGACTCCCAAGACATTTAAGACATTGGTCTTCTGTATTAACCACATATATTTTTTTCTTTTATTTAAGTAATTTATTCAGATTACATTGTTATCCCTTCACTTGTGTCTTACCATTCCCCCTACCTCCCTTTTCCATCCTATTGCCCTCCCTTAGGTCTGTGATAGAAAAGGACCTTCTCCCCTACCATATGATCACAGCCTATCAGGTCTCATCCTGGTAGCCTGCTTAACCTTCCTCAGAGTGGCATCAAGCCTCCTGATCAAGTAGAAGTGGTCAAATAGGGGACACCAGAGTTCATGTCAGAGTCAGTGTCCACTCTCCACACAGGTGGAGGTGGAGGTTTTCTGCATGCATTATCCTTGCTTGGTACAGAAGTTTGAGCAGATTCACCTGTGGTTTTCTGCATGCATTATCCTTGCTCGATACAGTAGTTTGAGCAGACTCACCTGTGGTCACCAGCCCCTGGGGTTTTCTGCAGACTGGTGGGATGATCTGAAGTCAGATCTATCCCAGATCCACACTCTTGGCTCCTTCAGGGTCAGTGGACACTGATGCTATTTCTCTGTAGTGCACCATTCAGTCAGAGAGGGAGAGAGAAAAAGCGCAAGTACAAACCGGCACAATACTGTGCTGGGCTTTGGATACTCTGCCTGCGTGGCCACTGACCCCTGGGCATTTCTGTGGACTGGCACGGTGGTCTGATGTCAGATCCACCCATTTTCCTAGGTTTTCCCCAGGCCAGCTGCTCAAGAGTTTGGTGCTCCACTGCCCACAGTTCAGTCCCAGATACAGAGTCTATGATATAGAGCACAGATGCAGCTTGCAGGCAGATATGGGTCCAGACACTGGGGACTGGCCACCCGTCCTTCTCTCTCTCTCTCTCTCTCTCTCTCTCTCTCTCTCTCTCTCTCTCTCTCTCTCTCTCAATCAAATTAATAATAAAGACTAGCCTGTGTGTCAATAAAAAGTGATGTCAAGGCTGCTGGTAAAAAGGGCTCTACCCAACACTGATATGAGTATATAGAGTGACTCAAAAACATGTACAAACCCCTCTACAAATACCTGCTGGGAAAACAGAATGGCTGGCTATGTCTACAAGGAAAATTAATAGTAAGTTAGGGGTGTCATATTCAAGGAGGCATGTCTCAGTGTGTACAGATGTGTCTATCACCAAATCAACTTAGGGATGGGGGAAGAGGATGTGTTGCAGGCCACCAATGCATTTGTTACACCTCACTTTTAGAGTACTTCAATATACTAGGAACCTCTGCATTGGGACAAAAAAAAGCCCCCCCCCAAAGACAAGACCTCATACATTGAAAACTGAAAAGGAGGAAAGGGCTTATTTACCTTACACTCCCACATCACTGCTCATCACCAAAGGAAGTCAAGACAGGAACTCAAGCAGATCAGGAACCTGGAGGCAGGAGCTGATGCAGAGGCCATGGAGGGTGCTGCTTACTGACTTGCTTCCCCTGCCTTACTGAGCTTGATTTCTTATTGAGGCCAGGAGCACCAGCCCAGGCATGGCCCCACCCACAATGGGCTGGGCACTCCCCCATCAATATCTAATTAAGAAAATCCCCTCCAGCTGCATCTTATGGAGACTTTTCTTCAACTCACCCTCCTTCGTCTCTAATGACTCTTAACTTGTGTCAAGTTGACACAAAACCAGCCAAAATATAACCTACTGCGTCCATTTAGCTTTGCACAAGTGCATCTGACCAGTGCTGACTATTTGGAATTGGACAACCAAGGTAGGAGTTTGTGTCTGGAGGCAGCTGATTGTCTGTCTCTCAGCAGCCAGTGAAAATATGTGTTTCTTGACCTGGGGTGGGACCATGTGAAGTTTCCCTGTCTACACTGACTTGTCAGTTGCTGTTGTCATTATGCTTGTCTGCTCAGGCAACCATACTGTCAGAAGCTCATACACACACTTTCCCTGTCATGTCAAGGTAACATACACTATCAAGATGCACCCTGAGGCCTCTGGTTCTTACAATTTCTCATTCACCTCTCTCCAAAATTTTCTCTAAGCCTTGGGTTTAGGGGTTGCATTGCATATGTATCAGGTATTGTTAGGCACCCCACTTATTCTCTGCATTTTGGCCAGTTGTGAAGGTCTGTAATAGTCAATATCTGTTGCAAAAAGGAGCTTCGTTGACGAAGAGTGAGAGCTACACTCATAGGTGGGTGTAAGGATACACATGTATGTAACACATTACTTTGGTTTAGGGTCCTGGCAGAAGTATGTGCTCCTACGACCTTTTCAGCCAAGTAGTCTCCTCGGCTTTCAGTGCCAGCCACAGATTGCTTCCTGTTGAACAGCCCTTAAGTCCAGTTAGACAGATGTTGCAAATACCCACACAAAAAAGTGCCACTGTTGTTGCAGTGTGGATGTCTTGTCCACCCAGCCAATGCTCTGGGTCATAGGCTCTACAATATGTAGAACTTTCTATTGCTTCTCCTCCCTGAAGTTCGTACAGTACCTTCTACTACTATGAGAGCCGGTTGTCAGGGAGGAGGCCCTCCTCTCACTGTCAGGACTGTTCCTCCACTTTCTGTGTCTGAAGTAGATTGGGTCTTCAACAACCGGCTTTGCCTTCAAATTTTGGGAGACCACCAAAGGCAAGAGCAATATCCAGTGTTGATTTGGGGGTTTCTTTGACTCCTTTAGCGAGCACACTTTAGGAGGTTTTTCATGAATGACATTGAAGGTTTTCCTAGCTAGTCTATGGGTTTTAGGGGGAACATGGTCACCCCAGATGGGAAAATCTTCTTTAAACTCTATATTTATATATGCATATACACATGTATATGTAATTTTATATAATCATATAATATGCTTTCCTATGCCATCTTTGGTTTTATTAACCCATCATACCTACATCTCCTTTGTATTGTTGTTCCTCTGCCCCCTTCAGTTAAAAGCTCAATTTTCCCATTGATCCCTTCATAGCACCTGTGTCCTATGATTCATTACTCATCCCCCATTCCCTTCTCTGCAGTTCTTTTTATCCCCCTTCCTTGGCACCTTTTTATTATCCTCGCATCTGAGGCTATATTCCCACATCTAAGATTTGGAGCTAAGAGCTACAAATAAGAGACAACCAATGACTCACTGTCATGCCACTTGGTAAAATTCCTTCCACTTACATGAATATTTTACATATGTTTTTAACTATATTTCACAGTGTACATGTATCACATTTTCATTATCCATTCATCAGTCGAAGGGTACTTAAGTGGTTTCCATTTTCCAGCTACTGTGCCCAGGGCTCCAAAGACCATGGTTGACTCAGGGTCTGTGGGGTAGACTGTGGAGTCACTTGAGCATCCATTATTAAACAGTGGTAGAGCTGGATCGTATGGTAGACTTATGTTTTGTGTTTTGAGAACTCCCCTCACTGACACCCAGAGTGGCTACACAGAAGCAGTGAAGGAGGGTTACCTTTCCCCAATATCCTGAAAATAATATGTAGGCCTCAAATCTAGTTATCTCTGTGAGTTAAACAATATTGAGCTCTCCTATAAATGCACATATGTTGGACGCATAAAGCACCTTTTTTATTCTCCTGGTAATTTGTCCTTGGTCAGTTTAATTTGCAGGCTCCAGTTGCAGAACATAATGAAATAAAGGAAAAAAACCCACCTCCCCCCACACACACCTAGAAATTCAAATGTAATAACAGAACATTATTGTTTGTGTTGTCTATGTTTATGAGTCAGACTTGATTCTTAAGTTCTCATTCAATAAAAAAAAAATTTTAATTTAACTCCATTCCTGAGATTTTCACTTAGAAATGAGGAAAAACTTGAAGGATAAAGCACATTTTTATTCATCATTTTTACACTATGAGAGAATGCTTTGTTGAGGCTGAAAGTCATTTAGTGGCATTTTCTTAACTTAGGGATAGATGATCATTTGGAAGGTCATTACCTGGAGATGACTGTAAGGAATTAGTATTCTGCACTAACTTGTTGATGCCCAACTCCTTAGCAAGATGATTAAAGCAAAACTTTAAAGATGGGAAGACAGCTCAGCAGTTAGGAGTGCTTACTGCTGCTATAGAGGCCCCGGGTTGTGTTCCTAGCTCCCTTGATGGATGGCTCACAATTCTCTGCATCTTCAGATCCATGGATCTAATATACTGCCCACCACAGGCTGGCCCTCCTCCGTCAATCTGCAATCAGAAAACACCTACGCAGACATCCTCTGCGAATCTGTCAGAAGTAGTTCCTCACCGGAGGCTCTGTCTTCCCGGGTGCATCGAGGGGACAGCTGTAGTGAGCTATGGCAGAGATGTTCCCCACAGACATCCTACTCTTTACTGTGGCATTTATTTTAGCATTGGAGTTTACTGTTTTCTTTTTGACGTCATAAATTAAGGAAAGGACTTCAGTGAACAAATCTCTGTTCAGAATTACTTCATAAAATTTCATATGTTTGGAGAGTGGATTTTCAGCCATTATTGGAATATCTAAATGATCTGTGGACTAAGACAATGGTTAAGGGGCACCATGGTCTTCATACTTGAAGGAGTCAAGTCTAGAACCAACCTGCAAGCTTTCTCAGCGAGAACTACCGCTCAAAATAGCAGGAGGTATTATTCAAGGTTCCAACAGAAAATCAACAGTCCCACTCAGCTGTAAAGCCTATGAGTGATAGGTCCAGACAAATAGCCTCAATGGAATAGTAGTGGGAATTATATCATGGTCATAACAAACCAACAGTTGTCTAATTCTAATTTGACTTTATTCCCGCTCAATAACGAAACCATGCCTGGTACTGAAACATACCCAACTACTGTAGCTGCACAGGCCATGGACCCTAAATAAATACCTACAACTGTCATTTTCCTAAATCAGCATAATCTTATACCCATAGAGCAGATACTACAGCTACCACAATTGCACACAATGCTTAGAATAAGTTACTGTAGGGTATACAACCCCAGCTGCTACATATACAACTCAGTGTCTGTGTCTAAGGGTGAGGGACCATCATGGAAGCCGAAAGGTGTGTGTGTGTGTGTGTGTGTGTGTGTGTGTGTGTGTGTGTGTGTGTGTGTATTCTAAGGCCTGCGCTCAGCACCTTGTACATGTTCAGCACTAATTCTACCACTAAGAATCCCTCCTTGCCATTCTCACTACTATCTTTGCCACGCACATCATACTGTTAGTTAGTATGAGGGAGGAAACAGACCATTTTTACATGAGCATCTATCAAACCACATCTTCTTCATGTATACACATGCACTGGCTTTTTTTTGTTGTTTTTAGAAATAATAATAGTGTTTTACATTTATTACTGTGACAAATTTGAAATATTAGGGTCAATTCAATTCTAATGCGCAAAGAACTTTGAGATGTTCCTCTTTTTTTTTTTTTAACACAAAATAATTAGATTTATCAGTAAGTTGAAATCAAGTAGGAAAGGAAGAATTCTATATATACCCCTTTCTTCTTATTAATTTTAATGCTGAAATTAACAAGTGGCCTTTTAGGTAGCATTTTCTCCTTTGCCTGTAGAGAAGGTGAAATTATTGAACCTATTCACCTGACACTAAGGGAAAAAGGGAAGAAATTTTTAAAAAGGAAGAAGAGAAAATGTGCCATACAACAAGTCTTTATTACACCAAGCCTGCTTCATGGTGGCTGCAGAGAAAGGTGTGGATGAGGACGACAGCATCTGTGACCACTTCCCCTCAGTCCTTGCTGCCCCTGAGGTAACACAGACAACTGGGAATGATTAGACGTCATCACATTTAAAAGCTATGTAAGAAATTAATTACATTGTTAGAATTATTGCTGGGAAGCAGGTAAAGAGAAATGGGGCATTGTTTTCCATCTGTCCTGAGGCATAAATGAAGGCAGAACTTGAAGTCTGTCTGACATTCACTCTGGGCCTTTCATTATTATGGCAGGAGATTGAAGGGTGTCTTATAAAAAATGTCAGCCCAGCTCATTATCAAGGGACTTTGTAAAAGTCTTAGAAATATCCCATACCAGTTTAAATCAGCAAAAGCATCTTCTGTAAGCCATGGGAAGAATTGGAGATAAAACTTGAGTCTCTTAGCCAAGGGTCTACCCCAGCCCAGAAAACAAAAAAACAAAAACAAAACAATGGGACCGGAGAGACTTAATTTGTAAGTGTATTTATGTGAGAAATTGATGACAGCTTATAGCAAGCAAGAAGGTAGATACTCATAGTTTGTATAACAAAAGTTATATTGTATTACGGTGATGGTCACCATACAAAGTTCACACTCTATATTCCTAACTACAGTCCTAAACCTATTTCCACAAGACTGCTCGCCTGTGCAATGTACCTTAGCTGAAAATCAGGTACAGTCTCCAATAGAAGTCTCTCATTCAAGAGTCAGTACCCTGGCGGAGACTCTCCAGATGCAGGGAAGATCAAAGTGAAGTCTCTCCAGATGTGAAGAGCAGAGCATTGCTCTGGGTCTCTGGCTATACACCATCCAGTGGCATCATGGGGTTATAGGACTGTGTCTGGTTATCTTGAATAAGTAATGTCACTGGGTTGTGTCTATTGGTTGCAACCTTGGGTACAGTGGGTTGCCTGACTAAGATGTTTTTACATGTCTAGAAGGCATTTTTTTGTACTATGTTCACTCCATATCTGTCAAGGGAGAAAAACCAGAAAATAATAAAGTATTTAAAATTAAATTTGTAGGTAAATAAATGGAGCTAGAAAAAGACATCCTAAGTGAGGTAATCCTAGCCCAGAAAGACAAATGCGTTTTATATTCAGTTCTATGTGTATATTAGCTACTAATTCAGAGAACCAAGCTGCAATGTATAGAATTACAGAATACACACACACACACACACACACACACACACACACACACACACACACACACACACACACACATATATATATGAACTAGGGATGCAGATATACGTTCCTGGGAGAGGGAAATAAAATAGTGGTTGTGTATGGATGCAGCAGCAATGACTGAACTGGTAGATCATCGAGTGTTGAGAGAGAGTGAAGTGGGGAAGAGGAGTGAAGGAAGTGAAGAGAGGAAGAATATTAGGAGAAACAGGAAAAATTAAGAGCCATTTGAGGGGTAGTATCAAACCCTAATATAGTAGAAGCTTTGTAAAATATATACATACATGCAGGCAATCTAAATAGTGCCCTGTCTGGACATCTCTTTTCACCAAATGAAACTTCTGGTAGTGATGTTGAGGTTGGGTTGCATCCATTTTAGTTGTCAAAAGAGGTCCTATGGTAATGCTCAAAGAGCCCAGGCTGTTGACAAAACTATAGGTTACCTTCCACAAACAGATAGCAAAGTGGCCTGTTGCTACAGACAATACCTACATGGCTCAATGAATATGGAGCCGTAGATCTGGTGCCTATTTAGAACTTCTGCCAGGACTCTAGCAACTTTGGTACAGGAAGACACTCTGCCCACTACCAAAGGGAAAATGTAAACATCAATCAAGCCTTAACCTCTTGTTCTACAGTTATGTCCTCTCTGCAAGATACGCAGTGCAATGGTAGCACAAACCTTGTAGGTATGTCAACTGTTACCTAATTTTACCTAAAGCCCATTCCATGAGATATAAGCAATACCTGACACTTCTTAGGTGACCAAGAGCCTGAGACTATATAGCCCAGGGAACCAGTGTAAAGCCAAGTACCTCCGTCCTTAACATTAATGATTTCAAATGTGGCAATAGAAAGACTCCTAATGATATTCTGACACTCATAGATCAGTGTCTTGCTCACTGATATTCCTTTGATCATCTCACTGATCATCACAGAAACTTCCTTCTCCAGTAGCTGGGAATAAACACAGAGACCCAAGCCAGACATTATGCAGAAGATGAAAGACCTTGAAACACTCAGCCCTAAATGGGATGTTTCCATTAAATACCTCTGTTCAGGGCTCAAAACAAAAAAAAATCATGCAGAAGAGGAGGAAGTAACAAGGGGCCAGTAGGGATGGAAGACACCAAGAAGACAAAGCAAGGCAGCCTTCACAGAGTCTGCACAGATCTACACCAAATATGTTGCTATGGATGAAAGTGGACCCATGATCCAGTCCAACCATTGGCAATTTCCAATTGACAACCATTTGCAAATGAAAATTTACTGTTTTTTTTTCAAGGAAGTGTCACTGGGGAAACTTTAAGGATTGGCTGTATACCCAAGAGTAGATTCCCAACACAAACAAAATCAATGCCATCTTTCGAGGCTCCTTGTCTTATAATGTCATTTCAGGACTTTGCTTTCTTTTTTAATATAATTTTTATTTTATATTTTTAATTTTTATACTACAGGTCTTTTTCATCCATTATGCAACTAGTTTTTGTTTTTATGTGTTTTATTGGATTCTTGAGTGTGTGTACTAGTTAATCTCCCTGTCTATGTCTATTTCTTCTGACTTTTCTTTGACTCTTTTCCTCGTATTTTTGTTTTGTTCTGTCTCGGTGTGTAAGTTTTATATTTCATTGTATTATTTTGTTTTACTTTTCCCTTATAAGACTGTCTTCTGAAGAGAGACAGAAAGTGGTGGAACTGGATGCAAGGGAGATGGGTAGGAACTAGAAGGAGCAGAGGGAGGGGAAACCATAGTCAGGATATATCATGTAAGAAAAAAGCTATTACTAATCAAAGGAAAATAAGTAGTAAAAGCATACACGAATACCCCACATGCACCTATGTATGTGTGTATGTATGTACATATGTATGTATATCTATCTATTGTCAGTTTAATGTGTGTGTGTGTGCATATGTGCATGTGTGCATGTGTGCTTGGATCCAAAGTGCCTTTAATTACTAAGGCACCAAACAATATGAGGAATTTAGAGTGTTTTGAGAATTATGGAGCTTTTATAGGCTCCTAGTGAGCTTGTCTTCAGGAGCTAGGATCCTAGAAAACTTAATGGGTATCAAAGCTGTCCCAAACCATTAACTTATCTCAAGAATTCAAAGACTGCATTTCTCACACCACAGAAGGTTAGTTTTAGAAGAAGTGTGTGACAGAATCATAGATGGGGCCTATGAGGGAGCAAAGGAGGGATGAAAAGAGAAGGAAGAGAGGGAGGAAGAGAGGGAGGAAGAGAGGGAGGAAGAGAGGGAGGAAGAGATGGGTAGAGAATGCCTATAGAGCAGGAAGGTTGCATGAAACAGGGCACTGTCGGGCTGCCAGTCTACAGGCTTTTCAAAAGCCTTTCCCAAGAATTAGAGGGAAATACGGGAGGTGGATGTTGGTTAGTCTTGTTGGCCTGACCACAAAATGTCCAAGTCTCCTCTCGGTTTTAGTCAGAAGATACACACAGCCTCTCAGCGGACGTGTTCACTTAGGAGAGACAAACAAATAGAAACCAGAACTTTCTTCCGGCAATCTTGGCCTCCAGTAAGAACATTCTTGAAATTTCTACATGAGTTCCCTTCACTATCAGGCCAGTTTGTCAATGTCCTTGACATTGCTGGCTTTCCCACAACCTTTAAAGTGCCACCAAATACCTGCGACTGAAATAATTTAATGGGTAATATTTACCAAGAACTTTGAAGCATATAAAGTATTATAGAAAAGCGTGCAAAAGATAGTTAGACCTTTCTATTATGGTTTGCTCTCCTAACTATAGCTTTGTACATTTTAAAAATTATCTACCTAATGTGTTACATGAAATAAAGGTGAGAAAACTATGATCATTTTAGATAAATAGGACATGAGTATAAGTTGTGTGGTTTTTTTTCTGAAAATAGTGTTCATACGGTTTGTACGATATTAGTATATTTCAGCTTATTTTTCATTATGCAGAATTTAAAGTTTGAGTATTGTAAAAAAAAAAAATCTAACAACTCCAGAGTTTAGGTTGACATAATTTTAGAGCAACAGTTCCATATTCAAAATTAAGAAAATCTTTTCTTCTTAAAACATGGGCAACTGTTCTAATTAGATTTTCTTGTAATTAAGCTTGAAGGAAAGAAAAGATATATGAAAGCTTGGCTTCATTACAGAAAATACTGTCATTCTTTATATTCAATTATTCCTTAAAATAAGAAGTGCCTAAATTGTCTTCAATTTAGGGTAATGGACAAACTCTGTTTTAGTGTTGTTTCTCTTACATACAAGTCAGAAACTTGGCATGCTGATTATTTTTAAATTTTAATCTCACGAAGGCCCAGTTAGCTCAATTAAAGCAAATTAGAAATGAGGAAATGTAGTCAATAGAAATAGTAATTTAATGTTATCAATTTTAGAAATAGACACGGCAGTGACTTTTCCTCTCTGCCTATCCAGCAAGCGCTCTTCTCAGACTTCTCTAGAAAAACATCTTCCATCCACACAAAGGTCATTCTGTCCATGCAGAGCCTCTTAGGCTGTACCCCAGCAGAGGCCCGGCCAAAGGCGTGATTTGTCGTAGACACAGATTGGTTGAAGCTGGGCCTTTGATCTAAGTTTACCCAACTAAAGGGGATTGTATAATTTGTAAGGATAGACTTGGGTTTCTAAGTATGTACCTCTAAACAGCATACATTTTCCATGTTTAAAAAGCAAAACAAATCTCTAGAGCTTAAGAGTTTAGAACAGAGAAATCTGGTAGAAACAATGGAAAAAGACTCGGTCCCACGAACTTAATTTGAACCCAGCAGCTGTGTTTTCCATCAAGTAATAATGAAGAACATGTGCTTATAAACTATACCTTTGATTGAGCTATACTGCCAGGCGTACACTCAGGAAGCAGAGACAGGCAGATCCCTGAACATTCAAGTCCAGCCTGGTCTTTATAGTGAGTTCCAGGATAGCCAGGGCTACACAGAGAAACCCTGTCTTGAAAAAATCATAAGGTTCTATTAAAATGCACTGGAGAGATGGCTCAGAGGTTAAGAGCACTGACTATTCTTCCAAAGGTCCTGAGTTTAATGCCCAGAAACTGCATGGTGGATCACAGCCATCTATAATGCCATCTGATGCCCTCACCTGGCCTGCAGGTGTACATGTAGGCAGAACACTGTATACATAATATAAATAATAAATAAATCTTTTTTAAAATGTCAAACCACTAGAGGCGTAGTCTTATATAATTGCATGGCCAACAAGCAAACCTCATCTACACAAAGAGTTCTTGTAAACACTCAGAACTGGTACAGATCTACAAACATCTATTGTGTGCTCACTCCTGAGAAGTACAGAATGACCCAAGCACGATGCTTGCTGTTAAAGATTCTGTGGTATATATATTTTAAATAAGATAAATATATGTTTAAAAGGTTCATGTCTTATCACTATCCTTGTATCTTATCATTAAGTATTGTCATTAAATCCTTCAACTATACAAAGGGGTAAAATCAAAACATATGATTGGCTCGGAGAGGGTGACTATTTGATGGTGGACAATTTACCCTTGACATCTGTGATAATGGTTGGATAAGAGTCTATCAGGGGATGGTCACTTGATGGGAAAAATATCAAAATGTTCCTACAGTATTCTGAACATGACCATCCCATACTTAATTTAAAAGACTTAACTCTGCTATTTGTATGTTCTTTTCCCCATTCCAACAAGTACATACTATTTTTCCTCAGTCTGATCATTTCATTCAGAAATTCATTTGAAAACAGTTGCGTGCATACCATTTCAGCCTCCGTCTTATTAGAGGTTTAATTAGTAATTGTCTCATTGAAAAAGTCAGGATCTGCAAAACATCCAGTGGGCCTATCGGGTCAAGACATGGAAGAAAGGATTACAGGCCCATGAACCCGCATGTGGGAAAGGAATTAGTAGATTTATTAAAGTAAGAAGAGAACTGTCTGAGTGTATATTTGAAATTATAGAAGGATTTAAGGAATAAGTCTGAGAAAGTACGCAGTCATAGATAATGAAGAATTTTTAATACAGATCAGGATTTTGATATTTTCTTCACAAAATGGGGAATTCATTGGCTATGTGGGAGTGCTAGAGTATCTTTATATAAACCTCACTAGCATTTGAAGGCTAAGTAGCTGTGGGAAGAAATGGAGTGGAAGACTGGATATAAAATAGTCCTGGGAAGGGGAAGGAAGAGACTTGGGATGGAGAGGAAATGGCAGACTATAAATTTAAGTGCGGTACATCAACAGCCATGGTGGAATATACATGATAGAACAGTGTGTCTTGGTCACAGTATTCTTCTGTGCAATGTACACGATGTGATACTGTGTTTTATTCATAGATTTCTCTACAGTGATATTTCCTTGTTTTTTTATTTTATTTTTTATAAAAAGTAATTATAGAAAAACACTGTATCTCTTGGTATATAAAGCAAAGTCCTTTAAGTGACCTCAAGAGCCTTACAGTCAACCTCCACCATGTGAATATGGCCAAGCAGGATAGAGAAAATTGAGAGACCATGTGGGAGAAAATAGTTGCTGACACTTTGAAAATCAATCTGGCACTCAAAAAATTTGGAATAGGGATACCTCAAGACCCTTGGAATATACCCCAAAGATGCTCCACTACACAAGAACATAACTATGTTCACAGCAGCCTTAATCTTAATAGCCAGAATCTGGCAACAACCTAGATGTCCCTCACTCAAAGAATGGATAAAGTAACTGTGGTATATTTACACTATGGAATACTACTCAGCTATTAAAAACAAGGAAATCTTGAAATATGCAGGCAAAGTGATGGAACTAGAAATGATCATCCTGAGTGAGTCAGCCCAGACCCAGAAATATACACCTGGTATATATTCATTTATAATTGGACACTAGCCCAACATGGATGTCCCCTGAGAGTCTTCATTCAGCAGGGGATTGCGATAGATGCTGAGACTTCCTATTGCGACTCCATGTGAGAGAGGTAAGGGAGAATGGAGAAATAGTAGGACCCAGAGGGCCCAGGAACCCTAAAAGAAGACCATGACAGCTGGCGGATCTGGACCCAGGGAAGTGTGCTCAAACTACTGTACCAAGCAAGGATAATGCATGCAGTAAATCTAGACTCCCTCCCTATTCAGATCTAGCCAATGGACAGTGCATTCTCCACATATGTGTGGAGAGTGGAGAGTGACTCTGACATGAACTCTGGTGCCCCCTATTTGATCACTTCCCCTTGATGGGGAGGCCTAGTAGTACTCAGAGGAAGAGTAAACACACACACTATCAGGATGAGACCTGATAGGCTGTGATCATATGGTGGGGGAAGAGATCCCCTTTTGTCACATGCCTAGGGGAGGGGAATAGGGTGGAAGAGAGGGGGAGGGAGGAATGGGAAGATACAATTGAGGGGATAACAATTTAGATGTAATTTGAATAAATTATTTAAATAAAATTAAAAACAAAAAAGAAAATAGTTGTTGATCCTGATGCAGTGGCACTGCAGAGTAATACAATTTCACATGGCACATGATGGCTTCCCCTAAACTGTTTTTGTGTGTGTGTAAATTTGGTTTTATTATGGGCTGTCTTGTTTTCTCCATCCATGGTGATTAAAAGTTTGTGTGGTACAGTAGTAGTCTGAGTTGACATCTGTGGTCTCTTGGGGTCTGCAATGTTTCTGCCCAGGCCCTTCTGGCTTTTAGAATCTCTGTTGAAAAATCGGGTCTAATTCTGATAGGTCTGCCTTTATATGCAACTCAACCCTTTTGCCCTTGCTGCTTTAAATATTGTTTGTCCTGAACATTTGGTGTTTTGATTAGTATGTGTCTAGAGGATTTTCTTTTCTGGACCAATCTATTTGGTGCTCTGTAAGCTTCTGAAGTAGAATCCTAGCTTGCTGATGGGTTTTGCCTTTCTATGTCTCCTTTTATGTGCTTATGTGCTATGAGTGCTTACTACTCAATCCAAAGTAATGTGCTAACCAATCA
This sequence comes from Acomys minous, assembly GCF_964271855.1. Lineage (NCBI taxonomy): Eukaryota > Metazoa > Chordata > Mammalia > Rodentia > Muridae > Acomys > Acomys minous. Next base: position 89,740,420 of record NC_140497.1, read on the forward strand.
CAGTTGATAGGCTTCCATTATATATGTAGTTGCTCATGTACAATAAAGTAGATGAAGTCTCACTGGGGGGGGGGGTGCCCAGGTAACAACTTAAATCAAAGTCCATCCTCCAAATGCTCATCTTATCCCCTTTCTCCTTCCCCTATTGGATAACGTCTTTCCATGTCACTGTGCTACTTTCATCTCTTTGTATATAGTCTACCACATTGGGCTGGTTGTCTTTATGAGCATGGGTGGGGAGCTTTTCACTTGACCTTGTGCTAGTGACTACATTACTGTCAATTGCCCAAAGCTCCTCAGAAAGCGATGAAACCTGGTGACATCCACCACTAGTATATGGGTGGCTCCAGTCTCAAGAGTGACAACAACCACGTCATGTGACTACTGTGACTGAGTTTTGGTGTTCCAAGGTTATTCTTAATTGATGTGATAGTGAGTTTCAAATAAAAAATGTTGATGTAGGCAGCGATTTATAATACACTTTGTGTATTCACAAATACTCACAAGAAATTCCTAGATACATCCTTTATTGAATAGCAATGTTATATTAAAGTACTAATATGATACTGAGGAACTACACATAAAATTTTAATTTATCAAGTGGGTTAGTATCTTACTGAGGTAAAATAATATATAAAAATTAGTATCTTAAAATTACACTTCATATATGTATTATATGTATACACACTTATTTAAAGTTAGATGGCATCACAAGTGCTTTATACTGAGTCTGCTTTCCACATTTATGATTCTCATCTTAAAAAATACAAATTTATACCGTTTCTCAAGCTCTTTTTATGCAAATATAATTTTCTGCAGTACTATAATCACAAGATAATCTATACCTAAAAATCAGTATTACTAATTAATGTAGCTCAGGATAAGAATGCATCAAGATAGTTTGATTAATAAGTGAGACTATTCTTGGATTCGGTTTATGAGTATTTTGTTTAGTATTTTTGCATCAATGTTCATTAAAAAATTGGTCTGAACTTCTCTTTATTGGATCTTTGTTATGGGGTTTAGGTGACTGTGACTGTGGCTACATAGTTTGGTAATGGTCCTTCTGTTTCTCTTTTGTGGAATAGTTTGAGGTGTATTGGTATTAGCTATTCTTTGAATGTCTGGTAGAATTCTGCACTGAAACCATCTGACCCTGGCTTTTTTGTCGTTGGGAGACTTTTATTGACTGTTTCTATTTCCTTAGAGGTTAAGTCTCTTTAAATTGTTTACTTGATCTTAATTTAATGTTTGTAAGTGGTATCTATCAAGAAAATCATCCATTTCATCCAAATTTTCCAACTTTGTGGAGTACAGGTTTTTGAAGGTTTAACAAATCTTTTTATTTCCTCAGTGTCTGTTATGTCTCCCTTTTCATTTCTGATTTTGTTAATGTGGATACTACCTTTTAGATAGTTTCACTAAGGGTTCGTTTATCCTGTTTATGTTCTCAAAGAACTAAACCTTGGTTTCATTGATTCTTTATATAGTGCCTTTTGTTTATAATTTATTGATTTCAATCCTAAGCTTGATTACTGTCCCACCTAAAGGAGGGATGTGGGAGTGAAACAGAAATTTCAAAGGTTATAACCACAAACTACAGGCACGAACACTGGGACGTATTTAGAAGGATATACAAAACTTTCCACATCTTGTCTACAGTGCCATTTACAACAGTCTCTTTTAACTTACACATCATGCTTAGCTACAAAAAAACCCAAACCCAAACCAAACCAAACAAAAACCCATAAGACAGTAAAATGGTCAAAACAAAATCAAAACAATCCCACTCCCTAAAGCCAAACCAAATGGAACAATTACAAAAAACCCCTAAAACACCCATAACCCTTACTATGAAATAAAATAATAGCAAACAAAAAACCAAAAAACCACTACAGAGTGTGCAAAGCTAGAGCAAGCATTCAAATCAGACTCATTACATATAGCAGGATATTAGAATTGTAAGACTGTAAAATTTTTCAACAACTATGATTAATATGCTAAGGGCACAGTGGGTAAGCATCATGAGCGAGTAAACAGAGAGATGAAATTCTATGAATACCTAGGAAATGTGTGAGATGAAAATGCTGGTGACATAAGTGAAGAATACTTTTCTTTGACATGCTTCTTGCTGTACTAGCTATCAGTACACTGAGAAAGCAGGCTTGAGGAAACTTCTTGGAAACTTCAAACACTGAAAATCAAAAAGTGAAAGGAAAGACTGAAGTGAACAAAACATCTAAACACTGTGTGAAAATTACAGAGTATTAATATGTGCTTAATGTAGAAAGACTAGGAATCAGAAAAGCATTTGAAATAATCAATGAGAACTTGTCCAACTTGTTATCAGACACTGAGCAACAGACTGAGGATTCATGAAGTACAGAAACACAGAACATATAAATAGCTACATCTTGCATATAATTTTCCGACTACTGAAAATTAAAGAAAAATGCTAGATGCTGGAAGATAAATGAGTGAAGGATTTGCCCCCCAAACTATATGTAGATTATAAACATCCCCGTGTAGCTCATATATGGATTAAAAACAAGAGGGCAAAGAAAGATACACTATGTAAATTATAATCAAATTAAAAAGGGAAAACTTTCATCTCAAACAGAAAGGTCACATGAAGAAACGCAACCAGGTTTAGGAGAGTGCAGACTGCATAGAGTGTCAGTCTCTCAATAGGAGGGACCGTTTAATTTGTGAGCCGATAACAGCACCATCTATAAGAATCAAAACATGAGGATAGCAAGGAGAATAGACACTATGCTGTTATAGCCGCAATCCTGTAATGGACAAGCCGCCATCCATACTCCTGTCAGGAGCCCTTTACCAACGCCCCATCAAGTCACACGTTCAACTCATTGGAGCATCCAGCTAGACTTGGGCAGATTCACTTGATTTGTTTTTGGTGTCTTATTTGGAGTGAAGAGATGCTTGTTCATGCCTCCCACAAAACAGTTATGAAACACTATGGTATATCCACATGCTATTTTGTCCAAAATTCTAGAATGCTCAACAATGAGGGTGAACTCTTGCCCATAGACTATTAGATAAAAATTTTAGTGTAGGTTGACTAACATTGGTACCATTCTGTTGGAGGTTGTTAAAAAGGGAGTGTTGGGAAGTGTACAGGTCAGTACTATGTGGAACATCTTATTCTTTTACTCTTAATTTTGCTACTAGTCTCAAAGTGTTCAAATAATAAAGATCATTGTAAAGTCAAGTCAAAGGGAAAGAGCGTCTGTTTCCCAGGCAATAATATCCTTCTGTGGCATTTATGTTTGCTCCATGTGACTCTGGTCAACAAGTAGGAAAAAACAGATGGTAGAAATTCTTTTCAGCCATTAGGAGGTGGTTGTATGTTTTTCGTGTTGACATTAGTTGTCCCATTGCCATTATTCAGTTAATTACACCCAACCACAAAAGTGCCCTTATATGTGGGCTAGAGTTGGACATTATGCTTTAATCAGTATAGAATAGGATAGCATTTAATGATTAAGAAAAAGCAGTTACAGATTTCATTTCAAAGATTCAACATCAACAAATTTTATTGTAATAAGCAATATACGTTTTTCTTGCATACTATAGAAATTTATATTCATGTACTTCCTAAGAAACAACACAGACCTGCAATTAAATTCATAAGCAATAATAATTATGATCATGTACCAATAGAGTACAAATAGTTGCAGACTTTCTCAAGTTGCATAATTCAGACAAAAAGGTAATCTAATTTTATTTCATTGCTCTCCAACCCTAAAAAAGAACACACAAAACTCAGCACACAGGAGCATTCATAAGCAAGGTCAATGTCGGAAAGTAAGTAGCACCCTTAGCAACTAAAATGATTGTCAATATTTCCACGAAGCTTAAATAGAGCATACATCGCTTTATAAAGGCAATAAAAGTAACTGGTAAGTACCATACAGTTTACCTGATGCTCTTCTCAGGATCTGCATTGCATGTTTAACTCAGGAAATTAAAATGAATCCTTGAAGATAGAAAATCAATGTTGAGTAGGGAAAAGAGTCCAAGGTGCTTTCAACCCTACTGATTGGACTGGTCAGAGAATTACCCTACTACGCCTTAGGCCACATCATACAACACCATGGGACTCTCAGCCATCGAGGTCCATTCATTCATTTCCAAGAGGAATTAGCCTGTGCTGAGCATGAGAGGTGTTATTCTAGAGACAGCCTTGTCCACAAGAAGTTTACAGTCTCGATGGAAAGAAGAGACCTTGGAAACATATTTGAAAGCAGCAGGCAAAGCATGTATTCTCACAGAGGAATTGGGCATTTGCTTTCAACTTTGATAAGCAGCAGACTGTAGCAATTCTAGTGGGTCCTTTTCTGAAGTATTAGGCTGATGTGACACAGCAGCAGGACAGGACCTGAGTGTTTCAGTACCTCAGGAAAGTTTCTTTAAAAAGGAACTCATTACCAAAACAATTTACTCCGTATTTAAGTAAGTCCACATAATGTTTAACTAGGATAAAGATGAAGCAGGCACAACCATGGCTTAAAGTGAAAAACAATCCACCGAATCTCCTTATTTGTCAAGCAAAGCTCCCTTAATTGCTATTTCAGGGAACACCCATATTTACGTTACCATGTGGAGGTTTGTTCAGTGGTAATCAAGACACATAGAGAACAAAATACATTATGTTTCAGTTTGAAATCTTGAATTATACCTTAAGGCATAATTTATAATTAAAACAATTTTACAAATTAACTCTGAAACCCATTGTCTTCAGGAATTCTTTCAAAAAGTAGCTGTGGTTAAAGTAAAGTATTATCTTCTATGTATCTTAACAAGCAATCTTAGTTCCAAATTTTAAAGTTATAATGAGAAAATATTTATTGGAAGCATATGCCATTAACAAGAAAGATAATGTCACAGGTACTGACGCTGTCTCCAGTCACAGTGCCAATGTCAGCTGGTTACACTGCATCCATCTGGTTGAATATAACCAACACTCATCTGCTTGGAGGAGCAGTAAGGTCTCCCACATGTACACAAGATTCTCCTGGACCATGCCAGTTTATAAAAACCTACCCAACAGTGGACCCTACAGTAGACGTCACCAGGGACTACCCAAAACACATAGCTGGTGCTATTTTTTTTTTCCTGCTTTGCCAAAATGACCTCCAAGAGTCACCACTGTTCTTCCAGAGACTTATTTCATTACAAATTATTTTGGGTGTTTGTTGTTGATTTCTGGAGGGATCTGAAAAAGAAGAAACATCTAGAAATGCTATCTGCGCAGGCATAGTAGATGTAAACGGCATTCTCTGGCATCAAAGTTTTAGTTCCACTGATATTGGCTACCCATTAAGTATCTCATTTTACCTGATAGAATCATTATTGTATTTTTCCTAAAATATCTTCCAATTCTTACAGTACTGTATTACTGATGTCCTTATTTTAAATGATGACAATTGTTTAGGAAATGATTGTCTTTAAAAATAATGTCTAGATATTGGCAATGGGGTAATTAAAGTAACACTGATATATTTATTAACATAATACTGGTACCTAGAATGCCTTTTATATCACCATTATATCATATATTGTGCAAAATTTAGTAGTGTAATACTTTGTCTATGACTTACCCAGAATTCTCTAATGTGGCAATGAAATTGTTTAAAAGTTTGACTTTGCAAAGTTTGATTGAAGGAATGCATTTATATTGGCTATGAAGACTTTTAAGTGTGTTTCTAGGAAACTATTTTACTCACTGTATAAAGTCAACATGACTGAAAGCAGGGCTTCTGTAGTAAATAGAAGTAAACACATGTTGGAAATAAGAAGAGGGGTTCTATCGTCAAGCTTGCACTCACTCAGAGCACTGAGCTACATACACGTAAGTCAGTCTGTAAAAGTGGTGAGTGACATCTGGAGCTGCAAACAGCTGTGGTGGGCCTGCATCAGTGGTAGCACTGTATTGCTGACAAAGTGGTGCCAAAGTGAATTCTAATTCCTGGCATCCTGAGGCACTTTTGGAAAATTCCATAAGGCAAGTGCCAAGGAGTAATAGATTTGTTTTGCTAGGTTCTATCAAATCAAATTCAATTATGTAATTTTCCTGCATATGGAAAAATCCCTATTTTAAAGATGCCTTCTAGACTACAAACATCTTTAAAATCTCAGAATTCTGAAGCTTGGAGTTGGAAGGGTGTTTCCTATTTTTGAAGATGTAGTTCAGTCTTGAAATATTGCTTCTGGGAGGCTATACTTGTAAATGACAAAGGAACAAGGGCATCTGTATCACAGATGATGTCATGGGGAAAATGAACAGAGATGGATCTCATCCAACAAGGGGGGATGCATAAGATCTCCAAAGTGTCCAACAAGAGAAGATGACAAAAGCAGTAACAGCTGTGTTCTCCATGAAATAAGGAGCATGCTCAGATGAACTTTAATAGGTACATATATAGGTTATGTTTTCTCAAATAATGAAAACAATATATTGTACTAATAAACCAAGTTACTTTGATCTCAAAAACATTATTTTTTGCTTTCTGGGGCAGTCCTATAAATGGGGTAGCCACTGAAATTCAAACTATCATGTTTGGTAGTAAGTAATTTTTTACTGTTTATATCATAGGTAGCAACAAATATAAGACTAGTTTATGCTATAATAAATAACTTTTTATTCCAATTCAGGGAAATATATTACATTTGAGTCATATCAACACATTACCACTTATATGAGAAAAGGCTTATGAAAACACTTTAGCTATTATGTAATTATCATTGTTTGAGGTAATTTGAACTGATAAGAGAAGCAGGCAGCTTGGTATCATGTTGCCCGTATAGACAAGGCAATTGCTGATGGAAACATCATGAAGCATAATACAGGCTGAGGCTTGGTCTAATTTCCAGTATAACGTTTACACCTTTGTATCTATGTCTTACCATGTGAATTTGGAAGTTGAGTGAGCACCCCAGGGACTCCTTCTGCTTTTAGATAAACCTAGGTTTAAACTTTGGTCTGACAATATATTATTTTTAACATTAGAGAAATTTCCTGAGTGTGTGTGTGTGTGTGTGTGTGTGTGTGTGTGTGTGTGTGTGTAAGAGGGAGAGAAGAGGGGGGGGAGAGAGGGAGGGAGGGAGGGAGAGTGAGAGAGAGAGAGTGAGAGAGAGAGAGAGAGAGAGAGAGAGAGAGAGAGAGAGAGAGAGAGAGAGTCACAAGTAGGGTTTGTTCTTTTATATAGCCCATGACAGGTAAGCAATGGCATCACATGTAGGCAGACTGAAGAAGAATCCTAACATTGCTACCTTTTCCTATAATTAAAAAATGAGGAACATTAAATTGTTTTTATATAAGGTAAGTTAAAGTATATATAAGGTTTATTAAGTGAGATTGGGAGAGAAGGAAAAGGGGAGGGGTACGAGAGAGAGAGAGAGAGAGAGAGAGAGAGAGAGAGAGAGAGAGAGAGAGAGAGAGAGAGAGAGAGATTTGATAATATCAAGTTAATGACGTTGAGTATGGCTTTGGTTTAATTATAAAAAGGCATTATGTAGACAAAATGCACGTCTGAGCTGCTTCTCTACTTTGCATTCTCCCATTGATTCAAGCCAAATATTTGGGATAATTTATTTTGTTAAAGGTTGAAAATAGTCTAAATATAAGTTTTTCTTTCATAAGGCATTTTTGGATAAAATGTAATTTCTACTATAACATCTCTATAAAATTACATTTATGCTCTTTTTTATATTCTTGATGGTCAGGTAGGACTAGGAGCAAGTGAGTAGGTAAGTTCTGTCTTTACAACACACTTTTGAACATCTCAAACTGAATTGTTTCACTTATGTTTTATGTTACTCGTGTCTGGGTGGAACATGTGGCCAGTTAGTGAAGGTTGTAGGAACACTGAACAAATGGGGAAACTCTATACATCATTGAGATTATACTGAGAAAACATCATGTCTTGAATGTGATACATATCCTACCCAATGGCCTCTTCAAAAAGACCCAGAGAGAAGAATAGGCCAGAACAAGCCCGTACCCACTTATCTGTCTATGGATGATGAAGAAATAGTTAAGGTTAAATGGGAAAAAAGGGGGGGGGGGAGTTTAACCAGCAACCACAAAATATGTAAACTAGCTAGTGCTCAGGGACTCTGGGTACTCTAGTCCCTTTTGTACAATTTTGATATGATAAATGGAGCTCAATGGGATTTTAATGGTAACAACTTAGTTTCTTATCTTGAACATTTAAAATCTGTTTTTCTTGGAGACAGGGATGTATTCATCCCTAAAGCTGCAGACAAGGGTGCTACCTGCCTTTCCTCCTCTACTTATGCAATTAGATAGGAACACATGCTTTAGGCCAGTAGTCTTTCCTCAGTCTTTGAAAGATTTCATTTAAGCAACAAGTGTTTCAACAGGTGCAGTGGACTGGGGAAGGCAAAGAAGCAGATTAGTTTCTATTATGCTTTTGTTGCTTATTCAAGTGAGTTATGCCTTAATTTTGAATACGTCTGTTATAAATATACATACTTATCATGTCACAGTTCATCATGGCTCTACACGCAAGGTCATGTGCTGGGCAACCCTTCCAAACCCTTAAAGAAAACCAATTCAATAACCATTAAGGCAACTGAAAAGCACCAAAGGAAATGCAGCTTGGTTTTGGTTTACATCATTAGCAAGTGAGAAAACTAAATCTCTTTCCAAGGAGAAAGAAAAGCATTGGAATCCTCTTCCAGCATCATCTGACAGTGGGCACCAGAGGACACAGACACTGACTGCAAGCCCCACCCCACTGCCCTACTGGTCCTCTCCTCCTGCAGTCTGATATGTATATTATTTTAAAAGGTATGTTATATGTATATTATTTCAAAGAGTGCAAGGCATTCTTGCTGGAAGTGTTTATGACTGACAACAATGATTTCTTCTGACAAACAGAAGTGAGTATGAATGAAGTAATCATACTAAAAAGCTGTTAAAGACTGGGAGGAACTAAGTTAAAATAAAAGTAAAATGGTACCACATACCATCCTGATTCATTCCTCTTCTATATTGGCACATTTTGTTTTCAATTAGATAATTGGAAAGTATAAATATTTTCATATTCAAAAGAGCAAATGTTAAATGAAAAAACCCAAATGTTATCTTACTCCCTACATATGAACATATGAACATATGAAACACATTTGAAGCAATGTCTAAATGTTATTTGTGAAACAAATCTTTAACGTTGACTGCCATAAAAGTATGATGTTTAGGAAGAACTCCTAAGAAATAAGAATAGCACCCATCTCAACTGCAAAGAGGAGGAGGAGGAGAAAGAAAGAAAAGGAGGAGGAGGAGGAGAAGGAGCAGGAGGAGCAAGGAAGAAGAGGAGGAGGAGGAGGGGTGCACGGTAAGAGTTGCATCACTTCAATAATAAAACACTAAGATCTTTCTATTATCATAAAATTAAACAAGACTTATAAGAATAATTAGTCTTTGTTTATATGTATACACTAGGAAATCACAGATCTCTCAGAGTGCCTTAAGAATGATTCTGAATTCCAGATACTTTTACGAAAGAAAATGAGAAAAATGCTAAACTAACCTAAGCAACAACTCCCCAATGTCAGAATTGTTATAACCTATATGCCTGCCAGTCACCACAACCTGTAAAAGTGAACACAAATATAGCTCATTCCCATTGTATCCCTGGAGGAGTCTTTTGTTTAAAAATGACTACGATAATATTTTAATTTTTTCAAATTAATTTATTTCTTTATGATCTCCAGATATTCAGTGTTTGTGCAGATACATGTGTTTCTTTGTGTGTGAAAAGACACATGATTTTCCTCAATTTACTTTATAACTTAAAATCAAAAAACGAACTTTGAAGAGTCATTATATGGAATTAATGCTGAATCATGCTTAAGTAAACCAGGGGTCTGGAACGCAGGTCTCATTCTACAGTTAAAAAGTAAATGTCAATGAAAGATTTTTTTTAATGTTATTTTTCATCTCTGCACCCGAAGTCAGGTATGCAAAGAAGCCAATTTATGGATTTGCTGTTTGCATAATCTCACATTTTAACCGTGCAAACACGTATTAAAGTATTAATTTGTAATATGTCATTGAGGAAGACACCAGTTTTGTTACTATTTGTGATCTTTTGTTTTAGCTGAAAATCTTTTCCAACACTTTGAAAAACACAAAGAAACTCATAAGTAAATTCATAAACACTGGTTCGGAGGTGAGATTCACGTTAAATGTTACTTTCTCTTTCTCTGTTGGAAGGAGAACTGTGTGCGGTTGAACCTCTGATGGCAACACTGTCCTGGTTAGATTTGTTCAAAGGCCCAGATTCTTTGGAAGCCTGGAAAGATGCCTTGCTCTTCCTTGCATTCTCTCTCTTCTTTTCCTTCTCGAGAAGCCTGTAGTTTATAGCATTGCCAATGAATAGCCAAATGCCTGATATGACCACGACTGTCCCACAGGCTGCATACATGTATTTATACTCTCCAGTCTTGTCGACCAATTTACCTACAAGACAGAGAACATCCTTTAAGAGGCCATGATAAAAGGATAACACAACATCTGGAAGAAACTCCCTCAGTTAAACTGTCTTCCTCTTATTTAAATTATTATCAAATTATTCTTTAATACAGAAAATATTCCAGATGATACTTCTATATGTACTTAGTAAGGATGTAAGCAGACATCTACAGGCTTACCTTTTACCGGCATGCTGCATTTATTGAAAACTATTTCTGCCAATAAAATGTATAATCAAGAAAAATTAGACATACCTGTGTTTGTATATTAAGACAGAGGAATATGAGGCATTTTTGTATACAGACATGTGGCTTCATGTGTATTTATTAATTTACTTCAGATACTTTGAGATTACATCATTTCCTCACATTTCTTTGTTTCTTTATGTTAATATTGAAACAGTTACATTCTTTTGGAATGTTTACTAATCAATTTTTGGTGTGATTAACTAATGGCTTCATTATGCTCATCAAAGACTTAGGTTTATCTGTGATATTATCCTTTATCATCACTGTGAAGTGTCCTGTGTACTATGGACTCTTCTCTTTTTATTTTTTTCATTATTAGAGCTAACAAAATGAGGCCCTGTTGCTTTCTATTTTTTAAAGGATCTGTTTTAGCATGTGTGCATGCATGTGTGCACGTGTGTGTGAGTGTGTGCACATGCGCATGTGTTGTTCATTCACATGTATTTGCATGTGCCCTTGGAGGCCAGAGGAGGACGATGGATCTCTTAGAGCTGGAGTTACAAGCCATTGTGTGCTCTCTAATGTGGGTGCTAGGAACTGAACCCGGGTCCTGTTGAAGAGCAGCAAGTACTCTTAACAGATGGGCTGTCTCTCTCCACTCCCAAGATTGTAAACATTTTTTGAAATTTAAATTTATTTTTTAAATTTATTGATTTTACATCCTGATGGTAGCCTCCTGCCTCCCTCCACACCTCTGTGGCTCCCTCATCTCCTCCCAGTCCTACCCTCCCTCTCTCTACCCTCCATCCCTCTCCCCTGGTCCTCAGAAAGGGAGAACCTTCCTCCCTTACCAACTGACCCCAGCCTATCAAGTCTCAGCTGAACTGCCTACATCCTCTTCTTCTGTGGCCTGGCAAGGCCAAACTGCTAGGGGGAAGTAATCCAAGACCAGGCAACAGAGTCCATGTCAGAGACAGTCCCCACTTCCCTTTCTAGGGGACACTTGGAGACTGAGATTGTCTTAAATGAATCTCATCATAGTTCATATTCTTTTTTAAAAATTTTTTATTGATTTATTCATATTACATCTCAATGGTTATCCCCTCCCTTGTATCCTCCCATTCTTCCCTTCCTCCCATTTCCCCCCTACTCCCCTCCCCTATGACTGTGACAGGGGGACCTCCTCCCCGTGTATATGCTCATAGGGTATCAAGTCTCTCCTTGGTGACCTATTATCCTTCCTCTGAGTGCCACCAGGCATCTCCATCCAAGGGACATGTTCAAATATTGGGCACCAGAGTTTGTGTGAAAGTCAGATCTCCTTCTCCACTCAACAGTGGAGAATGTCCTGTCCATTGACTAGTCTGGGTAGGGGTTCGAGGTTTACTGCCTATATTTTCCTTGGCTGTTACCATAGTTTGCGGAGGACCCCAGGGCCCAGACTCACCTGTAGTTTTCCAGGACCCGCTGGATCCTTCTATTTCCTCATTCTCCCAGGCTTCTCACACCTAAAGTCTCAATAGGATGACCTCCCCGCTTACCCACTATCCTGGTAGGTACAGTTTTTCATAGGGACGTACACCTTGGACTAGTGTCTCGATATAAGTGAGTATATACCATTTAGCTCTTTTTGCTTCTGTGTGAACTCACTCATTATGACAATTTCTAGTTCAATCCATTTGTCCACAAATTTTGGAAATTCCTTGTTTTTAATAGTTGAGTAGTATTCCATAGTGTATATGTACCACAGTTTCTTTATCCATTCTTCTACTGAGGGACACGTAGGTTGCTTCCAAGTTCTGGCTATTATGAATAAGGCATAGCTCATATTCTTAACCATGCTGCAGATTGGATTCACCCAATCTCTTCTACAGACAGGTGCTGTGCCACTTTGGAGGTTAAATACCTTCTTAGTTTTACTGAATCTGCAAACTAGCCTGGAAGAACTTATTTGTTCCATTTGTTTAAAACTATTCTGATGGCACTAAAGCTAAAGATTAGCTGAGTCTAAAACATTTTTTTTCAGCTCATATGTAGTTCTTCATTTTTCTCATGTGAGCATTAACTTCTTAATAACTCTTATGGACAAACTTTGATATTAGCATGTTTGTTACATAGCACTTACACCTCAAGGGATTGTGGTGTAGACCCTCGAGTGCACCTCTTTACCAGGCTCTCAAGCATTTTGACAATACTACAGTTAGTACTAAATCGAGCTTTGTGAAATACACCTATTTCAGAAAACTCGGCTTAAATTAGGAACAATTAGGATGGAGCAATCAGGGTTCAGTGAGCTTGAGTAACCATCATACATACAGTGTAGAAAATTTACATCACATGACTCTGAGCACCAGGGGTTAAACAGAGACCCTGAACGAGTGAGCTGCATTCATTATACACATGCAGTGACAGGGAGGGAAGGCCCACTTGGAATAACCGTTAGCACCATCATCACCACCATCAAAAACATTTAAACATGGAACACTAAAGAAGGTTTTAATTTCAATCATGCATGGGATGCATTTGCCATTATACTGTGTGTTTAAACAGTAGAGTTGTCTCCCATAGTATCGAAGAGCACTCCCAATATGTTTCAAAAGGAAGCCACAAAGCGATCCATAGGAAAACCAACCAAACCCATGGAGTATAGAATGACTATTTCACCCACGTTTCTCCCTCCCTTTTTTTTCCTTCTAGTCTTATTTATTTTTGTCCTGAATTTTCTCTCCTCTCCTTCTCTCTCACCATCCCTTTTCCATCTGAAAAAATTTAGGCCTTTTTCTCAACTTCTTGATGTAGTTTCGTCAGTAGGAATTTTAGGATAGATACTTCCACAGCCATCTTTAAAACAATTTCAGATCAGGAAAACTACATCTCATCTCTCATTTAGAAATATGTAGCAGACATTATTTACTCAAAAAACTAAACAGGAATGCATGTTCCTTTATCTCTAGTCTGCACCAATGATAATGAAGTGTATCTACTTTAGGCAGCTAATGTAATCATAAAAATCCAAATTCTAATCCTTTCAGGATATTATGTTATATTTTTGCTCATTTTTTGTAAGAAAACCAATTACCTGTTCACTGATATTAGCCATACTTTAGACATGTATATAGTCTTAAAATCATAAAATAACTGATATACATGATAATCCCAAAGTATCATACACATCATCAATCCAACTTATGTTCATAACTTTGTAATCACAGGCTCTTAAATTTTGGGTTATACCACCCAATTATAAAAAATTTCAAGTGTAAAATCTCTCCAGTCTTTTAGGCAACTCGAGTTATTTACATTAATCATTTAATAAATTAAGAAAGCACTTAATCACCACGAACAAAGTACCTGTTCACAGATCCTGATGCTATCCATTCTGCTGTCATTGATGAGATTCTTTTTTAACATTTATTTTTAATTTATGTATTCACATCTCTATCATAGCCCCTCCTTCCCCTTCCTCCCAATCCCTCCCTCCCACCTTCTTTCCTCTTCACTTTGTCTTCAGAAAAGTGGGGACACCCCTCCCTTACTAACCCACACCAGCACGTGAGGACTGAGCTGCTCCTCCTCCACTGAGGCAGGGCAGGTGGCCTGAGCAGGGCAAAGTGATTGAAAGCAGGCAACAGAGGCCATGTCATAGCCAGCACCCACTCAACTTAGTAGCGCACCCACATGAAGATCAAACTGCCCATCAGTTACATGTGTGTAGGGGGCACTGCAAGGAGACCAATAGAGTCAACTAACATAGACCCATAGGGGCTTACAGAGATGGAAGCACCAACCAAAGAAAAATATTCTTACCAGCAAGAGGAGGACCGATAAGAACTGGGCCACACTCTGTGATTGTGACAAGTCCCACAGCACTGGAAAACCTGGCAGGTCCGACGTGGTCCATGAGACTTTCATAGAGGACAGAGGAAGTGCTTCCAAATCCAAGGCCAAAAAATATAGCGTAGACCACCAAAGCTGCATAGGTGTCGGCCAGGGGGCAGAGGAGATGGCATATGCCAGTGAAGAGGATTGAAAGGCTGAAATAGTACTGGATCCGTGGACGGATTAACTTGGTGTTTGCTATTAATCCTCCAATAGGCCGAGAGAACATATCGACAAAAGCCATCACAGACAGCAATAAAGCTGAGTAATAATCATCCACTCCTTTGTTTTTAGCATATGGAGTCAAGAATAAAACAGGGGCAAAAAACCCTAGAAACATAATGATACTTCCAGATAGGTAGATTATAAATCCTCTATGCTTAAAAAGCCTAAAATCTAACATCATATTAATCCTGTCTCCTAGTGATAACTTATTGGCGTTCTTCGTATTTGGATGTCCTGAATCAATCTTACTTTTATTAGATGTTAAAGTACGTGGATTTTTCACAACTGGTCTCATAAGGGACCCACCAAAACAGCTATGTAAAAATATGCCTCCCAAAATTAAGAAGCTTCCTCTCCAGCCATATTGGTAATACAGGTACTGACTGAAAGGAGCCAGGGTGCTTAAGAAAACAGGACTTCCAGTCATGGCTAAGCCAATTGCCATGGGTCTTCTCCTATAGAAGTACTGTCCGATTATCGTTAAGGCTGGTTGCAGGTTGAATGCTAATCCTAAGCCTGAAACAGAAAACAAAAACAAAACAAAATCAGCAAAACAGAACAAAAATGACAAAGGGGGAAAGAAAACACAAACACATTATGTCACTCACCAAAGAACTTCCTCACAATGTTCATGATAGAATGTAAGACAATCATACATCCTGCAGGGAGTTGAAATCTTTCAAGACTATAAACAGAATTTTAATTGTACAAAAAAGAACCAAATTGGTTTTCATAACTAAACATAGTAGAAATGTTTCAAAGTCTTCTGTTTCAAGGAGCAGAAATAAGGAAATATTGAGGTATGAAAAAAATATCTAAGAAGAGGCTATAGTGAAGACAAAATTACAAACCCTAAATCATAATAATATAATTCCACAGATAAATTAGTGATGCCCTTCTCATATGTACTTATATGCAAATAAACAGCTACATTTATTTCTGGTGAGATTTAAAGTTGGGGCTACTCTGCTCTGACAGTAAAACAAATTTTAAACAGACTAAAACAATCAAAAATTTTAACCATCTTCCACCTGTTCACATATTTCTTTCAATATTGTGCAAGAATAAAATTGAGAAATAAATTTATTCCATTATTTCAATGCACATCCACCACATTCTAAATTTAGAGTCTAGAGATCTACACATGGCCTAATTAAAAATGATTTCCTTTTATGAGTTGGAGTATAGTTTATCTTCAGGAGTTTTATTTGATTCATTGAGGACAAGTGCCAACCATGGGATCCTTGGCCCTGCTGGTTCCATCTTTGAGAGACAAGTTATCTTGCAGATCACCGAGACATGATTCTACTCTAGATGAATAATGCTTTAAAGGCATATAACTAATTTACAATAAACTATTTCGCTATACTAGCGTTGGTACTATTCTATTTTAAAAATCAGTATTAAGGTAAGAATCTTTCATCCTACTCATTTGGATAAACGGAAACCATATATTCCTAAGTAGTTAAGTACTCAGCTTCTGGGGTCACAGCATTAAGTACAAGTACTCCACAGCTTGATGATGTTTTCTGAATTTAATGTTCTCTGAAAGCTGTGGAATGAACCAAAAACATACTTTAGGGGAAACAGGATGCAACCTTTCCAACCTTCCCTCAAGCACATCATTGAGATATGTAGAAAGGGTATAATTAGCTGATTCTCGTCACTTTGTGGGCAGGTAGTGTGTAAGCAGAGGGAGCTGAGCTAAGACCCAGGTATTGTATTTCATTTATCTTTATTAATTTTCTCCCTACAAAAAAAGACGAGGACTTTTTGCTTTTAGATGTTATGCCAACTAAGTAAAGTGAAACACATCGGTCCACTCTAAAAACACCACACAGTGGTTCATTCTAGAAACACCAGGCCTCTGAGACTCAAACACATGAAGCTGTATTGAAATAGCAGTGAAATTACTGACAGCTCAAATACAAGAACATCACAACCATGGCATCTTTACTACACTACACCTTCTTTGTCTTCTCTGCTGAGATACAGGAACATCAGGATATCTGTATACAGGACATATGGACAGTCTTTTCATAACAATGCTTAGCTCTGACATGCAATATTTTGATTTGATATTTAAAATATAAAAAATGTGTTTTGCCATACAAAAATGTGAGAGGGACATAGAGTGGTTACAAAAGCAAAGAATTATCATCATTATTATTGTAGCTCTTTGTTCTCAGCAGGTAGCCCAGGTGGGTCTTGAACTCACTGTGCAGCCCAAACTACCAAAGAACTCACCATTTCTTGTCGCAGTTTCCGCAGTGCTGGTTTTATAGGCATTTACCACAATGGCTGCTATTCATTGGCCGCTAAAGCTATGTTTTTCTTCATTAAAGTACAAATAAGTATAAATGTAGACTGATCTCCACTCAAAAATAAGAAATGTTGATGTAGCCTTAAGTAGACTGAAGTCCAATTTTTCTTAAAATATGAAATGTAGATTTTTAAATGAAATTTATTCATAAGGAATATAAATATTGCACAGTATACGTTGCTTTGAGTGAAAGAGACTCCCTCAGATGTCACAGTGTTGTCATTCTCAAGGTCTGCGAGAGTGCTTGTAAGTACTTCACTAAGAGAGAGACAGACTAATGTAATGTGCAAGAGCTAAAAACAAACTTGTCAAGACTTTTGTTGTTCATGCTTAACCAGTGTTATCTGAAAATATCTACTTGGCTTAAATTATCTATTTTTAACTTATTATTACTGGTAAGTTAGATACTCTAAACAGGACTAATAATATGTTTTATAGAGTTGTTACACCAGGAGGTAGTCACACCACCACCACAACTCCCTCAGGAGTAAAAAGTGACCAAGTTAAAACAACTCAAGCAGCTTCTGTTTCCATATCTGTAGGATGACACAGAAATAACCATGTAATGAATTTTTAAAAATTATTTCTTAAAGTGAAATGTTTAGTCCTACCATAGGTACTATTTTAATGCATAAGATTAAAAAGTACCACCTAAGAATAGACTTGTTTCAAGAAAACAAACTCAAACAGAATGTTAAGAATTGTTTCTTATTCATCCCTTTCAAACAGTCTATATGAAAAAGGAAACTGGCTTACCGGTAAGGAAGCCAACGGTGAGGTAAAGTTCTGTCACAGTGTTGCTGTAAGAAGCTGAGACCATTCCAATACAGCATAATAACCCTCCGCACATCACCACTGGCCGGCTGCCATACATATTTACCAAGATACTACTGATAGGACCTGAGGTAGACAAGTGATGAAAACATACTAGTTGAGAGGGGTCAAAGGTTTATCCTTAATATTCTTTGTTCTGAATGCTAAGAAACTGCAGCTTAGTGGTCAAGGAGGATAAGTCCCTACATAATATAATTGCGGCTTTCCAATATGCCACATTGACTGATCTGTTTCTAACTTTTGTTTTGCATTCCTGGGCCAAGGTGATCCTGTCTCAAAGGTCTGATTATCTGGAACTAGAGAGAAACATTGACATTTACACCTGGAGAGCTATTTTATTTTACTTATTTTTAAAGGATTTATTTTATCTTGTGTATGCGTGCACTTTAATGTAAACACTCACATGTACGGTATATGCCGCTCTTAGAGGTCATAATGAGGTGTCAGGCTCTCAAGGGCTGGAACTACCTCTGAGCTCTCTTTTTTTTTTTTTAATTAACTTCTTCATATTACATCTCAATGGTTATCCCATCCCTTGTAATCTGCCATTCCTCCCTCCTCCCATTTTCCCCTTACTCCTCTCCCCTATGACTGTGACTGAGCTGTCTTTTACGCCCCCACTTCCTTCATTTAAGATGCTGGTTGTTGCTGTCCACATGGCAACCACACATCACTAACACAGCTATCATGCTACACGTGCTTGGACTTTGTATTAAATCCTATGATTTCCATGACCATAAATTCACATTTTGAAGAATATGAAAATGAATCCTGACTTCACTCAAATGTTCATTATGTGACCTATTGTCACAACACCCTGAACGCAGCAGCATAAAACCATACAGAGTGAGGGTGGCTTCTTGGATGAAGCTGCCCACAGGATGAGGCGATCCTACCTAAGAAGCTTCAGGAAGAAATGTCACAGCTTATTTAACATATATTTTCCAGTGCATTTGTGTGGATGTATATGCAAGTATAAACACTCAAAAATACTTAAGGTCATTAAAATAATGTATATTTATTTAATTATGTGCAGAGATCATGTCTTAGGTGTTATAAACCTTACAGCATTGTGTTCTGCTTTAGTGGACAATATTTTTGGTCTTGCAAAAATGCAAATGTAACTTAAAAACCGAACTCATATTTGCTGAAAGTCTGTTTTATACAGTCTTCCCAATTAGAAATTATTTCCTTTGAAATCTCATCTATAGCTTAAAATTATATTTCATATGAAACTAGGGATACTGTTTTAAGGGAAATAAATACACATTAGGTCAAAACCGAGGTCCAAATTTGGTCTAGAAAAATAAATTCTTATCCTGTAGGACAATTTGAAATTTTCTTGCATCCAATCACGCTGCATTTGAGAATATTGATGTGATAAAGTTAACATATATTGAAATTCAGTTACTATTGTACCACATTCATTCATGCAAGTATAATTAGTTACAATGTAATTTTCAAGTGAGATGACTCAAAAACAATATAAAACCTTGTATTAAAAGCAGCAGAAAAGATAACATTTTAAAAGACTTAATTAATATAATACATGTATTCCAAAACAGTGGGGTTGGGAAACAAAAGTAAAGGATAAATGGTTAAGATGGTTGAAAGTAGCAGAATTGTGTTCTTAATATGATAAAGTTTCCTTAGTGATGTGCTAAAAACAAAAGAATTGCATGTTATATAATACTTAACATGACCCTTTAATTATAAAATGAGCATCCTCCATGGAACGCATATAGCTAGATTAAATAGTTTTGAGTGAAAAAGAAAAAGACAATCAGAATAAATTGTGATCATTAATTATTAAACTCAGTTGCAGATGATTCATGGATTTTTTTTCTGTTTCTTTTCTCAAAATTAGTTAACTGACTCAACTTAATTCAGCTAAATTAAATTCATTGCCTAAACTCTCAGAATAAAGCCAGCTGACTTACATAAAGAACAAACTAATAAGCAAAACACATTACAATCCTCAATATATTCAATAGAAAAGAAACTAATGAAATGCATTATGAATGATGATAGGTATTATGATAAATAGAAAATCGAAACAATCCAAGGTGCTCATCAATTATCAGGACTAACAAATTGATACACGCTCAGCTCTTATATATTGTGTTCCACTTTTGGTGAGGTGCCTGAGTAACTGATGGACAAATGACATACTTCATTACTATATTGATAAGGACCTTTGCCTAAATTTAACAAATATAAAGAGGAACTTGAGCCACAAATCACAATTTAATATGTAATGTATGTCAAGCAATTATACATCTATAGCCCTAGGTTGAGTTAATCTCACCCAATGATTGCTTTCTCATTGCTGCTATTAAATAAGGAGAAGTGTGAAAACAAACTTAGTGATGTTGGTGTTCCTTTGTAGAGAAGGAATCTTAAATGAAGTTTCCAATCTTAATGCATTAATTTTATTTCACACTCCATACCTTAGTTAAATGATATTCTGCATGGGTATATTCATATCATATATAATCTTTTTTTATTCCCATGAGATTTACCTTATCAGTGATCTTTTTAGACATAAGCAAAACTCTTTACCTCTTACTATTAACATTTAGGGATCTCCTAAAGTCTTTCTAATTTGTAGGATCTGTGAATAGAACTTAAAGGTATGATACAAAATAAAGATATTTTTATAGAAACAATCCCAAATTGCTTAATAATAGCTTGAGGAGACATCTGACATTGAAAGTAAGCGCCACCACCTAGGGACATGGCTCTTTGATATATTATCAGCTTGCTTTTTTTTATAAGAGTAAAAAAGAAGATGTGAAAAGCTTACATTCTGATGATACATGAGTTTTATTCACAATGAATTTGTTTCACAACCAAAAATGTCTTTTTGCCCAGACATAGGACTGGTTATTTTCATGATTACTTACTTACTAAATTTGCTTTTGTCAATAAATCTAAATATTTAAAATCAATATATTATCCATGTAATTACAATGTTTAATACAACTAATAGTTATTAGTATGATATTCTATACATAACATATATAAATAATGCTTATTAGCTAAATCAATAATAAACATTCCTACCTGCAGAGTTGTATGAGTCCACATCCAAACAGCATCTACTGTTCACTTTCAAAATACATGTATTTCTATTTTCTTTTATTTACAAATATCAATCCCAATCCTTGCCACTGGCCTGGTTGTGAGAAATTTTTGTGACTCTGCTTTGCTAAAATGACAAATATTTTTTATGTCTCTTCATTTTTTCCTCTTCTACCATAACATTTTATTTATAAATTCATTTGACCACTACTTTTAATTATCACATCTGTTTAAGGAAACAATTGATTGTGTTCTGTGAGGAAAGAGAAGGAAGGTGCAAGAACTAACATCTTATCTAAAATATTAATTCAGACTAAAGATTTTTGGAAAAAAAGAAAATTTTATACATAAATATGATGTGCTCCATTCAACTACCTTACTTCTTCCCTCCAATTCCTTCTATAGCCTACCTCTTACTTTTCCTGCCCAATTTCATATATTCTATATTAAAGCAACTGAGTCCACTTAGTGCTACCAGTATGTGCATGGTTCCAGGCCCATCCACTGCATCACAGGCAGCCTGCTTGGACCATCTAATGAAAACTGACCACTCCCAGCAGGCATCATCTAATGTTCTCTATACAGGAGCAGGAAAATCAAGCATTTCCTGTGTCTAGAGGTCACATTATTTTCTGGCAGGAAATCATCCCACCTCTTGAAGGCTGCCATGGCTGCTTATACAATAATGAAAAGACCCTGTGAACCTGCAGCATTACTTTAGATATAAAAGTACATTTAATCCTTACAGTCTTCTTGGGCTTTGGAAACTATACACAATTTCCATGCTATACATAAAGAAACAGAGGATTCAAAGTAGTGGCTTTGAAAGAGAGCTCTAGCTCTCTGCTGTCACTCCTGTGAAATGTCATTTTCTTTTTCTGGCTGGTATGATTGAACTTCTTTTCCATGTGTGATGCAGTTCATAAAATACTGCACTTGACATTATATTTATATATTACATTTTCTATTCATTGGATTAATTTTTAGAGGAAAAAATAGGCTGTGTTGCAGAAAATACTATGGCCAGCCCAAGAGACACACTTCTGCCTCATTCTTAGCTGAGCTCTGATTGTATTTCTTACATACTAGCTGTGGGTTTCTATATGAAGCATAATAATTCTATGCTGCTTTGGTGACTTAATGCCACGATCAGACACTTCCCTGGATGTAAAATTTTGAAGGTAATTCATACAGGAACAAGTTGTATAGGAGATCCTATAAAATTATTTTGAAAATCATAATATACACCTCTAGATGTTTTCATGAGAATCTGATGCCTGTCGATGCCACTAATATCATAGAGCCGTGGTGTGAAACAGCTTAAAGGTGAGGAAGATACTGACAACATGTATAAGATTAGAGGAAGGTCAATGATTAGATGTAGCCAGATGCCCCTCATGCATCTATCAAATCCTCTTACAGATGCTAGGACTGGCAGCTGAACTCTCTGCTGAGTGCTGAGAGTTGTGTGGAAGAGTGGGGTGACAGAAATACCTGGAGGGGTCAGGTCAGGAGCTCCACAAGGAGACCATCACGGCTGGTGAATCTAGACCCTGAGGGAGCCTGCAAAAACTGATGCACCAACCAAGGATCCCTGTTCAGATATAGCTGATGGACAGCTCATTCTCCACAGAGGTCAGAGCAGGGCTGGGGACAGAGGAGCTGGGGCTGCCTTTGACATGAACTGTGGTGCCAGCCATTTGGTCACTTTGCCTTGGTTGGGGAAGGGGTGATGCCTTGATGGCACATGACGGAAGGGGATGCAGGCTATCCTGACAAGACCTGATAGGCTGTGGTCAGACCATGGGGGAGATGTCCCCTACCTCCTACACCTTGCCATCAGAGGTCTATGAGAGGGAAATAGGGCAGAAGAGGAAAGGAGGTTGGGAATGGGAAGATATGAGCAAGGAAATAAGAAGCAGGATATAATGTGAGTGAATAATAATAAATAACAATTTTTAAACAGGTAAGAACCAGCAAGAGTACATTTGAAATATGAGTATTTTCTCTACTCCTTCTACAAATGAAAACATTCCATTTTTATTGAATAAATAAGAAAAATAATCACAGATACCTGTGAACTTATTTTCAGAGTCTTAATGCCAAGACATGTCATAGACAAACATTTGGAAAAAACCTAAAGACCTATTATGAAGCTGTTTGGAAATTTTGGTGTGTTTCCCACAGAACTCTGCCTAGGCTCTAGGCATTTGCTTCTGTTTCTTAGGAAGAACACATATTTTTCCCAGTTAATGTGGACTGAAAGAGGACAGACATTTGTCAATGTATACACTGCTCTAGATTTGCTTCTTAAAATCACTTTGTTGTTGGTGGTGGTGGTTTTTGAGACAGGGTTTTTACGTGCAGCCCTGGCTGTCCTGGATTCACCATGTAGACCAAGCTGGCCTCAAACTCACAGATATCCATCTGCCTCTGCCTCCTGAGTGCTGGGATTACAGGCCTGTGCCATTATGCCAGGCAGTTAAAAGTCACTTTTTATTCTTTTATATTTTATATTTTAATATAATTAACTCATTTCACCCTTCCTTTTACTCCCTCCAAACCCTCCTGTGCTACCCCCTCTCTTTCTATCTCTCTTTCAAACACATGGCCTCTTTTTAATTGTTGATTTTATATACATATATATGCACATATTACACATTATACATACATACATGTATGTACGTGTAGCCTGTATAATGTTAATTGCATGCAACTGGATATTGCAGCACATAATGGTCAGGGATCTTTGTGGAAGAAGGGGTAGAGACATATATTTTTCAGAAGTAAATCTAATAATCAAATTAAACTGAACTAAAGTTTGTTGTTGTTATGATCACTAAAGGAAAAATTAAACTTTTTGTTTTTGGCTAGTCAAAAGGTAAAAGTAATAACAAAATCAGTAAATGCTTCAAACAACACCAGGAGTAAAGGTGAAGTACTGTGTTCTGTAGTAGTTGTAGATTACTGGAAGGGAAGCCAAGGCTAGTCAGATCTCACAAGTGACAACACAAACAATGAACCACATGCAGAGCATGAGCAGAAAGCTTATACATCAAAATGCTCCAGGAATCAGGAACCCATTGCCAGAACCTGAAGGAACAAATGTTTGTAATGCTATGAAATTCAAACCAAACCCCTAAATATTATAACCACACATTTTACAATAAATCATTCCAGTTCTGTAAAATTCACTCCAATTTTTCTGTTATTTTGATGGCTGTGCCCATCAAGAACTTCAAATACTCAGTCAATAAATCTAAGTGTGGCACATCTTACAGAGTGCCTTCAGTTCAACATTTTAATTCTAAGACAGGTGAATGTTTTAGAGTGGATAAAGTAGCTAAAGTATTGGACTAGCTCTTTACAGTCCTCCCAGTTTAATATCTAATAAAACAATCCATATACATTATTTACCCAATATATAATTAATGATGAGGACACTAGTTAGCCTACTGTGCGTGTGTGTAATGTATCTGTGTGTGTGTGTGTAATGTATGGTGTGTGTGTGTGTGTGTGTGTGTGTGTGTGTGTGTGTATACCTGAAAGTACCTATCTACAATGTGCTCATGTGCATAAACTTGTGCATGTGAAGGTCAGAGGCTGACGTCAGATGCCTTCTTCAATTGTTCTCTGCTCTAGCTTTTGAGATAGGGTCCGTCACTGAACCTGGAGCAAACTGATTTGAGAATACTAACCAAGCATCAAACTCCAAAAACATTCCGGTGTCCACTTTCCTAATACAGGTGTTTTAAGGGCCATAACATCTGGACTGGCTTTTTACGTAAGTGCT
This sequence comes from Acomys minous, assembly GCF_964271855.1. Lineage (NCBI taxonomy): Eukaryota > Metazoa > Chordata > Mammalia > Rodentia > Muridae > Acomys > Acomys minous. The sequence continues at coordinate 89,765,271 of NC_140497.1, forward strand.
TATTGTCTAAAAGCAAATGATAAAAAAAAGTGCGAGTAATCTACAAAGTAAAACTTGAAGGAAATGCCTCAGTTGCTTGCTTGTATTCCTATCTACAATCAAGAGCCAGTTAAGAAACAGTGGAAGCAAGTCCTCAATAATTCCTGCCTGACAAATATTTCTGTCAGATATATTGAACCTGAAGGATGAAGATGCTCCAATATCAGAGTTCTGGGTGACTATTCAGATAGCAAACTGCCTCTATCATCTTCTCATTTGGAGAGCTACTAACCTGTACTCCTGACATACTCAGATAATCAAGTTTATTCCTTCTCAAGTCTCTGATAGGGTTGAATGCGAGGTATTTTAGTTTTACAATGAAGTTTAGTTGTTTAGGGGTTAAGATGCTTTTAGGTCTAGATAGGTGTTTTAAGTTAATAATGACAAAAAAAAAGTTAATAATGACAAGATGTGATGGAGAGTGATTTACATTCAGAATTCTAGATGCACCAGGGTAGTAAAGATGTATTTTTCAAGACTGCCACATACAAATAGCCAAAACACTAAGAATATAACCTTTATATAATTCCTGATTGTGTCATGGTTCTTGCTATAGGTAGTTTATTGCATATATGTGTAATGATATAAATGTATATGTAAAAATATTTTTAAAAGAAGAGGAGGTCCATGGATGTGATTCAAATTTTATTCCATGAACAATAAAAAACATACTGATTTAAAGAACTGCAAACGTTTCTGGTACTCTAATGTGAAGATTTGGTCTTAACAGACAGGAAGTAGATTTGTAGATGGGATGATAGTGTGATTTAATAATGCCTAGATATCCCTTCATAGTTTTTCATATGTGCTGTAGGATGCTTGTTTGGTTTTATGATTCTTGGAAAAGAAAAGTTAATTTTACTGGCTTAGAGTCACACTAAATATACACAATTAACAATTAACACACAGTGGATTAATAGATGTCTGGTTGAGATTGTACAAAAGTTTTCCTTAAATACACAAAAGACAACTGTCTAGAAGTGTTACAGTAAAGACAGAATGACCCTCAAACAATTCCCTGTCATATTGTAGACAAGCTGACAGTCTTGTTGTTTTAAGTCGCAACAAGGCTAGAAAAGAACAAGAGGAAATGATTAAATGTGATCTTATAGCACTATGATAAATAAATATGTTTTCATTTTTTCCAGTGAAGGACATTAAAAACCCAACCCAGTGTGAATTACAGGCCTATCTTAAAATAGAGAGGCACCGAGATGTGGCTGTGCACTGAAAGAGGATGGATGATTATCAGTTAGGAAAAGTGTTAAAATTTGTGATATCTAGAAATAGACAGCGGTTGCTGATTTTAAGATCTGCATCATGCACCCATACACAGAATAGTCATTAGAGACTAATTTCATTCCCTGTTGAATATCCCAATTCTCCTAGCTTTATTGTCTTAATCAATATTGTTGTATGCCATTAGCTATAGATTACAGCGAATGAACTGATACTCTGCAACAATTATATGGGGTGAAGAGTCTCTTCTTGCAGAGTGTAGCCTGGTGTTGGTTTCATTTCAACAGTCATAAAACTAAAGCAGGCAGTTCTACCCTTCCTTTGTAAAGTATGTGGTACATGAAAACATAACACTCACACACACAGGAAACAATACTCTTTAGACAAAAATCCAATCTAACTACAAATTTTCCTCCCTCTAATTTTCTAAGGCCATTATCAAAAACTTCCTTTTATTGTAGCAAGGGTATGTTACCTGAGATTGGCTCTTCAAATGTTACCAAGGAATTAAGGTGAATTATTCTTTTCTGTAGTTGCTATAAAACTGGTTATTAGAAGGAGTGCCAAAGTCAATTAGATTGTATATGGTCCACTACAAATAGCAAAGCACATGTATAAAGTATGTAGTATGTTTACTAACCCAAATATTTCAAGACTGTCACACTGAAGGAATGCTAATGCTTCTAATCTGCATATGCTTTAAATAACCCAAGCACTGTACCCCGCTTCTTTCAGATGTCTGACTTCTACACTTTGTCTTTCTATATTTTGTTCCATTTAGTCACTAAGAAGGGACAAGATCACAAATTCTAAACATGTGCTAATATAATTTAAATCATTGATTTAATGATAATTTGTTTTATCCCTATGGTTATTTAATTACTGGCTTGTTTAAATGCACAATTTGTTAAATTTCTTACAATGCAGTATAACAATTGTGTATTTTCTGTTTAAATAGTAATTTTAGAGTCTTCCTTTCATATTGTTCTAATGTCATATGTATATACACATATGTTTGTCTGTGTATTCCCTAGCAGCAGACTATTCATTATTTCTTAGAGGAATCACACTCAGTACTGCTCTCCTTGGATGTGGGGAGCCCAGGGGGATGAGACGTCAAGGGCCTCCTCATCCATAAGAAATGCCATTATGTGCCTTATCAATATTCTTTGAAGGGAAAACACAATTATTTTCTGCATGGTTTAGATGCAGATAGGGAGTTCCTGTAGAATTCTATCATGACTAAAAATAAACTAGCACATTCATTTTTTGTTGCTCTCTATTTCTTTTTCAGGTTAGCCTAGAACTCACTATGGAACCCAGGACAGACTTGAACTGAAGCCAATCCTCATCTTTCTGATTCTCCTATAGTTTAAAAATCTTTCCCCTTTTAGTTTAAACATTCCAATTTTCTCTTAGTACTTCAGCGTTGCTAGTTACTACTGAAAGAACACAGTGAGATACTTGAACAACTGGCATCCATAGGGGCTCTTGTGGAACCACAGGAATTACTCTTTCATCCAGATATGGCTCCTTTATAAGACAGTTTCTGTGCACCAAATCTTCTACTTAGATAATATTCAGATACACACGACTTCCCATGTGGGGAGAGATCTTTTCTGGAACTCCATACTCTGTCACCGTACTCACCAAATAAAACTAAACCTTGGAAATTATGAAGGTAATTAATGGTGCGTGGATTTGCACAGATATGCAAGACATACTGAAGGAAAGGGAATATCCAATTGTACTTATCTTTGATATAGACATTGCTGGAGGCTCAACATCACAGCTATCCATTCTTATACTTAGCACAGCCTGAAGGATCTCAGGAGAATCTCACTGATAAATAGCACTGAATGTTTTCTGCAGGAATATTTGTTCTTCCTTTTGTTTTGTTTTTTCTTTCACTCCTCCTCCCCCACTTTCTTTTGTTTTCTCAGATTGTGATAACTTCTGTAACCTCTTGATTATTTTAAATGTCTCCCTAGTGTCTCATCAAATATCTTTAGCAAAGTTTCCATGATTTAATTCCTATTTTTTATTACAAATCTCTGTTGATTCCTTCCTAGTGATTTCTCACTTCCTTTCTATGTGGGCCGTTGGCCCATGAAGGAATAGCCAGCAGCAATCTGAACATTAAGTCTCTTCTTTCCTCTTCATCCTAAAATTAACTGTAAACCAACAAATCAATAGTGTAAAGTTACTTCTCACAGTTCCCGACTGGCCTCAGGAGCCCCCACGGGTTCAAGTCAATGCCTTGCTGCTTCCTGCAAGAGCTCTAAGACTGAATGAAAAGGAACCTAGTAACTAAACATTATGGCTGCACTAGCATGTGAGCCTAAGGAAAGCATATGCTGAGCTTCCTTCTGAAGAAATGGAGCACTTCACTGTATTTCCAGACTTAATTTTCCAGATTAGAAAAAAATAGTTATTTTATGTGTATGAGTGTTTTGCCTGTATGTATGTCTATCCATCAATTTGCATGCATGACTGTTGCCTGTGGAAGCCAAAAGAGGGCAGTAGATCCCTATAACTGAGCATCTGTGAGCTGTCATGTGGAAGTCAGGTTCTCTGGAAGAGCAGCCAGTGCTCTTAACCACTGAGCCCTCCCTTCTTCTTTTTGCCTTATTTTTAATAAGCATCTACAAGATATCATAGTAAAGCTATTATTTCTAAGGATTACCTAGAGAAAAGTGCTATGATGAGAAGGTTCTAGCCTAGCTCTGAAGAGTGTTCACTTCCTTGAAGCCCACTTGCAAACACAAAAGGTTTTCAAAGCATTACAACACCATCCCCTTTGTGCAGTACACTCTTTGGAGGTGCCCTGGACACAGATGTCTCTAACAAGCATTTGACACCCTCAACATATTCTTTTGCACTTAAAGGTCACAATTCTTAGAGTGTAAGCTCAGTGTTCACTGGCCTTTTGCCTGTGGCCAGTTGTCAGCCCCTTCCTTCCTCAGAGGCAAGACTACAGTGTATGCCTCTAAGACTACCAGCTGTCCTCAGTAAGATAGCGCCAAGGAAAAGGTTGAGGTAGCAACAAAGGGTAGGATGCATGCCAGACCCCCTATAGTTTAAGAACAAGAACAGAAGTGCGACCTTTGTCAGAGTTTGTACTTGGTAAATAGATTTTAAAAACATGCAGTAAGAACTGTTTGAGAAATGAGTAAGTCATCCTAACTTTAAACCCGCAGGACACATGAAGAGGTGAGGAAAGAGATGGCTATAAAGAAATGATCCAGAGCTTTTAAGAAGCACAGGACCCACTGCCATGTTAATCAGAAATAATATGGCCTCTTTGACTAGTACCATCCTTGTCTGCCTTTGAGAAATAGAGCCAGAAGAGCCAGGTGTCTTTCACCAGATATAAGAGCGAAGAGAGTGACAGTGCTTGAGAAACACTGTAATTCCACATTTGTTTTCAAAGAGCCGTGCTTCCTACTGTTGACTAACCTCCCCTTGCAACTGTGATAACAGTCCAGTTGCAATACGTTCTTTGTTATGTTACCAGCTCCATGTGCTTCCATTGGCCTCCCTGACGAGGCCACAAGTTACTGCTCAGCACCAGTTTCACCATCTGATGTTAATACGTAATCTTTTAAAAGTTCTGGCTAAAATAAAAATCAATCATCAAAATTTACCATCGACTGTCTTTGTGAGAGATCTTGTCTACTGGCTGCTCAGGGATCCTGTGTAGTTCGTAAATAAGTCATGTCAATTCCAGGCAAAAACACTCTCTCACCCCTTAAGATCTCTTCAAATTTCCATGAACCCTTATTTCTACTCTGTCTCACTGAGTAAATCACTTTACCCAGGCTGTTTACTTGGTGAAGGCATTACCCACGATGAAGAACTACTTCCACTAGATGGAGCAAACCCTCAGGATTCCTCAGAGTCCTACCAACCCAAGCCAGACTAAGACTGAGAAGCGGCAAATCCGGATACAGAGACCCACAGCCAAACACTGAGCAGAGCTAGGGAGTCTTGTGGAAAAGTGGGGGAAGGATAGAGGGACCTAGAGGCAACAGGTGCTCTGCAAGAAGCCCAACTGTGCCAACCTATCAGGGTCAAGAGGAGCACTGAAGAGGAGACTGAAGCACCAAGCAAGGACCATGCGTGGGCTGTTCCTCGACCCCTACACAGAGGTAGCCAATGGGCAGCTCAGACCTCATGCAGTAAGAGGACCCTGGGCTGACTCTAACAAGGACTCTACTGTCTGCTTTTCGATCACTCCCCTCTGGCATGGCTGCCTCACCAGGCCACAGTGGAAGAGGAAGTGCTCAGCCCTGATGTAACTTAATGAGCTGCGGGGGGGGGGGGGGGTGTTAGTTGGGCTCCCCTTTCCAAGGAATAGGGTAGGGGGTTGGGAAAGGAGGCAGGGTGGGACTGGGAAGAGAGGAGGGAGGGGCTATGATCTGGATGTAAGGTGAATAAATAAACAAATTAAAAAGACTGAGAAACACTCTGCAGGATTTCACACCTCAGCATGACCTCCCAGGTCACCTGAATATGTAAAACAGATGAGGCTGATAATAACAATTCACAGTACTCTGTGTGTGCCCTTTTGTTAACTGAGCTCTTCTTAGTGTAGTGTACAAAGTAGGACAGGTCAGATAGACGCTCTTGGGTTGATGTGGACACATTTCATAAACCCAGTATCTCTGGAATAAATCATAAGAAAAATGGTCAATCTGGTGGTTCTGTGAGAATATAATTTGACATTATTCTTTTTTTAAAAAGACATAGTCTATTTTAGAGCTTTGAGATTATAATATAATTACATTTCTCTATTGCCTTTCTTCTCTCCCAACTCTCCTTCTGATTTATGGCCCCTATTTTCTCTATTTATTTATTTAATCGCTTTCCATCCTGATCTAACCTCACACACCCTCCTCCCATTGCCCCTGCTCCTTCCTCCCAGAGAAGAGGAGGCTCTCATTGATAAAAATCCACCCTGGCATCTCAAGTCACTGCAGGACTTAAGCACATCCTCTCTTAGGAGGGACTGACACAGCAGCCCACTTAGGGGAAAGTGACCCAGAGGCAGGTAACAGAGTCAGAGACAGCCCTTACTCCTAATTTTAGGGACCTATATGATAAGCAAGCTGCACATCTGCTACACATGTGTAGAAAGTCTAGGTTCAATCCATGCATGCTCTTTGGTGAGTGATTCGGTCTTGTGAGCCCCTATGGCGCAGGTTTGATTACTCTGTAGGTCTTCCTGTGGTGCCTTTGACCTCTTTAGGCTCCCTCTATCCTTTCTCCCACTCTTCCACAACACTTCCTGAGCTCAGCCCATTGCTTGACCTTGATTTTCTGCATCTGTCTCCCCAGTGGAGGGAAGGGAACACTGGCCTCTTTTTTCCCCTAATTGTTAATACATATGCATATATTCATACATATTCCTAAATATAACCAGCTCAGTCACTATAAGGCTACTTGTATGTATGCCTTCAGGGCTGACCTCTGTGGAGGAAGATCACCTCTCCTGCTTCCAGTTTTCCTTTGTTGCCCTTAGTTCTTTGTGTATGGTTGCAGCCTCGTGGGCTTTCCCCTTTCCAGTTCTTAAATAAACACACAAATAATGAATTGAAATCTAGGAATGGTGGTCATTATCACATACGATATGGCAAAGCTTTTCACATTTCTTCAATCTAAAAGCTCTTTGTGCTGTGTACACTATAAGATAGAGCATTGACTTACAGAAGACAAGCCAGACCAGGGAGACGCTGGAGGAAATGCAGTGGCACCCAGACCAGGGAAACCCTGGAAGGAATGCAGGGCCACACAGACCAGGGAAACCCTGGAAGGAATGCAGTGGCCACACAGACTAGGGAGACCCTGGAGGGAATGCAGGGCCACACAGACCAGGGAGACCCTGGAGGGAATGCAGTGGCACACAGACTAGGGAGACCCTGAAGGGAATGCAGGGCCACACAGACCAGGGAGACCCTGGAGGGAATGCAGAGCCACACAGACTAGGGAGACCCTGGAGGGAATGCAGTGGCACCCAGACCAGGGAGACCCTGGAGGGAATGCAGTGGCACCCAGACCAGGGAGACCCTGGAGGGAATGCAGTGGCACACAGACCAGGGAGACCCTGAAGGGAATGCAGTCGCACACTGGCACTGATACAGGAGCAGGCAGTCCTGAAGGAGAAGCCTAGAGAGCACCACTAGTTCTGCTGGGTATCAGGGCCAGGAACTCTGCATCGAGGATAAATGCACACTGTGACAGGAACCCGTCTAGAGAATGGGTATCTTAAGATCTCAAGTCACCGTGGGGGAAAAAACTAGAAAATTCTTGCTCCATACAGACATTCAGATCTTTTTGTATTATAGCCATAGCAACAAAGGGGGTATCACATCAACCCTGTTAATAATCCAATGCCAAAGATTGTAGTTCAAACTAAAATGATTTAAGGTTTTAGATACTTCATTGATTGTTTTATAAGGTCTATCACTAAGCAAAAATAACTTCTGAGAACTCAAATAAGCTGGACAAATTAGTCTTCCACAATGCAATGAAGCAATAAGCAAAATACTGTAATTTAATCTAATATTGATGCTGAGACTTAGAGCAGTCTCCATTACATAAAGTGCAATGTACACCCTTTCTGGAGAAAAAGATCACGATAGGTATCTATTAGCACAGTGTTCCTGCAAGGTGGTGGTGGCACACACCTTTCATCTCAGCGCTTGGGAGGCAGGGTCAGGATGGTCTCTGAGCTCAAGGACAGCCTGCTCTACAGAAAGAGTTCCAGGACAGTGAGGGCTATGGAGAAAGCCCAGCTCAAACACCAAAATCAACAAATAAAAAAACCACAAACAAACAGCTGTTTCACAAACAGTAGAAACTACATGCTTAACTAAAGGCAAACGCAGGGAAGGTTGGTTGGTTGGCTGTGGTTCAGAAGCACTGCCATGATCAACCAAGATAAGGCACAGCAGAGTGCATCAGGCACTAGAACTATTACACAGAATTGGTAAATATGTGTGCTACCCCATGTGATTACATGTGTGACTTCAGACTTCTTCCCAGTTTCTTTTCCTCTTGAAATGGGCATATTCTTCTATCTGATACTAAGGAATAAAACCCTCCACAAACTGAACTCCTATTCCTCACAAACTGGACTGAAGTGGCTTGCTACTAATAGATACAATGTATCACGCATTCAAAATAAATCAGTGGCCATTAAGCCACAAGCTCCCCATCGTTTGTGTTACAAATGATGCTGAGGCATCAAGCATTACCTGAACCACCTCTCATCTGAGGATGGATATTGATGTTCTGCAGCCACAGCCCATAACACTGATTCAGCGAAGTACACCAACTTCAGAAGAGATGTAATAGCTCAGACTTGTGATGAGAATGGGATTGAGGATTCATAGTAGCAAAAACATTTTCTTCTGACATAAAAACTATGCTCTGAGGACTAAGTTAAATATGCCTCAAGTCAAACTGACTCCTTAGGAGCCCAGGAGTAGTGTGCTATTTATACCTCAGCTGTTTCCATACTGAATCACAAGACACTAAGGGGGCGTTCAAATTATATTCATGAGCTATAAAAACAATTTTGCCTTCATTTTTGCATCATGTTTTAAATTCTTTTGAAGATGATTTAGTTATACAGGAAACGTAGTGGGCTCTGTAGTTGCCGTCATGGAATGGAAGCTTCAAGCTGCATGGTAAGAAACAATTCAGGAATGTACTTGAAAAATTGAAAATTATTTTAAGATTATAAACTTAGTGAAATGGGGGTATTCTATTTTCACCATTGTATTTTTAGGTTATCTGAATTACGTTTAGGTACACAAAAAGAGGAGTTGCTAATGGCATAAATTAGCAAAGTTTTCACATCTACAGTGTTATAACAGTAATGTTAAAGCACTTTCCGTCTATTTCAGGCACTAATCAGTCCTCTCATAATATTCTGTTCATTGCCAACATGGCCAGAAAGTCGGGGTTGAGTTCAGATAGACAAAACAGTTATCCAGTGAGGAAACATGGTTACCATTTAGATATGCGTGAACACTTTTCAGAGCCCTTGATGAGTCTTCCTTACAGTGACAACTGCAAGACATTTTCTCATATCTATAATGAATTATTTCTTTTCGCGACATTGTCAAAGTCACCCCTTATGGTCCCTCTTACAAAAGTCAGCTCTTTACATAACACACTCACACTCGCATTTGTAAAGCTGGGATTTGGAAGGACAGGGCACACAGCCCAAAAATGGCTCCTTCTAGAAATCCAACTACATCTGCCTCAGGCACAAAATTAACATGCTGGAGTGAGTGGGGTGATCAGTTATCACAAAGGGCTGAGTCAGCACGAAAGTCACTTCAGTTCTTACAAAGGCTCCCATAGGGTGGTAGAAAAGCAAGCACCCCAAGGGTTTGAGGAAATTAAGAAATACAGGAAGAAAGGGGTGAAACTCCCAGGGAAAGTTCAGCACGTACAGAAGGTGCCCTAATCCAGAGTCAGAAGGAGGGTTTTCATCCCACGGGACCTTCTCTGTGCTGTGGCCTCACACGCTTCCATTGCCCTATTGTTCTCAGAAGTCACGGAGATTCAGGAACAATTGTGTTCTCTGTCACAGACATAGAAATAAGTACATTACAAGCTAAAGAGGAATCTCTCTTCCTCTTCTATTCTTTGTTCTTCCTCCTCCCTCTCTCCTTTCCTTTCTCTCCTTCATCCGGTCTCTTTTTTCTTCTCTTCTCTATCTCACTGTCCTTTCCCCTTCTCTCTTTGCTCTTCTTCTTCTTCTTCTCTCTCTCTCTCTCTCTCTCTCTCTCTCTCTCTCTCTCTCTCTCTCTCTCCCTCTCTTCATTTCCTCTACCTCTCTCATCCTGCTCCCTCCCTGTCTGAGCTATTTGAACCCACTTTCAGTGTTTGAAGACTTCCATACTTTTGTTCTTTTTATTTGACCTCTCACAGCCTGCAGTCCACACATCCCAATGTTTTAATGACATAAATATGACCCAACTCCCTGTTTTATAGTGGATACACAGATTCTCAGAGGCTGTTGACTTGGCTGTAATCATGTAACTCTTTGTGGTAGAGTTAAGATTTGACTTCATATTTTCCTGCATAATTCCTTGCTATGAAATGCCATGGTAGCACAGAATGTTTGTTTATATTTTAGAAAAGCACTCAGTCGTCTCTAGAGCACTTTCTCTTTGTGGTGTGGGTCACATGACCTTTTGTGAAAGAGCCAAGAGTGACACAAATAAGCATGTCACAGATGAAGGAATCGGACTCAGAGAGCTGAAGTTACTTGCCTAAGAGTCACATGATCATCACATAAAAGAATTAAGATTAGCATGTCATTTGTGTGTTTCAAATCCAAAGTGCTTAAGTTCCCAGTGAACTCACTGGTGTAAAAAGCAAAAGTTAATGAGCATTTATCTGGGACTCTTTCCTTCTACTCTCATGCTTAGAGCCAATGACAAGCAAGGTTGCCAGGCTTGCTTTTCTACAGCAGGTCCTGAGATCTCTGCCAATCATTTCACCTTTGAATTTCAGTTTTGCATTTGGGAAATGAAGACCCTAACCTTCCCAAACTGGTCAGCTATTTAATACTCAAATGAATCATTGTCTGTGGATAGATGTTATATATTTAATTCATCATTGTTTTCTGCAACTTAATTTGCAGAAAATTGTAAGTTCTAGTATAGTTTGTTATTTGATTTATAAATTGAATCTACATAAGAATACAATGTACAAATGTAGGCCTACATGAGGATGAGTTACAACTTAACATGCAGAACTAGTTAAATAATTAATAAAGAAAAGTAGGACAGTACCAGTGTGGATGTTGTCCATTGGACCAAACCTTGAGGAAATTTAATATGTTAAACAACATGGGATCGCTGAGGTCTCTGGACATATGTAGAAACTTTGGATGAGTAAACACTCTAACAGCATGAAACTCCTTTGAATTGACCATTAAAATCATAATTTAGTAGATTGAACAGTATTAGACAACTCCAACCTGAAAAGTAAGTATTTCAGGAGAGAGTTTCTGACTTTATTAATTCCAATTTAAATCTAAATATATCTCAAAATTAATTAGAGAAAGATATTAATACATGGATTTTTGCCCAGTTGTATGACTCCCCAGTTAATTTTCCTTAATCATGAATGTGATAACTTTATTTACTAATATCTTACTTTCTATCAATGTTCGGATGCAGCCTCATTTAATATATACCTGCATTAGAACACTAGCCCAATGTTTACAACATACTGACATAAAGTATTAAGGAAGGGAAGACGTGACACCCAGGGAGCTCAGCCCTTTAGGCACTGTACTTCATGACTACTTTAGTCTGACATCAGACATGAGACTGGCTATGTGCATGGGTTTTACAGGAGGAAGTGGTCAGCACAGGAAGGTGGGACTGACAGCCACACACTTGCACTAGGTACTGGAGGTAGCTCTTGCCTTTACCGCTGGAAATCTCACAAGTGAGGAGGTGTGGCAGCAATATCTACAAGGGAACAACTTCAGTATTTCCTAGAGTACTGGCTGCAAGGTCCCTGTTTAGAAATTTGACGCCTAGATCCCCAGGAAGTAGCATGGTCTCTGTGCAGAACTGCAGGATCCATCAGCAGACATGGCAGCTTAGTGGACATCTGAACAAAAGTACTTTTCCATACCCTGAAAGAACAATCCCCTTCCTCCAGCTCCTCCTAACTCAGACAACTGGGCGGCTTCATGCAGCTTGTGAGGTCAGGTGACCTGCTGGCAAGCCTCTTAGGACTATTTGAATGCTGGGTTTAACTTGTCTTGAACTGTCAATCTGCATTTTTTTAAGAGTCCAATTTTAAGTGACAAATGACTTCGATCTAAGATGGGTATTAACAAAACTGGTCCGATTACAAAGAGATGATTCATTTCCTCTTATATAACCATTGAGAAACCACTGAAATATGTGATTAGTAAAGTGTTTTATCTTCGCAACTCTTCAACCACTTGGGAACTAAGGGGATAGGAGTGGGTTAGACTTTGTGTAGAGAAAGGTGATTCATAAAAATTTCATTTTTCCTATGTGTAAATAATTAAGGGCAATAAAACATACTTATATCAAAGGCATGAAATGCAGGGTAGTTGGTGATATGGGAATCACAAGGCACTGCTGATAAAGAAAAGGCACTAGGAGGAAAGACTCACAGAGAAGAGAGAGCCCTGTCTTCACAGCACTGACGCTTCCCTTCCTCTTGCAGAAGGAAGAGGTCCAAAGAAGAGCGTATTGGATGGAGAAAGTCCCATTTGGGCATGAACATGATAGCGTACTCAAAAATTCCTGTCAGTGTCTGTGGATGCCAAGTATTTACATAAAGTCTGCAGGTTTTAAGAGTAAGTTCAAAAATAAAAAGAAATAAATTTAGGCAAGAGAGGGCAATCACAATATTAATTATCTCATTTACACAGAAGCACAGCTAATAAGAATTTGTCAGGATCTGGGGACTCATGGGGCTTGATTTAACCCTCCATGGAACTTTTAGTAACGTAAAGCCTAAAAGGATTTTGCCATATTCAACTGATAGAAGTGACTTTGAGGATGAACACTACGGCAAGTTGTAAAAGCAATTCCAAACAATATGGAGGTAGGAAAACGCTCTAATATTTTCCTGTTTTAAGATGTTGGTGCACTTTCAGCATGTTTAGGTTTCTCTTTTCCTACTCCACTTTAAATGGTTGGTGCACTCTCAGATTATTTAGGATGCTCTTTTGCTACCCGACTTTAAATGCCAGCTACCACCCCATTCACCAGCTGGGATTCTGCGCTTGTATTTCATCCCTCACTTCTCCATCCTCACCGAGGACTCCACACAGATTCTACAACGTCCCTCTAGGGTCATCGAGATCCACTTTCCCCTCTCCTGACAAAGTGAAACTGGATGGCTGACCCTTGGCAATGCTTCTTTGAAATAGTACTTGACTCATTTACTCTGCTCTCTGTTCACAGAAAAGCATGAAGCCCTGGGAAAGCTTAGGGGCTGTCTCTACTTTGACCCTGCAAACTGCTCCATAGATAGGATCACTAAGCAACCTTAACAGGTGTCTAGATTTCAGAACCTCAGACTTCTATGGAGACTCAACGGTATATTGATATTGCTGTATGCTTCTTTTTCAAAATTTATTTTTAATTTTTAATTTTTACATATACATTTATATTACTATACATATATACAGTAAACTACCTACAGCAAGAAGAGCCATGAAACATTCAGGAATTATATAAATGTTACTTTCATAGTGTTTTGGCTATTTGCATTTGGCAGCCTTGAAGAAAACATCTTTCCTATCTTGGTGAGTCTAAAAATACTGAGTGTAAATCAATATCTATCCTATCTAATCTCTACCAACTTAAAACATCTCTCAGACTTAAAAAGTTTTAATCCCTACATAACTAAGAGTAATTGTAAGACTAAACTATCTGGTCTTCAACCACTTCAGAAACGTGAGAAGGAATAAAATTCATTACTTGAGTAAATAGGAAGTGCAGGTTCTTAAATAATTGCATTTTCCCACACTTTCAGATTTCTCACACTTCTTCCTCTATAATTGACATAGCAGGACACTCACTGCTTCAATGCCCACCTAAACAGAACCCGTTTGAAACAGTAGATTGAGCATCAAGGACTAAGCCAGATTTCCAGACTAGATGCTTAACTGTATTTTAACGTGCAGCTTATTCCTTCCCTGTGAGAGGTAGATCCACTTTTGCTTTGTTCTGGGTAACAGAAGTCTGGTCCTGCTACAGTTGTCCCATGTCTGTTTTGTGACGTTACTACCAGACTGGACAAGAGAGTTGCTGACAAGCCTCTGCTAATGAGCACTCCCTTATTTATACATGAGTAAATTAGCTTAATGAGACTTAGAGAGTACAGGAAGCCCTCTAAATTCTACATGGCTTTGTATATTCCTAATCTGATTATGTAGAGAGAAAAATCATAAACCATGGCATCACCTTTAATTAAAAGGCGCACACCTTTAATCCCAGCACTTGGGAGGCAGAGTCAGGTAGATTGCTGAGAGTTCGAGGCCAGCCTGGTCTACACGGCAAGTCTAGTACAGTCTAGTACAGTCAAGGCTACACAGAGAAACCCTGTCATGAAAATAAAAAAAAAATCATGCCATCACCTTATTTCAAAGCAATGTACCATATATAATCTCTATGCTCAATACGGAATAAAGGACAATCCAGGAAGTAGCATCTCTGACAGCAAAATGACAGGGGATCCCACATCAACAATTAGAATACTTGGGCCTCTGAAACATTTTTTTTGTGTTATTTGTTTTGTTTTGGTTTTTTGAGATTATAATTACATTGACCCCTCTTCTCTTTCCTCCTGTCAAATCATCCCATATACCCTTTAATGTTCAGTGCTGTTCAATTATAGGCTCACAGTGAACGGAGACCAAAACCCAGATCACATAATTAATATCCAAGGGCAGTGAGGACAATGTTAAAGTTGTACTAAACAAACAGCTTCCATTTCCTTCAGTCCCTTGGGATCCATTTTCTATTCTTTTTATATTAAAAACTACAATTTTATTTATGTTCTCATGTGTGTGTGTGTGTGTGTGTGTGTGTGTGTGTGTGTGTGTGTGCGTGCGCGTGCACCACACCATACATATGGTAGACAGAGGATAACTTTCAAGAATACATTTTCTCCTACCATGTGGATACCAAGGATCAAACTAAAGTATGTAGTCTTGACAGTAAGAGCCTTTACTCACATAGGCATCTTGCTGGCCCTTATTCTTCCTAATCTAATACAGAACATCAACTTGAAAAAATATATAATAAATTTAAGGCACTTATTAATTTACAACTGCAAAATTTAAATACTCTGTGTTTTCAAAAGATTTTAAAACAATGCTTGATTCAATGCACATTCTTTGGTTATGTGAATATTATGTATATTATTATTTATTAAGCTCTTCAAATGCCTCATGGTAACTTTGTAATGAATGCTGTCAGCATCTTAAAATTAGCTGCACTGATTCCTGGCTCCATTTTAGCAGAGAAAAGTATAAACTCGGTCAGAGGGAGATGAAACCAGAATTCGAACCCCTTCTGAACTCAGTACTTGGTGGTCATTTCCAGCACTCCCTAACACTGAGCTGGGCTGAAGTGGGTGAGCACAGCAGGAGTTCATTCTCTAGTGTACTGAGACCATGCTAAACAATGCGGTTTTAAGAGAGATGTTATGCTTTGAACAGTGCCAGGTAAGCTGTCAACACTCAAAAGATAAATTACAACAATAGCATGTAGAAGGCTGTTCAGGGAAAAACAAGTGAGATGTGTAACTGGTTATGGGGCTGATTTATGGGGGTTTGTAAAGTACAAAAAATGAGGAGCTTGGTGAAAGAATACTAAGGAGGGTGATGTTGATAACTGTTCATATTTTTAAAACCTAAGTATGCTGAAAAGTAAAAGTGCATAGCATTCACCAAGTAAGATAATGATGATAGTTACTATTAGATTCTATTTCATTAGTGCAATTTTCAAAAAAATTCTCTCATATCTTAGAGGATAATTAAGCAGTTTAGAAATCCTTGACACATACAAGAAGTTTGTGGAGAAATAAGTTTCTCTTAGGAAAATCTTTTCTAATAATAATTGTTATTTAATTATTCATCTACCTCTTTTGCTGTGCTGGGAAATAATTATGCATGCAAACAAAAGGGTCCTTCTCTAAAATATTTGCTATCCTCTTCCCTGCCAACATACTATTTTTATTAAGAAAAATGGATACTCAATCACCAAGAAAAGGTGACTCTGAACACCATGCTGCACAGCGCTGCAAATGTGGAAAGTCAGGGCGGTGGGAGTGCACTCTGTCCACACTGCCCCCTCTGCAGCCTCTCACTCCCCTCATCTGTAAATAAAGCAAGAAAGGGAAGCTTCCTGCACTTTGTACAAGTCTAGCAATCACCAGGACTACAGTGTTCCTTTCAATACCATCCACGTGTGTGAAGGTAAGAGAGGTTCCTAGTGAATCAGACTTACAAAATAGTAGTGAGAACTCACCAGCTGCTTTCTATTTAGCTATGAATAAAAGCAAAGAGGTGCTCCCTGAACCTCTGTCACTAAACATGGACATCTTCTCCACAGGACACTTTCATGCAACATAGAGATAGAGCATTTGTTATCCCATGAACCTGGGACACGGTGATGATATTTTAGCAATTTTTAATAGAAAGTACACTAAACTTTGCATGATCATTTCCAAATATTTTCCTAGGTAGGAATTCCTAGCAACACTTTCTTTTCATCTTTACAGTTTATATAGGACTGATAAATGTATGAGTATCAATCTTAAGATTAAAAAGAAAAACGTCCTTTAGACATACTTTTAATTAAGACATCCTAAGTGGAATTACTACCTGGCAATGCTGTTTAATTAAACCACACACTCAGTCACCACTATGTTATAAGCTCTAGCCCTGCCTCTCTAGGCTGCTTATCAAATGTCTGAGCACTTCCTGCAACTTGTGATCTGCCTTATAGAAAGAGATTTATATGCTTGGGTTAACTAGATCAGCTTCAATTCTTTTATTTATGATGGATAGAAGATTCTACAGGCTATTTTCTCCTTGTCATGTATGCAGCTGTGTCCACACCAGCACATGCGCCTGACAGCTGGTATGGAACTACAAGTGTCCACTTAGTTTTTGTAGAGACACTCACTATGTTCCCTGGCAAGTACAGAAGGTAACAGGCTGCCCTCGTCCTCACATTACTTGGCCTCCTAGTTCCTCGGTCACTGAATTCTGGGCAGAGAAAGATGCGCTTGCAAGTTGCAGTGGTTACTCTAGATGTCCACTGTCACAAGCTTTTCAGCTCTAAACTGTTCTTGGATAGCACCTGGTAGCTTATGGAGCCCATGAAGAGCCTATAACATTAAATACATGTGAAGGCACAGGGAAGTGTTGTGGACAGGTTTCACATAAGATATTTGAGGGCCAGGTTCTAATGTTAGCACTGTAAATGCCTGTGAAATGGACACTGAGTTGCTGTACTTGGTTTCCCTTTTCTCTGCAACTCTACTCACAACTTTGAATTTCGACAACCTACATCTCTAGTTAGCAAGGAAAGAAGGAGCATCCCACACTGTGGATTAGCTCACACAAGGAAAACTCTTCTCACACTGCAGAGAAGACCACAGTGGAATAAAAAGACAACGCAAAAGAGGATGACAGTTGAAAATAAGAAACTATCGTTTGGGAAGAGTCTAACGGAAGCTGAAGCGCTGTCAACATTTCTGAACATTCTCTGTAGATTAGCACTGTGACTGCGCAGCAGCACATGGATGCGGTATGGATGTCTTGTGTCTGATCATGACTACGGCATTTCCACCCTCATTACAGGGGAAAGAATTAACTATAAATGTTTCTCTGTTGCCTTGATGCTGAAATGCTGAGTCTTTCCAAGCATTTACATCTTCTCTTTCCTCTGATCCACCTTGCGATTTTTTTTTTCTACTCATCCTCTGAGCCTTCAGGCTCCTTTGTTTCTTCTTTCCTCTCTAAAAGCCATGTACAAAGACATCTTGAAGAGGAACATCTTTTCTAGGGACCATGACTTTTACATTTTGATATGTAAACATCTAGCATGATTATTGGAATAAAGAAGAACCTCAACACGCCCTCATTAGATCTGAAAAAACTACGAACAACCTAAGGAACATGACAATAAGTGACTCCTGCACAATTGCACCATCAGTGAGTCACATGGTAGGACCAGAGGCCACTCTTTCAGAGTCTTCATGGTCAGTGTTGTCATTTTGAAAATGATCCACTTACCCATTCATTCAAAAATTATTTTTCAAGAATGTACTTTGTTCATCCAATAGGAATACAAGAGTAAACAAAACAGGCATGTTCATGAGACATTATTTCCAGTGGAGAGGGAGGTTGCATTACAGATGTGTAGTGACCAATACAGTAACCTGTGATTAACCAAGGCTTTTAAATTTTAAGTTGCTTAAAATTAAATCCAATGAAAATGCAATTACTTTGCAAACTAGCCTCATTTCAAGTGTTCAGAGGTCACATGAGGGTAGTGAATAGCATTTATTGGGTATTCAGATTTAAAGGATATTTTTATCACTTCTGAAAGTTCTGCAAGAAAGAAACAGTACATTAGATGGTGAAATGTTGCAGATGGAAATATATAATATACAAGAAGGTAGATAAAACTGATGAGATATAATGTCACGATTTTAGGAATTCTGTAATATACTTAGACAAAGATATATTTTATATAAATATCTGAAATGGAGCAGATACTGAAACCACCTCTTAGTCTTACAGGAAATAATTGTAGACAAAGAAAACAGTGACAATCTGTGGAGAAAGGCTGCTGGCACATTCTAGGAATAGTGGGTAGAGACTGTAATTAAAGTGATCAAGAAGAGAGATGGTAGCAGCTAAGAGCAGGGGGAGAAATGGGGAAGTAGGTCTTCACAGTGAGATGAGACGTGTGCGCTCACACACAACCAAACCTGGCTTTCTGTATTTTACTTGTAGTTGTTGAGAGGAGAGGTTAGGAAATCATAGGCTTGAGTAGAGCCCTGCAGTACAACTGTCAGGGCTGTGGACTTGGTAACGGCAATAGAGGCTGGGAAAGGGATCGGTTACCATATACACTCATCAGGGAGAAGCTACAGAAATGCTAACTGGGGATGAAGGAACAAGCACAGCAGTGTCACAGCTGGGTCATCTGAACTGGAGAATAATGCTCAAAGTAGAAATTAAAACATGTCACATTAAAAATGCTTACTAGGCATTGGAAGGTGTTAGAAAGAAGCTTTATGAGTTTGGGTCTGGACTCAGAAGAGGTGAATTTAGACATAACTATCAAAGAATTATTAATCTGCAAGTTATAAACTTGTGACAAAGTACAAGGTTAGTGGACCTGAGCCATACCGTACACCATTTCCTGCAGACTCAAGGCCAAGGCTCACTCCAGGAGTTAAGAGTCCAGACTTATCCAGGAATCATCTCCAGAGACTGCGGCCCAGGCATGCCTACTGCTAGGTAAGTTTCTATAACTCTAGATTTCACGATGGCCTTATTTGGATACAGGTTCCTGGCACTTGAGTCCTCCTGGACCCAGGATCCTAGCCAATCTCTAACGACCCAGTTACCAGGTCCACAACAGTAGGTGTAGACTCCAGGAACAGCTCTGCACATCCAGGTGTCAGGATGTCCGCCTGGTAACTCAGGCACTAGATAGCCTGCCTAAAGAAGCCACAAAAGACACCCTGGCCAGATGTCTCTACTGAATGACAAATGAGAAAGCTGCTCTGCTAAAATTGCAATAAGTCCTTACTTCTAATATTCAGATGTTAATGTAAAGCAAAGAGAAACACATGAACCAAGGGGGAAAAATAACCACCAAATAGGACAGTAAAAACTTTCCAGTAACTGGAAATATGTAAGCTACTTGAAAGAGAATTCAAATCAGTGTTTGAAGGAAGTTTGGTGTGCTGCTTGTAGGCAAGACAAACTTTGGGTGGAAGATTTTGTGGGTGCGTTGGTGTCCTCCCTCCACTGGAAGTTTTACTGGGCTACAGGAAGTGGCCTCCTCAGGTTCCACACCCCCTGCTGGAAGAATTTAATGTTACCATAGTAAATACTTTTCAAAACACGTGATTTATTTCTACTGCCAAGGGACCTGTGTCTTCCAAAAGCTAAACTCTACTTCTAAAAAATGTAGGTCAAAATCATAAATGTTGTTAAAATGGAGGAGATTAAAAATGAAATAAGAAATTTAATCTATTATAAATAAAGACAACAATAATTAAGAAAATATCAAATGGATTCAAAGTGATTGTCCTCCATAGACCGTGCTCCTCGGTCAGCCATGCCTCACGGTGGGATCCATGAATGGGATATATTTAGCACTAACGCAGAACACCATGCTAACATAGTTAGCAAAAGAAAATGGAAGAGTGCGTAATGGGCAGATTATATGCCACTGTACAGAAAAGTTAGCAGATGCATGAACACTACAGTCAGAAGGACTGGAGATTAAACCTGACTTCAACATTATTTTATTTGTAGTACACTGATAATATGATAATCACCAGTAAAGGATAGCTTGACGCATTGATACTGAACATGATAAATATTGCCTTCATTTGACTAGATTGATCACTAGTGAACTTTTCTAAATTATATTAAATTATTTTACAAAAGTTGCTTTAATTCATTCTGTATTGGCACCATAGTTTCTACAGGATATTGACACCATATGCTATAAATTTGGTCTTTTCAGGCATCTCTTGGCCTAACGGCTCTATTTTCTTTCTTCTGAAATTCCAATTTTGTAGAATTTAATTAATACACCTAGTCACATAACCTATAACTTCCAGAATTTCATATTGTTTCCTTATAACTCTTCTAAAACTTGAAGTTTCTATTTAATGAAGGCAGAATGTGATTTGCCTGTCTTGGTGAAGAGGCAAAGGCCTCCACACCTGCCCACCATGTCTATGGATGAAAGGAACACGAGGCCTGGTCCTCATGCATGGTGCAGGTGTTCATATACACTGGTCAACCTCCTCAACCTTTAGATGGTTCTCTTTCCATAGCAATATATGGTATTAGCATTGGCTTACCTGGTTTTAAAAAAAAACTTAAAGTAAAAGAAACCCAAATCCCATATTCACAGTCACACCTCAGCTTTTGTCCCTCTTCTCTCCTTTGGTTACAATTACTGTCTCAGTGGCAGGTGCCCTTTACTCACCCTATAAATAGAAGGGGGTAAATGTGTAGTGTGTGAGGTTTGTTCTGAATGGTCTCCTTTGCGTTCAACCTTCCAGGAATGCACACTCACTTCCTGGTGTGCTGAGAAAATACATAGGCTGTTACTCTGTGGTGGAAGTCATTGATCTGTGTGAGAGGTGAAGCCACAAGAGCAGGAGAAACTTGTAGGCCACCAGAGTCAGCAAACTTCTAGAGCAAACAGCACATTCTAGTGAGAATAACCCAAGGCTCTGAACCATCATTTATTTGCTCATCAGTTAATGTTTTCAAAACTGTCAATATTTGATAAAAGCTTTCCTGAGCTTTTATACTTAATGCTGTTGCTGTAACTTCAAAAAAAATACAGCTGTAAAGAATTCTGTTTTAATAATGTGGGAAAGTTGTGTTCAAGAACACAACTAAATTCTATATAAGTTAGCTCTGCAGTTGTGCAGGCTTTTCTCACTGCTACACAATTATAGGTAAAATTATTAGAATAAAGATGAGTTATTAGTGATAAAGAGAGCATAGGAAATAGTCTGACATAACTGAACCAGAGGAGCTATAATGCTATGGTTTACTCTTGTTATTTCAGACTCTGTATCTGCAAATGTGCTTACTCACATTATATTTCTAATGTGCATACTAGTGCACACAGAGCTTTCAAAGTCCTTGGTGGGCATGTGCCATGTGTTGAAAATGTGAACGGACCAACATCTATGATCTATAAGAATACAAAAGCAATGATAATCTTTCCTAGTGGAGCTTGGAAATAGTGAATATAGATTTTTTCCATGCTCTTACCAATACCAAATTCCTTGTGTTTTTGTGCTTTCTGATTTTGATGCTTATATAGTCCCCAGGCTTAGTGGTGATGTGCAATTTTCGGACACTGCCTGTGTTTTTTCACTGATTCACAGCAGAACCATAATTAAACAAGGAAGACATCTTGAAAGCACAGCATCTGATGGCTCATTAGAGCTTCAGCTGGGCTGCGCAGTTTGCACAGATACAGAACACATATCCATACAGTAAGTAAATGAACAAATTAATTATTATAACCTTATCCCTGGCTGCAACATCGAAGTACTTAGATATCATTGTCACTGAGGACAATTAACAGATACTTATGCAATGGATGTGTAGAAACAGTAGTCGCTATCAGCTTAGGGACAAATCTATGTACAAAGTGCTTGCTATAGTCAAATCTGACCTTCCAAGCAAATTCTTGCTCAAGGATGGCCATCCAAATTAATCACGTAAAATCCTCTTTGAAATAATAAGGTTATTCTTCCAAAATTAGATTTTTTAAAAATAAAGTATATTACTTTGAATTCTCTGACACAATCCATCAAATTTAAAGTCACTATAAGCATGTGAAAAGATGAAATCTAATTTCCATATTTCAAGACTTGTTAAAGACAGTTGAAATTTGAGAGACTGGGATAGTAAAACATGTTTAAAGGCATCTTGTGATGTAGAATGAGTTAAAGGCTGGACTGGGCTACACACACACACATAGGGGAGAGAGAGAGAGAGAGAGAGAGAGAGAGAGAGAGAGAGAGAGAGAGAGAGAGAGAGAGAGAGGGAAAATATGAAATCTTTAGGTAAAAACTTGGCTCATTGAAGAAAGCATTCAGTAAGGTCACAGAAGTAAGTCAGGGGAAAAAGGAGACATAAAATACTCAAGCTTAGATGGAAATTAAATCATATTTCATGATACTTGCTGTAAATATTTGTAGGGCCTGGGAACAATGTGACCAGGGTGGAGTGAGCCTGGAACAACAGTGAGGCCAAGGTGTGTCCAAACCCCAAATTTCTCTTCTTGAGACTGTCAAGTAGAAGTGCTCCCTCCCTGTTCTGGGCCTGAATTTTCTCCATGTATGTACCCTTATGGCTTCTACCTTTGCCACCCTTGAGGTTGTGACAAACCCTGGTGGCCAGGTTACAGGTTGAACTTCATCTCTCTTTACAAGATCACGTCCAAAAACACCTGGAAATTAGGCATTCCTAGCACCTTAGCTCAGGCTAATGATGTACAATCACCACAGAGTCTCTACCCACTCCCCAAAGATTTAAATATCCTTGTTCCCCCAATTAATCAGACAACAGAATTTATAAATATTGCATTATATTTTGACATATAATCCATCTCACAAAGTACATGCAAACATGTGTCATGAATTACTAGTCAAAATCAACATATGTCATTATTCTTAGAAAACAATGTTAAAAGAGTTCAACAGTGAGAAAGGAAACTCTGTCTCTACAGATCCATCATTCTCTTGAGAAACAATATTACTTTTACATTGAAAATCTGCTTTTTCCTTGTACTTTTAGATGCAAAACTCCCTTTAGCTTGCCAATTTTTGGCCCGCATTCATCTGATGCTCTCAGTTTCATGAGGGCCTGTTTGTCAGTTGCTGGTCTTAACGCCTTTGCTACTAAGATCATATTCAGCAACCCCTTTCCTATGCCTTGGTTGCAGAACGTTCCTTACTGCCTCCTCTAACAGGCCCAGGGATGAAGTCTTATGATGAGGTTCTCCATCAATTTAGAGTTGAGGTGCGTGCTAGGAGAGAGGAAGAAATAGTTCCACTCTTGCACTGATAGCTATAAAGTTTGACAAGAACTATTTGTTGATGGTGCTGTTTTTCTTCCATTAGGAAGGCTAAATCTTAAGAAGTGACTACAAAAGCAGATATTACCTCAATGTAAACATAGAGGAACACTTATTCACTGTTAGTGGTAGTGTGTGTCAACTGTGGTATTCACTGTGTAAGTCAGTGTAAAAGGTCTTCAAAAAGATAAAAAAAAATAAAAAAATAAAAACAACTTTCTACCCCATCAGCCAACGATTCCCGAAGGACAATGTATCCTACAACAGAGATACTCAGACATTTCTGTTCATTCTAGCTATATTCATAATAGCCAGAAAACAGAAACAGTTTAGATGTCAATCATCAGGTGAATAGACAATGAAAACATGGTGTATTTACATGATGGAATGTTATTTGGCCACAGAATAAAAATGAAAATGAAATGTACAGCTTACATACATGGATCCACACAGAATCATTCTTAGCGAGGTGCCCTAGGCTCAGAAGGACAGACACCATCTGCTCTTTCTCGTATGTGCGAGCTAGATTTGAAACTTGCAATATGTACTTTAAAATCAGACTACACTGAGAACTCGGGACTACTAAAAGTCCACATGTTACTTCAAAGGAAAGGGGTAGTTTGAAGGAGAATAGGGGGAATAATGGAATGAGAAGGATTAAACATGGCAGTGAATGGGAGGGAAGCACACAGGATGCAGTGACAGGAGGGACAATTAACACTAAAGATCTATGAAATAGCCACATAAAAAACTGACTACTGTCAAAGTTTCATAAATTATGTACACACACATATAAAAATACATTAAATGATTCCACTCTATAATGACAGGGCAATACCTCTCCCAGACATCACACTATATCAAATATAAAATAAATGTCCAGTGTCAAATATATGTTACCTCTTTTCCATTTGTCCTAGGGCCCCATAGAAGCCCAAACATTAGAGGCTACTGTCACTGGTCTTGGTAACAAGACGATATCACTGAAAATAAAAAATACTTGAATAATAGTACTTGGAACAAAGAAATCTGGCCTCATCTTGAAAGCTTCATCCCTATGTAATAGCTTTCATAGTGCTGTAAGGGTCTATTTATGCTACTAGGCAAGAAAGATATTCAGTAATCCTAAATTGCAAATTGTTTGAGCTATAGTATAGACTGTCCTGGCATGGTATAGCCATTGGTGCAATGGTTTTAGGATTGTTAGAGGAGTAACCAACTACTTTCTGATTATATTTAAACCCCACCCACAAGACAGAACTCATGCTAGATATTGTTAACTGTGCTCAAGACCCATCAGTGCATCTCATCAGAAGAGCTTCTTTTTGGAGTGGGTAGGAATTCATAGAGAGGCCTGCAACTGGTCAAAATGCAGAACATAATAGAGTATGGTGTTCTCAGCTCTAAGTGGGACATCTATATTACAGCTCCTCCTCTGAAGGCTCAGGAAGCATCACGGAAGAAGAAGAAGAAGAAGAAAGACTGTAAGGGTCAGAAGTACTGGACATCTTTAGTGAAATGATATTAGCTTGACATAACCGGGCTTAATACAGTAGCTGTCACTACATGCTTAAGATCTGCACATGATGAAGCCACCAAAATCTAAGCATGGTCACAGAGGGTGGTTACCAAGTCCCACCCCAGGCTAAGGAGCTATGTGTATGCAGGTGTATGCTGCGGATGTTTTAAAGTTCTCATGAAATTCTCACATTGTTCTGTGTTGAAGTGTTCAAAATGATCATTTTTTGTTACTTGGATTTAAAAAAAAAACTTATTCTGTTGGCCCTCCTCTTGACACACTATTTTATCTGGAGTGTTGAAGCGTCTGCCTCCCTTATACCAACCTCTGAACCTTGGGTAAGAGAAGGAAAGTTAGTGGAGAGAGGGAGCACAGACTTCTTTACTTCTCTGGACTATTTAGGGTCAATGGATCCTTTGGGGGCAATACCAATCTCTGTCAACAGCAAATGCAGCAAGCAGTCTCTTCTGGCTATCTCCAAGTCCCTGGTCTCTCCGAACAGCTACATGCCGCAGGCCATACTCAGCATGCCACCACCACACCCCACACTTTCTCCCTCCAGGCCCTCCTGTTTATCTCCCTCAGAGTCCTAGGCCACACCCTCTTCATTCTACATAGAGCAGGCTTTTACCAGCAGGTAAAGACTATGCCCTGAAGAAGGCAATGATCAGCTGTGGACATACTAAAGCCTAAACCAAAACCCCACACTTGGGATTGAAACAAAAACATATATATATATCTCATAACTGAGTTTACAAAGAAACAAAAATTTCATTACAGTATTCTTTTTCTTTTATTTTCTTTTTGAGGTAATAATATAATGATGTAATTTTCCCTTGTCTTTCGTTCTATTAAAGCTTCCTATATACCACTCCTTGCTCCCTTTCAAAATCATGCCACTTTTTAATTAATTGCT
Organism: Acomys minous; assembly: GCF_964271855.1. Taxonomy (NCBI): domain Eukaryota; kingdom Metazoa; phylum Chordata; class Mammalia; order Rodentia; family Muridae; genus Acomys; species Acomys minous. The sequence continues at coordinate 89,791,390 of NC_140497.1, forward strand.
ATTCTGTTCTGTATATACATGTAAATTCCTAAATATAAGTTATTGCTTAATGTTAAAATATATTATTTCTATATTCGTAAAACATTTCACTTCCTTTAGTTTTCTTTTCTATTTTATGAAGGTAAATGTTTTTATTTTAATTAAAATACTACATTCCTTCTCTTTCCTTCCACTGAGCCCTTACCCTTTTCCTTCATGACCTCTCTTATCTTTAACTATCATTGGTGTGCCCATACATACATGTGTGTGTGTGTGTGTGTGTGTGTGTGTGTGTGTGTGTGTGTGTGTACGTGCATATGCACTTGTAAAGTTCATTTACTGTCAGTTGTGTGTGCATGTCTGTGCGGCTGATCACTTGGTATTGGGTAACCGCAGCCAACTAGGTGGCTCATTACAGAAGACGACAAATTTTCCCTCTCTCCTCAATCATTAATTGATATAGCTTTTCATCATCATGCGGTAGGGTTCCATGACATTTTCCCCATCTGCATTGGAAAGGCCAATGGGGTTGAAATTGTTCACATCTTGTTTATACAGATTGCTGAGATTCCATAGATGCAGTATACTTGTTCTATTGGGAAGTCAACCTCCTAGCAGATTCTTTGCTCTTCCATTCATTTACTTATTAATTTGTGTTTGTATTTTTGTTTGGTTTGAGACAGGGTCTCTCTACACAGTCTTGGATGTCCTGGAACTCACTGTGCAGACCAGGTTAGTCTGGAACTCACAGAGATCTACCTGCCTCTGCCTCTGGGTCCTGGGACTAAATTAGAAATGGGCCACTATACCTGATCCATTTATTTTTGTTGTTATTGTTGTTTGTTTGTCTTTGAGACAAAGTTTCAGTGTGTATCCCTGGATGGCTTAGAACGTATTACATAGACCAGGCTAACCTTATACTTGTGCACTTCTCCTGCCTTTGCCTACCAAGTACTAGGACCCTGGATGTGCACCAGCAGGCCCAATGCAAAGTACTTTTTTATTCAAAGATAAATCTTGCTTATAAGGGTGACATAAAATGTGGATGGTATAAGCAACCATGTGAATGGATAAACTCTACATCCATCAGTATTTGTTACAGTTAAATGGATTTTGGGTTTTCCTCCCACTACACAAAAGCCTGGATTTGTATAATACTGTTTCCTACATAGCCAGGAATGGGATGCAAACTGTTGCATTCCTGATAATTGAGGATTTGAGACAATGTTCTAAAGGCTTAGTTGGATCTGTTTTAGATTTTACCATTATTAGTTCCTACACAGTATATTTCTGTGCCTTAAATTATTTTCTCAAAACAACCACACACAAAACACCTATTAATGTCAATTTAGACATAATCTATTCTTCTGTTACTCTAAATACCTTAATGATTTTTCCAAAAATTATAAATATCAAATTACTATCATATTTTTTTAATTTCAAGAGTTTTCCATTATGTGTTGGAGTTGTATTCCTGTTGGTATAGAACTTATCTAGGCTTTAATACCACATTCAACCCCCAAACTACAGAACCTGGCCATGCCATTGCATGCGGGTATCCCACACCTGGAAGGTAGAGACAAGAGAACTAGATGTTCAACGTCATCCTTCCATCCTCAACTCTATAATGAGACAAAGACCAGCACAGGATACATGAAATCCTGTCTCAAAAAAAAAAAAAAGAGCTCTTCTTTGTGCCTCTTCAAATTTATACCATACATATCTTTAAAAGAAAATAAATGTATACATAAAATAAAGTTACATATATATAACATGTCTAATAAAAAGTGTTCATTAAGATGTCACTCTAAGTAATTTGAGAAAATTAAAATCATACTGAATTAAATTATCATTCTTCATTCTCATATCTCTTTTTTATCTAGCTAGCTCAAAGTCTGTGCCATGACTGTGGCACATCTATGAACCAGCTTTCCTTTGCCTGTGGAAAATAACGGTTTCCATTTTTCTTCCAGGGGGACCACAGTTATTGTGGCCCGTGACTCAGTGTAGCGCAATAATCAGTTCTGATCAGTTGGCTATAGGTAGAAATGAAGCTCATAGCTCATAAATCCCAAACACATACATTAAATAATGCAGCTGACCTTTGTTCCTGTGTCTTTTCTCTTTGCTCAATAGATGGAGTAGGTTTAGAGGAGAGCATGAAGTCATGGGTGCAAGGCAGGTACCACAGAAAGCACTGATGGAGCAAAAAGAAACTTGCATGCCCTAAAGCTACAGAAAATTGCAGATTATGCATGAAACGTTGAGAGTTGACAACTCAGGAATTGACCTTAATGACATCAAATTCTGTGTCTTGACTTTAAGTGAGCAACAATATTTTCAACAAAAAATTATGAAAGAAATAGATGTCCAAATTCAATAGACCTTTTCAAGTCTACCGAGATATCTATTTTGGTTATACCTAAGAGGCAGAAAAAAAAAACCTTGGACACATCTCAAGGTATGATCCTTAAAGCAAGCACCCAAAAAGCAATTCTAAGAAAGCTTTTTTCAAATCATAGTTTTTCCAAATACATAGTAAAAATAGAATTTAAATGAAACTTTTGATACTCAAAAAAAACTTAAGAGTTTAACCATATAAATCTATTTAAATCCTGACTAATCCTCAGTCACAGTCATAAGAGTAGGGAGTAAGGGGAAAATAGGAGGGAAGGAGGCATGGGAGACACAAGGGATAGGATAACAATTGAGATATAATATGAATAAATAAAAATATATTAAATTTTTTAAAAATCCTGACTAATCTAGACCAATAAAATATAAAAAGTGGAAGATACACACTAACACAACATGCTTGTCATACATGCTCACACACGCACACATACAGTAGGATTATTCATGGGTCAAGTGTTTGCTTTGGTGGGACATTAGCCAGACGACATCTTAAAGGATAATTAGTATTGCCTCTGGGTCAGGTAGAATGTCTGTCAGTCCTGCAAGGCAAGGGCACTGCATTAGGTTTTCAGAGGAACTGACTTGGCCTGGTTCAGCTACATTGCAGAGATGAAGAGAAAGACATGAAAAAGGCAGACGGCATGGTGGCTAGGAGTCTGGAGGCTCAGTTTCATATCTAGAAATGAACCCTGGGAGTTTGGAAAACTAGTTTGTCTAGTCCTGAGTCCCAGAATGGAAAGTGGAAAATCATTTCTCAGGGCATTAAGAGGACTTGGAAAGATCACACAATTTAAGTATGGAATGAGGCCTCGGCCAACAGCAAATTCTAATAAATATTGGTTATTATTTATAATGTTCTAAGGATCACATTATCTTTATGTATTTAATTTTAAAAAGACATTAGATAATTTATGTATTTCTTTAATTTTTTAAATTCTAAGTCTTTATCTCTTGAAATTAAAAGAAATTCTAAAACTCATAGATTCCAAGTAAATATATATATATATATCATACATATACAATTATATATATATCATACATATACAAATATATATATATATATATATATATATATATATATATATATATATATATATATATATATATATATAAATCTGGACTGTGTGCAGGTGAGAAGGTTTTAAAGACATAGGTCATATAGCAAAGAGAATTCTACATTATATCAAACGCTCCAATATGAGCTGGCTTCATGTATCCATTTTCACTCATGACTTGCATCTTAACAGACACTCTAAAAATATAATCGGAAGCAGCCATTTAAATAAAACCATGTCATTATTTTGGGAGTCCTAGAGCATTAAGGAATTACCCACCTACAAAACATTGAGCATGTGCAGACAGTACATAGAAGCAGTACTCTGAGCAGTGCAAATGGAGACTGTTCTGGGATTATAAACGGACAGAGACATAAATTTCCTTTTCACCCAAAAGAAACCACAGTGGTCAGCTCTGGCATGCGGAGACATAATGTCAACGTTAGTAGTATTGTGTTCGTTCCAACCAAAGAGCAAATGGCTCACTTGAAATCTTGGTAATCTCGCAAACCTCGTTTATACAAACGACTCTCCACTCCAACAAAGATCCTATTAAGACTCAAAATAAGTAAACAGATAAATCATGCTAAACCATTCAAAATTATTAAAATGCAGTCCTAACTAGGCTTCCAGCTGATTTTAGCTGGTTAATATATAAGAGGTTTAGTTTATGGATATGGTGATAAGAAACTACATTCTTATTCCAGAAATCAACTTACGCCGAGAACCTTACCTCCTGCGTACATGACAGCCAGCATGATGGATGAGATCCACGCGATTTGACTGTGGGAGACCTTAAATATTTCCTGGATATCTTTGAAGAACACTGTGACAGCTTTGGGGAAGGCATAGGAAAACCCAATGGAGATAAAGGATGCAAAGACAACTATCCAACCCCACCCTCCGTCTGGAGGAAGGGGTTGTTGAGTCGATTCAGGAGACTTCGGTGGCATTTCAGGGCCTCTGCTGGAGACCAAAGTATCCTGTTGAAAAAAGAAGTAACAACAGTTCATGTTATATCTCTGCTGTTGTGTACCACCCTTGATAGTTGTTCAAATAGCAGTTTCATTGTAGCTACAATATGACTTTTATTAATACATTTAATGCTCTTGTACTTGGCGAATTATTAGAAAATCAAAACAATAAAAAATCTATAAGAATACAGCCTTGATTACTAAGAGGTAAAAATCTGAAAGCCTTTAATTATGGAAAAATAATTTGGACATGAAGTTAAGAATCTAGATGTAAATTCCAGTGCCATGAGGAAAAGAAACCACTAACATTCAAGAGAAAGTGCTTTCTTCTGTGTGTTTGTGTGTGTGTGTGTGTGTGTGTGTGTGTGTGTGTGTGTATGTGCATGTGCATCTGTGTATTAGATTACCTAACAGAGAGCATAGTTGGTAGTGTACAATACAGGGTCAATGTACACATATGCTCTGCATGCACAGATTCCAGGCAGCTGCAGCTCTGAGCCTTTGAACAGCTCCTCTTTCTGAACACCTGCTTCCTTTCGGTCTCCTATCCTAAGAAAACCACCCTCTGTGCTTGATATCTATGATTTCAGGCTTGTTTGGGTTTTTTAACCTTCTACAAAAACAAATGAGATCCTTTCTTTTGTGGGTCAGCTGTATATAATTTAGTCTAATGTCCTCTGCATACTCACCAACGGTCACAGAGGTGACTGTATCTTCCATGCTTCTGAATGGGACCAATAGTATTTTATCAACTTTAATTATAAGACAAAGATCCACAAGATTTTATTGGAAGGGGCAAATGAATACTGTAAGGTTTCTTGGCTACATGGTCTATATTGCATGTTTGAACTCTAATATTGTTGCCGATACTGACATAATTGCACATGATTTTCCAGTGAAGCTTTCTATATAAACTAGTTGGATAACTGCAGTTTAATCATACTGATAATAGACACTAGGGAATAAAAACCAACTAGAGAAAAGCACTCGTCTGATATTATTAAAATGGTACATATTTAATTTCATTATTGCTCTATATGACTATTTCCTGATTAACTTAAATGATAATATAATTTTATGAGGCATCTTATTATTTTTATTAGTTGCTATAGAATTTTAGTAGCACTAATAGTTTTAGACAACATATAAATATTTTCAGTATAAATCATAACTTTAAAAATCATAAAATTCAATTTTTGATTGAAACTATGGTTAATAGTGAATGTATTATATTTTATACTGTACTCTTTTCTTTTAGTATATTATATAAACTGCTTGGTCGTGTGTTGATAATTTTTAGGACAATCTAAATGTACAGTTTTAGAAGAAATTAGGAAATGAGTGACAAATGTGATTCCGATTCTACTTGAGAGAGTAGGTGGTGATCAGTATCACTTAGACATTTTAAATGCTATTGAAACATAGAATCCCTTCAATTCTTTAACATTCCCCAAGAGGTAATGTATAGTAACAAATTATTCTAAATTAAATATCAAGAAGAGAGGGAGGAGGTGAGGACATATCGAAACACAAAATGACAGGAAGTTCAGATTGGAGTCAGCAGATACCTTAGCAGTTAGAGAAGTTCGTGACCAAGCCTGAAAGCCTAAGTTCAATTCTGGGAACCAATAAGGTAGAAGTGGAGAAGTAATTCCTAAAAGAAGCGGTCCTCCACTCTCCACATGTGCGCCTCAGTAAACAGACACACGTACGCACTCACGCACGGACATACGCACTCACGCACGTACTTACGCACCCCCGCACGTAATTACGCACCCACGCACGCGCGCGCATGCGCGTGTGTGCGCACAGAGTAAAATGAATTTTATATTCGCAGTTGTGAGTCTAGCCTTGTGGCATGTCTACATGATTCTTATGCTTTATTTTTGGATCCTATTTTTTTTCTGTTTGTCTGTCTCTCTGTTTGTTTTGTCTAAAGAAACCAGCAACAAGATAGGAGGTTTAGACACAGACAAATGATGCTTGGAAAGTGGGTATTGTTTCTTAACGAAAAACCAAAAACATAGACAAAGAACAAAGAAAACCTCACAGATTTGTCAAGAATTACTTTTAAAAGGCGTACATGTTTACAGTGTGGTAAGATCTTTTTAAGTTGTTTCTTGTTGGAAACGATACTAATTATCTCTCTCCTAACTTTTCATTTATTAGGTTTTAAAGTAGTACTATTGCTGTATGATAATCAATTTACAATATTTGAGCACCCAAAACAGGATCTTTATCAGTGCATAATGCTTATAGAACACAGAGGGAAAAGCTGATTGTAAACATTATTTAAATAAGTAGAAGACAGCAATCGGCCCTGGAAGTTGTCTTACAAATCTTTGCTTCTGACAACTTTTTAAAATTAAATTGAGAAGTTACTAATTTCCTTCTTTCTTGAAAATTATAAAAGAGAACCCCAACAATAACTGAAGAAATATCAAGGGGCATTTATGGACTAAATAGCTATGCCTTGTGTAATTCACACACGGTTACAAAGAGTAAAAGCATGGCCTTTTAAATTTCCAATGTTCATAATGAAAAGTAAACAGTCGTTCATTACTAATCCATGAGTCCAAATGATTATACACTTTATCATGTGATATGATAAACATTCAGAAGTAAAATTTTGCAATGCATTTTTCTGTCATTTTAAAAGGTGTAAATACACACATCTCCTTCCTCCTGGCAAGGACACCAGACTCACATCCCTTCCCCGCCCCCCCATCCACTTGCTCCCACAACCTGCCCGAGGGCCATGGCTTCCTTTCCTGCTGGCTGGTCCTACCCCTCCATGGAGAAATAAGAGATTTCTGTAGCCAACACATTCAAACCTGCAGCTCATTTGAGACCCATGTGCTCTGTGCTTGCACTCTCTTCCCCACTCCCAGGGTGGGACCTCAGATATGCACAGCCCACGCCACTCACTCCAGCTGCTAGAATAAAAGTCCTCAACACTTGCCATAGACTCCTAAGGATTACCTGTGAGTGTTTTCTCACTGGGCGTAGGTCTGCTCCACATGAAATACCCCCACAAGAAACTATAAGCTAAAGACCAGAAATGCCAATGCCAGGAGTGCTTTGCACTATTGGTGGTTTTGTCCACTGAAGTCCCACAGATCTTCTAAAATCAAAGCCTTATGTGATTTCTCTTGGCTACTCTCTAGAACCCAGTGGTGAGACCCAGAGACTGAAGATGTCACATGACTGAGTCACAGATAAGGAGAAATCTAGTTGGTAGGAAGCTGAGAGTTTCTTCTCTACTGACTCTCTTTCAGAGCACTTGAAGGAGCCATGCATAACACCAGAGGAAGTTTCCTATGAATCTTACCCAGCTAGAAACTTTTAAGAGCTACAGCTAGAAAGAAATGTATTCCCTCAGGGGTGACAGTGCTAAGGACAAGTAGCACAAAAACAACCAACCACTTTCTGGTTGGATTCATGACACACTCCGCAATATGCAATGAACATCTGCCAGTCACTAGGGCTGAGAACCTGTGGCTTGACAGATCATAAGCCCTCAGGGGGAACTTTCTACTGTAACTCTGCTAGTGGGTCATAGTATTAAAGGCCTAGGCCCTTTTGGAAACCAGTACACCACACAACTCTCACCTCTTGCTTACTAGACGCTTGAGTTGATCAAGTCAAGATTCAATCCGAATCCACATACCCCTTCATGCTGTTTTTCTTTATCAATAATTCTGTTGTAGTCTGCATACTTGGAAACTGTTACATTTTGTCCCTTGTATTTGTAAGTATGATCAGAAGCAAAAAATGTATGCTTACCTGTTCTCAGATGACCACTGGAACAGATTTCTTTGGGTGGGATGTAGAATGTTTAAGCCTAGTCACTTTTACGTTGCTGTGAAGTATTTGAAGGCAGTATCATAGGAGAGGTAGAGCAGACGGCAGATTTTCTAAAGAAAAAGAAAAACAAATATTAAATGTATAACTCTATTCCACTGCCTCATCACTCACTAGGTTTAATTTACCCCAGTAATTCTGCACATCTTTTGTAGCTACAATAATTGAATATGTGCACATGCATATATCGATACACATGGGAATCCATTAATTTAATCACTAAGGTATGCCTAAAGCGATCAAATTTATATTTATGTGGAGCTAAAAATGAAAAGTGCAAAGTAAAGAAGAATCAGCTTCTTAAAAAAAATTATTAACCAGTTAAAGGGCCAGGAGAGATAGCTCAGTGGATAAAGTGCTTTCTGTGCCACCATGAGGAACTGAAGAAACTCCGAGCATCACTGAAGGTAGTCCAGCGCATGGCGCTCTCTTATTATTCTAGGAAGAGGAGAAAGGAGGCTCTCTCGGGCCTGTAAGAAAGCTTGTGAAGCTGAATGGATGAGTTCCAGATCCTAGTGAGGGACTCAGGATCACTAATAATGCAGATGGCTCCTGAAAATGCCACTGGGACTTGGCCTTTGCCTCCAGCTACACTATAAACAAATGAGCACACACCTGGATGGACACAGACACATAATAGATTACACAAATTACATCTTAAAAAAAGAAAATGTATTGACATTCACTAGGTACCTCTTGATTCCTTATGTCTATTTAAATAATTTGGTGCTAAATTCTGTTGTGTGCACACGTGTGTGCATAAAAGATTTAACAAATTAAGACAAATATTATCAGTAATATAGGTTCACCCATGTGACACAAAGAATCGGCTTCAGAATTCAAATTTCCTTATGGCATCTACATATCTGATAGATTATATGTCATTAATTGAGCTATAATCTTTAATATGGTACTGAATACATAAACTTTGCTATAACAAATGATTTTGAGTATATTAAGCATAAGAAAAAGTGAAAACTAAAGGTTTTCTCAATTAAATAAGAAGTCACCTACTTTGATCTAAGGCTTCCTGTTAGAAAGTGTTCAAAGCAGACATCATGACCAGTGAGTTAACGGTGCTTGTGTAAGAAGTTGAAGGGTGCGTGGGCACCAAAAAAGAGAGTGGAAGACTCTGAAAGTCACTGATCAGATGTAAGAAACTGAAATGCTCTTACTCAGTGGGCTTCCAGGGGCTGTAGACGTGCAGCTTATGTCAGCACTGGTCCTGCTGGATTTAGGGTTGTCATGGCTTTCCAAAGCTGGGTGAGTCAGAAACTACAGCCAACCCTAAGCAATTGGTCCATATCAATGTAGGAAATCTTTATATGGGTTCTGATCCCCAGTCTGCAAATAATTACACTGTTTTACACACACTAGTTAAGAAGAATAAAAGGGACTCTGAGAAAATCTCAGGATGTTACACATTTTACCTGTTCAGCAAAATTATTATGAAATCTTGCAATGTATAATCTAATTTATAAAAATAAATTTATATCACAGGTCCCTTTAAACAAATGGATTAATAATCCAGAAGCCCAAACTTGAATATTTCAATTAATATACATTATATCCTTTCACTACTGACTTTGATATATCACGTTCTAATTTACAGACACTTACGCACAAGGGCATGCATGCACGCACACGCATGTGCACAAACACAGACACACACATACAAAATGGTGAATGTATGTATTTATTGTTAATTTTAACAATGCATCATCATGTTTAAAGAATTTGTGTTTAATCAAAATTAAGGTGAAATTTTTACTTTAGTTTCATAAAGTAAAAGTTTTGGTGGACTACTTCCTTTCTCCTCACTACAAAGCAATGCTGTTACTATCACAGGAGGAAAGCATATTTGCTAATACTATTTCTGTGACTCTACCTATGTGTGCCTCATGTCCCACGGGTGTTATAGGGTGCATGAATAAATAATGCTTTAGTGGTTCCACTTATCCTAGGCAATTAAATTATTTCTATAATCTACAGATTCAGAGAAATAAGTAATTTGAATCAAGAAAATATGGAAGAGGCATAAAGGATCAAAAGTGCAAAAGAGTCTCAAAGTCATGTTCACCAAGTGGTAGTTTGTTGCTGTTACTGGTGTCTCTTTTATTAGCATCGATGACCCTCAGTTTCCCTGAAACCCAACTCAGAAAGTGATCTTTCTGGATTCAGCAAATCACTTCACTTGTCATTTTCACTGCATTTTTGTTATTTCTCTCTTTATTTGGTTTTGAATGAATCTTGCTTTCAAACCACAGGCTGCTCTGAAGCTTGCTACATGAACTGTACAAGTCTTCAACTCAGAATCCTCGTGCCTCAGAGCCTCCTAAGTGCTGAGATGACAGCACACATCATATCCAGAACCCTCAATTTTATCACTCTCCTGAATTTCTAAATTTCACCGCCTGGGTAGGACCTTCCTGTAGTTTCATCAGAATTCATATACAACTACTGAGGCTAAGAACTACAACTTCACTTCACAGCCTGAAATTTCATGATTGCTTCAGATTACTGATATCTATATTTTCTACAACTTTTTGCAATCATTACAACATAATTACAAATTATGCAAAGGAGTTTGAATAGACTTCTTAAGGACTGTCATTTCAAAGGGGAAATTGTTTTATTCATTAGGAAATTTACTAATGCAATAACATGAAGAAAGGAATGCAGCAGATCTATACAAACTGATGAGTGAAACAAACGCTAAAAGTTATAAACAGTAAGGTGTGGTTCAATTTAATTAAATTGATTTTTTATTTTTATGTATTAGTGCCTTGCCTGCAAGTATGAGTGTCCATAAGTCCTGGCAGTCTCCTTGTAGGCCAGGGAAGGTGCAGGATTCCCTGAGTCTGCAGTTACAGACAGGAGTGAGCTACCATGTGGGTGTGGGAACCAAACTCAGTTCCTCTACAAAAGCAGCAAATACTCTGAACTGCTCAGCCATCTCTCCAGCCAGCTCCTATGTGTTTTAAAGTATGTGCTGCTCTGTTCTGGTGTTCTGGCTGTGTGATCAACACCACAAAGTGTGGATCTACAGACACAGTCTGAGAGTCAAGACTGCTGGCCATTCTGCCTCTGTGTCTTGGCTCTTGATTCTCTTTCTCAATGAAGTTTCATAGCATGTGCCTTCATCAGTTTGTGTTCCTTAATGCTGGATGTGGAAAAGCACAATTACCTTCCAGCATCTCCTTAAAATCTCATCTATAACCTGGCAGTAAAGGACACACATGGACCTAACTTGAAGACACAGAGTGTTGGTCAAAGAAGTCTGTCCTTTGAGTGCATTCCAATTCCAGGGACAATTGCTTGGAAATATTTCCCTCCACTATCCTTCCCCCCCCCCCGCCCCCCGCAAAAAAAAATCACTTCCTACCCTTCAGAAAGGATGGTCCATATTCTTTTATCACATGAATGGAAGTAAGCATGCAAATCTCCCTTGGCAAGGTGGGTAATCTCGCTCCTCTTAGTCACCACCATGCAGGCTACTCAAGTGTATATGTACCACCTGATATGGTGGCTCGGGCTTGTAATCCTGCATGCAAGAGGCTGACATAGATCTCAAGTTTGAGGGTCCCCATGGAGCCTGTGTAAAACACTATCTCAAAACCAAATAAAAATATGTCTTTTTGCTATGAGTTCATCTGTTGTCAGTCTCTTCAAGAAAGCTTTTGGGGGTAATGGACAAGAGAAGATTTTTCCTTACCCACACCCTGTATGTCTGCTTAGATGCACATGCAAATTATCCGAAATAACACATAAAAAGCTATTAACTACAGATAGCTTTGGTAAATAGTTCTATATATCTTGTGAGGCTTTAAAATGTTTATAAAATTACATAATAAGTATTTATTATTTTTCTATTATAAGTTTATAACATAAAAGTGCTAAAATATAAAAGTTTAATTCGCACATATAAATTTGTTTCTTTGTGAAATGGTTGTATTCGGTAGCAGGTACTTCTATTTGTATTAAAAAGAGCCTAACCTAGAGGCACAAGTCTGTGTTCCAGTCTGCTCAGAAACTTAAGGCAGAAACATCACATGTTCAAGGCCTGCCACGTCTCTAGAGAGAGTACAATTCCAACATAGTCTACTTGCTGAGGCCCTGTCTCTAATTCAAAGGGAGAGGTAGGGCATTCATATTGTTTTTTCCTAATGTTCCTGTTGTTGGTATTTTTCTAACACTATTTTCACCATGCTGGAGAGAGAAGAGACCTTGATTTTAGGACTCACTAGAAATAAAATAAAAGGTTAAATAAACCTTAGGGACATGTAAAATTCTTAAAGCTTTCTGGAGCAAGGCTATGAAGTCATTTGTACCCTTTCTTCCTCATTCTTAGTGACATTCTCAGAACAACCAATAAGAAAACCTGAATAATGGTTGGGATATTTGGTATCACCCATTCCGCAATTAATATTCAAAGACTTCCTAGCTTTACTATCTCCTTTCCTCTTGCTGTGATAAACACCATAACCAAAACCAATGTGTGGAGGAAAGGGCTTATTTTATCTTAAAGTTTACAGGCTATTGTGAAGGAAATCAGTGCAGGACTCAAGGCAGTATCCTGGAGGCAGGAACTGATGCAGAGGCCATGGAGGAACACTGCTTACCTACTTGATTTCCATGGTTTGCTCATCCTGAGATCTTATCCAACTCTGGACCACCTACCCAGTGGTGGCACTGATCACAGTTTCTGGGTCTTTCGAAATCAACCTTTAATAAATTAAGCACCCCACAGACTTTCCTACAGGCTAGTCTTATAGAAGCAGTTTCTAAATGGAAGTTTTCTCCTACCAGATGAGTTTGGTTTGTATCAACCAAACCAAACAAATCCAAACAAAACAAAACCAACCCAAACAAATAAACAAGAAAAAAACTGACTGGCACACTGACCGTTTAGCTCTTTCTCAGTTTTAAAAGAATTAAATTATTACTGGCTTTAATAGGATTACAAAAAAAAGATCCCTGGATATTTCTAGAAAATTTATGTGTATGGAGAATATTTTTGACTCATTATTATGCTCACTTTTCAAAGATTGAATGCGAAAAGGTCCATATTAATCCCAATCTCAGTAGCAGAAGTTGGAAATAAAGTAAAATCTACTGAAAGCGAGTAGGAGTTACAATACCATTCAAGCAGGACTAAAGTATCACAACAAAGTGAATCAGTGTGGCCAGAGACATGAGGCCACACGGTCTTCCTTGTCACCAAGATGAGCCTCTTCTCACTACTGACTCCTCTAGCCACCTGACAGTGGAATTCTCCTGTGGAACATTGTTCCTTTCAGAAGCATGGACACTTTTAGTTCTATTTATGACACACATATTAGTCATGGGATTCCATAGCTTCTGCCCCTGCCTCCTTTGAGTCAACATGTTAAAAGCATGAGGGAATCAGAGCATCTCAATGGCACCTGGGACACTAGCTGGAAATAACACTAGCTTCTTGATATGTTCTTATGCATTCATTAGATAATAGCTATGAAAATTATATAATAACATGGTACTTATTATACAACAGTCAGTAAAAATAAAGATATAAACCTGTGTCAGCAAGAATACCATAGTAGTGCTATAGTCTATGATGCTCAGGTGAGGCGTGCAAGAAAATTATATTTCATCAAAGTAACTGAGTGTAACTTTTATACAATTATATAACACAAAATACTTTAAGGTAATAGTACACATTTACTTACTTTTTTAGTGTTTAAGATAGAGATGGTGTTAGCCAAATATGATCACTAAGTGAAATAAAGAAGTAAGAATCTATACTTAAGTTAGCTAAATGAAAACTATCTCTTGGCTTTTGTTATTTTTCTGTTTTAGTCATACCTAAGTGAGTTAATACCGTTGAACAATTATAAAAATTTTAAGAAGATGCCTAGAGAATACCATATCAAAACATAGAAATGCAAATAACATTTTCTAATCGGCATCTGGCTATAAATAATGTGTAGTTTTACATGCCACATTATAGATAATTATCACTGAACAGGGCACCTGGCACTTCAACATGCAGATTTTCTTTTACAGAATTATTTGGTAGCTATGGTCCTCATTTTGCAGACACGAAACTAAAACTAAGGACCTAAGTGTATTGTTGTAAGCCATAATATATTCCTTCAGGACCTATTTCACTTTAGAATGAGGCTGTTAAAGAAGGAACCCTCTGCAATCTTCATCTTGGCTTCACTTTCTCCCTCTGTTTGTAGTTTGTCTGGATACAGTATAACTGCCGCTTGACTGTACTTCTGCCCTTCAGCAGTCCAGTGACATGTGTCTCCATCAACTTAAAAAAACAACTCTTAGAAGCATCAATTTTGCAGGGGTGGGGGTGGATGGGGGATGGGGGCATGGGGATGGTTAGGGGGCGTTGGGGAAATATTTTTTGTCTTATTAGTTGATTGGTTTATTATATTTTCTTTTTTTTCTTGTTATGCTTGGGGTTGCTTTGCTTTTGATATACAGAAAGAGAAAGAATATAGTGTTGAGTGGATAGAGAGGTGAAGAGGAGTTGGGAGGAGCTGGAGATATAGAAAAATATAGTAAAAATATGCAAAATTTAAAACAAAACCCCTTAAAATACATATTTATACAAAGGCTGATTTGAACAACAACATAAACAATGGAGATTATATGAATACTGACTATATCTTTGACCATATTTTTTAAATCAGTATTGTTAGTTTATTTTGGTTTCTACTGTACTTAAAGTATGTTTTAATAAAGAATCTTTGTTGGGTGAGGACAATGATGAACAACTAAGAAAAAAGCAGATTAAAATCTATATGTTCAGAAATGTAAAAATTATATACATATAACCATTTTATAATTTCAAAAACTGAATGAAGAAATTAAATGTAGAGTCCTTTTCAGACAATTTAGAACAAGTAATATTTAATCAGGACTGTGATAGAAACCTGTTGAAAGGAATGACTGGGAGATTTGTGGGAACTTAAAGATCTGTTGTCCTTTCTCCACTAGAGATGTTCTTTGGTGTACAGTGGCACCCCATCCCATAGACCTACTGTGTACAGATGTTCTTTGCAGTACAGTGGCACTCCATCCCATAGACCTGCTGTGTACAGATGTTCTTTGCAGTACAGTGGCACTCCATCCCATAGACCTGCTGTGTACAGATGTTCTTTGGTATACAGTGGCACTCCATCCCATAGACCTGCCGTGTACAGATGTTCTTTGGTGTACAGTGGCACTCCATCTCATAGACCTGCTGTGTACAGATGTTCTTTGGTATACAGTGGCACTCCATCCCATAGACCTGCTGTGTACAGATGTTCTTTGGTATACAATGGCACTCCATCCCATAGACCTGCTGTGTACAGATGTTCTTTTTGTACAGTGGCACTCCATCCCATAGACCTGCTATGTACAGATGTTCTTTTTGTACAGTGGCATTCCATCCCATAGACCTACTAAAATTGAAAAGTACCAAGTAGGAAACACTGAGTGCCAACCTTTGCTTAGCAACAGGACACGTGGCAGGGCAGCTTATTCATTCTCATGGCAGGGCACATAACCTGGAGCTGTGTGACTGACCAGCACCATCCAGAACTTACATCATAATCCAGAAATGCCTTTGAGTTCAAAATCACTTTCTATGGAATACGTTCTAATTTTACAGAATCAAATTTTTAAAAAATTGAAAGTAAGCTTAAAAATGTGTTGACACATTTGACTTCATCCATCCTTCCAAACTAACAGCAGATCTCCATTAGCATGGATTCCTGAAAAGGAAAACAGTGGTGAAAGTCAGCTGAGCCCAACAGTAATCATCAGAGGTGATGCTGACAGACAGCCTCCAAGAGACAAGACAGAGAAGCAAAGGTACGTTGTTGTGAGTGCAAGGACATTGGAGTTGCTTTACAGAACAATCTGAGGTTGGGTACAGAAAACAAAGGCTGATATGTGTGATGAGCTGCAAGCATGAGCCATGAGCAAGAAGGCACTGTGAGAGAAGATTAGGAAACGCCAACTTGTTTTAGAAAAGGGAAATACCTGGTAAACCCTTTCTCCTGCGATGACTTGAAAAGTTATTCTGGTCTCCAGGATAAAGGTCAGGAGACATGATGTGGGCAGCTTTAGTTGTAATTACCTGGATTATTCAAATACTTTCAGAAGCGAAAACACCTTAACATATTCAGCCGGCCTACAAACAGAGGCATGAAAAGGCAACTGACATGCATTTACTGACATCAGAATGGACAATCAGGGCACGTCCAAGTTTACTGCTGGAAAAACATACCTGTAATATTACCTTTAAATCCTACTTATTCTTCACTATGAGACTTCATAGGAACAGAACATCTTTGAGTAACTGCTGTCTACAAAAGAACATTGTCACCATCCATCCCATGGGTGCTTTTGTTTCCTTTTGTTTGAAGGGGGCTTATTTTGTATCTTGGACTGCTGGCCTCCGAACCTCTACGTGGCTGAGGATGACCTTGAACTTCTGACTCTCCTACCTGTAGCTCCTGTTAGGATTAAAGTCACCATACTCCCCCTACCCTCGCTTCTTTGGGTTTCTGGAGACCAAACCTAGGGTTTCACAAATGTTAGGAGGCACTCCACCAAGCAAATTTTATATCCAGCCTTGGCTTGTGTTTCAGGTTTGTGTGTTAATTTTCATTACTATGCTAGAAACTTCCATGTTTCACTTGAATGACTCTACTGATGTATCAAAATGGCCTCACAGCTCTTATAGTTTGAGACTACAAATACACACACACACACACACACACACACACACACACACACACACACTAAGAACTCTTGAATGCAGAAGTCTGAAGGTCTAAAAGAACAGATGTGGTAGTCCACATGGCTACTAAGTGACCAACAGGATGGCAGCTCACACAGTGCAGACTGCCCCGTGATGGACAAAGGGGTGGTTTAAAACTCATCTGGTATCAAACTAAACACCATGAAATCTCACCATCTTACTCAATTAAAATAGTATGAAGCTTCCAAAATTTTCCACTAAAATTTTTTTAGAGCATAGCTACAAGTAATTGGAACTGCAGAAAGTGAAATTACAGATAAAAAAAATCTGCATTCCCTTCATGTCAGCTCATTTTAAACCTTGAATCAAGGCTAAGTTAAATGAAAAACAAGATTATCAAGCCAGAGAAAACATCAAAACGTGAGTCTGGTCTTAGCTACTAAGTGACCAACAGGATGGCAGCTGACCAGGCACCAGTGACTAGTTTCCTTAGCTGATATCCATATTATTATTAGAATTATTAAATTGACAAAAAGGTTATTATTTTTCACATACAACATTATGCTTGGGGTGCCTGTATACTGCAGAATCACATTATTTAAACTATTATTTAACAAACAGAAGTATGTTGTGAGAACACCTAAGCATGTTTTATTTTCAATTACAAAAAATTGTTAGGAGGAGGAAGGAGATATGGAGACCAGTGTGTCACCCTCTCATGATGCGAGAAACCCACATTTATAGAATTGAGTCTGTGTAGAGTGACACCCCTCACTCAGAACTCATAGTGTGTGACAGTTAATCTTCACTGTCCACATGACTGGACTTGGAATCCCTGTGGAAACACACCTCTGCATGCGTATGTGAGTGTTTCCAGAAGAGTGAACTGAGGACTGAAAACTGAATATGGGCATCACCACCACATGGGTTGGGGTCTAGGCTGAGCGAAAAGGCAATAGAAAGGAGAAGTGGAGCAGAGCTCCCTGACAAAGGACACAAAGTGACCAGGCACCTGACACAATCCACCTTCCTAGAAGTGACAGACTGCAGGCAAGCCATGAGCAGAAACACACACTCCTTCCTCAAGTGGCTTGGGTGAGCCGTTCTGTCACAGCAGTGCAAAAAGTAAACGGCACAGACTGGCTGCTTGCACTAGCTAGAACCAGAGGATTTAAAAACCGCTTTGAATGGGGTATGCCACCAAGCGTGGAGCAACGCCACTGGGAAGCAACAGGAAGTATCGGAAACGGAAAAAGTCAAATGGATGGTGTGACCCCCAACAGGCAGCAATTTGAAAACTGATTTCCAAAGTGGAAATGCAATGTGAAAGTGCAATGCCCACATAAGGGCAAATGTTAATGACGTGTCGCCATTTGGGCAGGTGACAGTTACACTGGATCTTAACTTCACCATCCATGAAGTGGTAGGCCAAGAGGAAGTGTTTTTCCGAGGTTCCTTTGAGTTCCCTTTGTTTCAGTCTATCACGTTGAAACAGTCTTCCTCCACAGACTTCCGTAGTGTAAAATATAAAGTTGTTCTCAGATCTGAGAAAGGCTACAGCTATTCCAATCCAAACAGTGAACAAATAGATAGTATTTGGACAATTTCTCAATATTCAAAAAAAAAATCTTGTTGAAATGAGAATACTTGGGAAGAATCCCTTTATCTGAGCAGAGCCAGCCTGGCCGAGGCAGTCCAGTCCATGTGCTCCTGAGACTGGCTTCCTTCTTAAAAGAGTACTTAGAATTTTATTTCCATTTTCAAGCCACAATTTAGTTTCCATAACTAAATATGGAACTGATATAGGAGGGAGTGGTTTTCATTAATCAAGTTCAAAATGGAGAAGTATATTTCTAGGCTGTTTAAAAGAAAATGCCCCTAAAACGGAGACAATTTGTCTCAATGCTGCAAATCAATCACTGGAGATATTCCTGAAGATAAAAATTTTAAAAAGCACCACGCATATTATGTCTATATATTCAGTGTTTGAAAGCACTGAAGTCTCTCCTCCTAAACTGCAGCTGTCTGTACATGAATAATTTATACACTGTCAGGAGTCTGTACTGTACAACTAACTAATGACAGTCATGTTAATCTTATTCTGTAAAATGTTTAAAAACTCATGATAATTTGCATCTAAACAGTCACTAAAATACTTGAGAGGTTGTGAAACATGTACAGATTTTATGATACCACATTGGTGGGGACTAGCAATCGCAAACATTCCTACAAAGGAGTAATTAAAGCACAGATGCCTTGCATATACCATCTCTAAAGAAATTTCACATCCACATGCCACTATATTCAGAGCTCTAAAACCTAGCATTTAGCGCTCATGTGTTTTATTAGAGGACTTTCTAATAAGAGGAAGTAAGTTGACCCTCCCCCTTACCCTCTGCCTCACTGTGGCATCATAGCATAGAGGACAAGTGTCATCAGATACCAATACCTTGACCCTAGGGCTTACTAACATCTCCTGTAAGAAAGGAGTCATTATTCTTTATAAGTCACCCAGGCTCAGGTATGTTGTGATAGCATAAAAACAAGGCCAACACAGCTATCCTGAGTTGGGAGCTGAACTAGGTGAACACTATTGACTACCAGGATGTGTTACACCAGGGTGGAAACAGGGAACAGCAAGAGTCACATAGACTGTGTCCTGAGGGAAAGAGAAGACACTACATCAAGACATATGAAGTTGGGTAGAAATGAGAATGAAGAGGCACCGCGCATTTATTCATCTTACAGCCTTGGGAATTCTATTCTGTCTTTTACTCTATCAGCAAGGGGGAAAAAAACTGAGGTAGCCTACATCTTAGAAAAGGAAAAGGTGGAAACGGCTGGAGACAGGGACCATGACAACAAGCCGCTGAGACTCCTCTGCAGTTACGGTCTAGGTGTCACTCACAGGTAGAATTGTTGTCATCTTTCACTGCGGTGTTCTAGAAAAGGCGCTGCACAGCAGCCTTGGGGAAAGGCAGGCAGAGGGCAGATCTAAGCGTTGTTAAGGAAATAGAACCTTACACATCTTTGGGGAGATGGATATTAAAGTAGAGTAGAAAACATAGAGGAGCCAGGCAAATGGCAGACATTTGAAGTTAGGGCTCGGTGAAATCTCCCATTAAGAGAAGGTCAGTTGAAGATGACAGGTTTAACTTGGAATGAGATCCAGTTAGTAGCAACTTTAAAAAAAAACATCACTGACTTTAATAATGAACATTCAAATAGAGACTTAAAGACCATCCCAAAATCTGTGTTATGTGTCCCCAAATATTACCAGCATTGGTGTTAGTATTTCCAGCAGGGCCCTGGGCTGTAGAATACTAATCAGCAGGACTTATCCACTTCCACACACTTTCTTAATGTATTTTTTTATTAGAAAGTACACTGTAGCTCATGAAAAACAAAAATGGAGTTTCTTAAATTCATCTAAGATTCCACTGTAGATTCAGAAGATAAAAGCAATCACATTTTTTTTTTCAAGACAGGGTTTCTCTGTGTAGCCTTGGCTGTCCTGGACTCGCTTTGTATTAAATGCTTCTGCTATGAGAAAGATACTAGTCCTATTAATGACTATGTGAGTGCACATAGTGCTTGTCCAGCATGCACAAAGCCCTAGCCTCCGTGTCCTCCTACACCGTACAAATTGGACATGGAACACACGCTGGCGACCCAGCCCCTGGGAATAGAAGCTTAAAGAAGTCCAAGATCCTCCCTGAGCGCACAGGGAATTCAAGGCCAGCCATGGCTCCACCTGACCTGCTCTCAGAAAGATGGAAGGGAGCAAAGGGGAGGAAGTTGTGAGAAGGAAGAGGAGAAGAGGGAGAGAAGGGGGGAATATGTGCAATAATAAATTAAATTAATGTGGTACATTTCATTTTCTTCATTAAATGTTTTATAATCCAGAGTACTCTAAAGGAGAAAGAGAAAAGAACTTGTTACGTTTTCACTTTGCAGAAATGGCAGTAAGGTTGTGCCTAATTGTCTTTAATAGTCTCCAAGTACATTCCTGGACTTGGATAAATAACAACACATTTCTGGTAACTACTAAATAGCCTTTATATGACTAATATCTCACTGTTGACATACCAAAAAGAGTTAGGAGTTATTCAACTTTCTTTAAGAGAAAGAGATAAAATTATGTCAGTATTCTAAAACACAATTGAAACTGTCTTTTTTATAAAAAAGAAAAAGAAATCTAATTGAAAAACAGTAGCTTAGTCAAACTGCACATGTCATCACTAGAAAAGAAATTTAAGTTTCTAATTCAATTAGTGAATGAGTATAGTAAAATGCTTTTTAAATGAGGCAAATTGTCTTTACCCAGAAGCATAATAAATCAGAAGTAAACTGTCAGCCATTAGTCACTGAGCACATCCACCTGCGGTGCCTCTGCTGTCAACTGAGGCTTGAGGCTTCATCATTTCAGGAACAAGAAAGGCGTGAGTCATCGTTTGCCCAGGAGACACCTGGGCACACATAGTCATACCATTGCCTTCATAAACTTCTGGACAATTTGCCTGAAGCTCAATTGTCAATGAAATAATAGAAATCTTATGTTTGGAACAGCATATGGTGAGGAATATTTACCCTTCATTGTGATTTGATTTTATGGACATGTGCAGTAGGAAATATTATTCAGGATACAAATTTACTGAAATATATAATAGTCTCGAGATGCATTTAATAAGTGGGAGAGTTATAAAAAAACAATGAAAACTTTAGAAATTCTGACCCATATTACATATTTCTTTAGGGTTAACTTTCACTCATTAGTTTGTGTCAAATAAAGCATAATTTGTTAACTTACCGGAGCCTACGACGCAACTGCTACTGCACCCTGTATCCTGTTTATTCAGACTATGGTGCAATTATGCCTGGTTGGAAAACAGAGCAGGCCACACATTTCCCTTACATCGGCCTCTTTTTTTTTTTTTCCTCACATGACTTTATCTTTTAACCTTTTTTAATTGAAAAATAAAATCATTCATATTACATCTCAATTGCTATCCCATCCCATGCATCCTTCCATTCTTCCCTCCCTCCCTCCCGCTTTCACCCCATTCCCCTTCCCTATGACTGTGAACATCGGCCTCTTTAAATAGCTCCCTTTGCCTTTATATTTACTCTGGGGCTTGGCCATGTGATTTCTTTTATTAGCTTCCTTGAGCTGTGGTGACACAGCTCAACAAACTGTTCGGCTTCAACAATGCAAACTGACTTTCTCCCATATCCAGAACCTGGAAACCTAGGTCAGGTTGCCAGTGTGGAAGTCTTCTGGTGAGGGGCATCTCCCTGTGGAATCATCTGTCTTCCATGCCCCTAGGGGAAAAAACTAATGGATGTCATGACCTCCAGAGTCCTTATGAGAGCACTAAGGTCACCAGACCAGAGTCTTCCTTCATGATTTAATCTCCCTCGAAGAGCTTTATCTCCAAGTACCATCATTTAGGGCACCATAGATGTCCACACATGGACATCCAATCCATAGAAATATAGCCCGGGAATGAGGCATGGGCAAATGGGAACTAAGTCAACCACAGGAAAATATTATGATGAGGTTGAGCCTGTTTTCACTTCCCAGGTCTCAAAGGTCTCTTCTGATCCTTGTCACCACCACCCACAGAGGACTCTCAGGTCACCCACTGGTAATAGAACACTCAGAGGCTGGCCCCACAATCATCCTTGCTGACCCAGGCTTGCTAAGGTATGCAAGTAATCCTGAAAAGATCAGCGTTGCCACTTTCTGAGAACATTATGAATTACTATTTCCATACCCTTGGCAGCCCTCCAGCTAGAGTGTCTATGTTCTTTTCTGTCCTGTCACGTGAAAGTTTGGTTTAAGATATCTGGAAACCATATCAATCGCTGTCAAATATGACCCCTCTGTGGGTTGCTAAATTGCCATCCAGATCCTAACTGACTGGATTAATTGTTATGACATATTGGTAACAGGAACACACGCTCCCTAGCTTACTTCTGTCATTCTTCTCTCTTTTTCTCTAATCTCTCACTGTAGCGACTGAAAACATGATATGTGACTTCACCTTCACCTAAGGAGACCTAGCAGCAGCAGAGATAATCTTGGTGCCCTGACACAAAGTATCAACACACTTCTGAGAAGCTGCTGGTCTCATGGCCCGACTGAGCTCACACGGAGGTCAACACTACTTCATATATAATCTGAGCTTCTTGTGCATGGTGAAATGAATGACAGGTCACCTTGGGTAGTTCTATTACTAACATTCTTCCCACGAAAGAAGCCTCCATTATATCATTTCATTCACAAGAATTATTAGGTCAGCCTCTACCAGAAGGAGTTGGGTTGGTAGTACTAAGCCTACAGTCCCAGCAGCTCTGTCTTCACTATGTGTACAGTTGCTTTGGAGAGAACAAGTAAGTTAAAGCAACATTATAAGTCTCTCTAGGAGCTTATCTCAGCTTAAGCATTCGGAACCATCACAAATAGAAAATGGCTTTGGTGCAGTGGTTCTTATACGTCCTGATGCTGGACCCTTGAGTACAGTTCCTCCTGTTGTGGTGACCCTCAGCCGTAAAATTATCTTGTTGCTTCATCATAACTTTAATTTTGCTAGTGTTACGAATCCCTATGTAAATATCTGATATGCAAGCCCTGTGAAAGGCTTGGTTTTCTCCAAAAGGGATTGAGATGCACAGGTTGAGAAACCACTGCCCTGGTGGCTCCTTCCTTAGTTCTATAATACTATGTAAGTACTTCATACTTCAGTGCACAGGAGAAAAGTTATCTCAGTACACAAGTGGAGTGTGTCGAGCACTAAGACAAATGCCACAAGAGCTAATTTTCTCATCAAACTCTGGCTGAGGCAAGCTGGTCTTCTGTAAGACACCTATATAGAGCCCAGTGGATCATGATTACATTTTGGCTGAATCTTAAATGCTAATCGTGGTTTGCTAAGATGAAGAGATGAAAGAAAACAATCCTACATGCACACCTCCTAAGTTTCTTGCACGAGAGGTTATGTTATCCATGGATGCATTGGCCTCCCTCTACCAATTAGTCAGGAGTGGTGCCCAACAAATATTGCCACAAAGTCCAGGGAGATGAACGGCTCTCGGAGAGACTGACACAAAAGAGCAGACAGTTTCATTTTTTTAAAAAAAGCTGGTCAATCTTCTATATTAGGTCTGTAAAAAATCAACCTTGTGATTTTCCATTATCTTTGCCAATTTCCTCTTGGCTTTTTATGAGAAAGGTACTCAGTATGTCTATGGCTTTTCAAATATACTAAGGAGAAGAAAATGAGTTAAATATTGATGCAAATTATTTGCTAGCAAAAGCTAAATATACTAGGGATTGAAAGTGAAAGAAATTATTTTCACTAATGTTATGGTTTAGACCTTGAGATCCTTCAATGCTTCACATGTGGAAGGTTTAGTTTCCAGGTCAAGAGACTGTGGGACAGCCATGGGACTGTAGGAGACAAAGCCTAATAGAAGACCATTAACCTACTGAGAACATCTTAAAGAGGGTACTGGAATTAAGCTACTTCCTTTTGCTCCCCTCTCTCTCTCTCTCTCTGTCTCTCTCTCTGTCTCTCTGTCTCTGTCTCTCTCTCTCTCTCTCTCTCTCTCTCTCTCTCTCTCTCTCTCTCTCTCTCTCTCTCTCTCTCCTCCTTGCTGCCCACCCCTCGGCCCACTTCCCAATTTCTCCTTCCTAGAAACAACAGAGTTACCTGCACGATGTTTCCTGCCATAATTTTCTTCCTCAACTGAAGCCAAAAATAATGGTACCAAGAAACCATGAACAGAAACCTCTAAAGCCACAAGTACAGAGGAATCCTTCCTACTCTAAGTATTTTACGCCGGTGGCATAACCTGCAGGATGCACGGTGTATGAGTGACACACTGAGCCACCGTCCTGAGGCAGCACTGAACTGGGCTCAGCATTGGGGAATTCTCAGATCCAGGCTTTATTCCGTATATACTGATTGGCATGTGTCCTGGTATACCTTTGAACTAGGCTCAGGAAATGACAAAAATCTACTTGCCAGTTACTATCAGAAAGAACAGCTCAACATGAACTTTTCCAATACCAGTTTGTCGATACCAACTCACAAGTTTTGGCAAATAGCCTTCTATACTCAGAAGGAAAATGCTAAAACTCCTCTTCAACACATCGACTTCATTGTAGGTGGGGATGTTAAGCAGCAAAGCCACTCTGACAGGTCTCTTACAGGGCTCTACACCCTGAGTCCCCTAAAAGCCTTCTAAGTTTTATAATAAAGGTGATAGAAAGGAGTAAGTTCTGCCGGCAAAATATCTCAAGTCAGAATCAAGGTTTTTTATGTTTTATGATACAGAAGCCCCACAGCTTCATTAAGGCTTTGATTCAAATAACTGAATAAATCCAAAAATCTGGCTGAATCAAATTTGTCGCCAAGTATGCAAGCAGAATCATCTCTGTAGAAATGTACAAATTCCGTCCAGGTAAAAGTACAAACACAATCTTCAAAGTTATTTTTTTTAATGTAAAACTGTTATTTTGTCAGACCACACAACTAGGATTCAAATCAGTTCTATCCAATAGGAACACAGAAAACTGTAGTGCCAACCACTGCAGATTTGGTCCATCTGGGTTTACTCAGGATCAGCCTCCAGACCAGGGAAATCTACAGACGTAAGGAAAATGAGAGCCAAGCAGAGAAAGCCAAATTAAGTGGCAATGGGCATCTCTACCACACAAACACAGAGTGTAGACAGTGCTGTGAATGCACGCTGCCAGGGAGGCTCCCCATGCGAGACAGAAGATCAAAAAGACTGCTAGTGATACAAGCCTAGTGCCCACACACCATTGCTTCCCACGGCCCCAGGCCCTCGTGATTGATGAAAATAAGTTTGTAGTCAGAAACACACAGGACAATTAGAAACAAAACAAAACACTCCAGCCAAGAGAACATAGGCAGGGCTCTGGATGGAAAACAGAGTGAGTAATGCCTGTATTTCCACAACTCCAAACAAGTACATGACCTAGCGCATGTGATCTCTTCCTAAGCTTAAAAAAAAAAAAAGTCTGTGATTCAAAACTGTGAGTAGCCTACAACTGCTCCAGATGTTCATGTTGGTGCTGAGGGACTGCTTCCAGCATAATGTGCACAGTATGAAAGAACAGAAACACCTCATATGGGTCTTGACAGAGGAACAGAGAAGGTCCACATACTCATGAGGTGGAATCTACAGGAGTTAAATGGATGAGCCACAGCATCGAGTCTCAGAAGTGGAATCTGTCTAAAGCTACTGACTGAGCCTCCCACCCACCCATTTAGAATAGCTATTACGTAATGATTGAAATCAGAGACTAACAAAGACTGGAGGAGGGCGGGGCGGTGGTGGTGCACACCTTTAATCCCAGCAGTTGGGAGGCAGAGGCAGGTGGATTGCTGTGAGTTCGAGGCCAGCCTGGTCTACAAAATGAGTCCAGGACAGTCAAGGCTATTTGGGGGGGGGGGGGAGGGAAGACTGGAAGAGTATCAAATGACAATGTGAAATAAAACAGCCCACTCCATACCGTAGAACCAACCGAAGGGTCTCACAAAAGGAAAAGTAGATATATACATATAATTCACCTCCCCAATTTGATAGCGTGCAGCTGAGGGCAATGAAGCCAGCATGTCAAAGACACAGCTGCACACCAGTGCAGTTAGGCCACAGAAAAGCATGAAATCCTGCCATCTACATTAAGTTAACTAAAGTGTTCAGGAAAGGAACATATGCCCTGCACTCCCACATGCCTTTGCAAGCTAAAAATGTGAACCTCACAGTACAATAGTGATTTGGTTAGATAAGGTGCGGAGGTGGAGGGACTAGAATCCAGGGTGAGGAAATATACTGAAATCACTACTGTTGTAATTAATGTGTTAATAAACACAAATTAAAAGTAATTAGGGTGGGAAGGATAGCTCAGTCAGTAAAGCTCTTGCCTTGCAAGTTTGAAGACCTAAGTTTAATTCCCAAATCCACCAGGAGTGGTTGTATGTGGACTTGATAGTCAGAGGAGTCCAAGAGATTCCAAAAACATTATAAGTGCTTGCTGTTTCCCTTGGCTTCTCTGGGAAAGGTGCAAGATAAATCCTTAGTGCTGAAGATACGATGCAATACAGATGCAGAGCCCAGAGGCTTCCGAGCTGGAACTGACCTGAAAGAGTTCTCCCTGGAGACTAGATTCCGTGGTACCAAAAGGCACCATGCAAGCATCCAAAACAGGCAAAGTTGCAAACAGTCCTATCCAGCTATGAAAGCTAGGAATCATAAGTACCAGCATGGCACAATAAGTAATTCCCAGTGTAGTAGTGGCACACGTACCTTGAGGTAACTCTAATTAGACTTAAGACACCTTCCGCAAGCGGGAATCCAGGCCTGGTACAGAGCACCTAGCCAACTACCCGGGGCTAGTGAAGCAGTAGATCTTAGAGCAACGGCTGTGTTACTAATCAGCGTAATCCCTGGCTGCGTTAGAAATACTTGTCCTTATAACCACAAAGTAGTCCTTATCACTCAAGGACATTTCTCTTTGGAACAGAAGGAGGCCATGACAGAAAACCACAACCAATTAAAATGCAGAGATCTGAAGACCAGTTCCCGGTGATACATCAACAACATTAACTCCTGCACATAAGGCTCAGGGATGATTGTGGACTAGGAGACAGAAAGAGTTTACTGTGAGAGTGTAGTCTCCTAGTACTGCCAGAAGCCACACCCACAAAGGCTCACCAACAGGACTTGCTACTCATGAGCTGAACAGGGAGTCACCAATAGAGATGCTGACATGCGCATAGGCAAAGCTGAAGAGGCCTCAACTACAGGCACCTAAGGGATGCTGAGACTGGGAGAAATAGTCTTCCCCAGGGAGGAGCACACCAATTGATTATCCAATACCAAATAGTCCGCTCTGAAAAATTATATATATATATATATATATATATATATATATATATATATATATATATATATATATAATAATGCTTTTCAGACTCAGCAGCTTGTATTTACGCATTAAGGAATATATATATTCCTTAATATTATATAATATTAATATTATCAAATGAATAAAATTATTATGTTGCATTAATACAATCTATTGCATATTACATGTATATTATATAATATATTAATATACTAAAATATATTTATTAATGCAATAACAATAATAATGCAACAACAATTAACAAAAAGAAGCCATAAATTTAAAAGAGAGCAAGGAGGAATACACAGGAAACTTAAATGAGAAGAAAGGAAAAAGTATGAAATTATATTACATTACAACCTTAACAAATTTAAAAGACAACAAATGTATTACCTGAAATTCTAAAAGAATAAAACAAATGAGAAAAAAAAACATCCAAAGAAATGTATAGAGGACCCTCTTGTCTGAGGACTTTGAGTCCCTTGAATTGCAAAGACGGGTGAAATTATTCCAACATCAGAAACATTGCCAACCTGCCTTGACAGCTACAACAAAAACAAAAGGGCAAACAAACAAAAACCTAAAAGCAGAACTCTGAGCGTAGAACCAAGGCCGCAGGTCCAGAGGTCCAGGCCTCTGTGTTTGAGAGACAAGAACCATACGCAGCAATGATGGGGCAGACCTGAGTCCAAGAACAGAAGAAACGGGGCTGACATCCAGAGTTTAAGGAGGCACAGAACTGAGGCCTGGGGCTTAGCAAGGCAGAAAGGCTGAGACCCTGGGCTGAGGCCCCTGTGGCAGGATCAAAAGACAGTGTCTCAAGGCGGCACATATAGAACATGCTGGAATTTGCTTTACTATGCTATGAATTTGATTTACCACAAGTGAAAACTTTATTTTCTTCCTCTCCTCCTTCTTCTTCTTCTCCTTCTTCTTCTTCTTCTTCTTCTTCTTCTTCTTCTTCTTCTTCTTCTTCTTCTTCTTCTTTTCTCTCTCTTGTTCTCTCTCTCTCTCTCTCTCTCTCTCTCTCTTTCTCTCTTCCTATTTTGTAATGAAATCTGAATTTATTTTCTCTCTCCCTGTCTTAGCTTGGAATTAATGAGACTGGTTTCCAGGTTTCAGAGGTCCACAGGGGAGAAGAGTTCTATTCTGGAGCATGGCTCTATTTCATGGCTCTCATCTATTTCTATAGGACACAGACCAAGAGTTGATGCTGCAAGTGCAGGTATTTGAGATGCTAGGATGTGGTGAACATACATGGTAGGTGGGAGCATCAAGGTCAGGCTTGACTGACTGCATACATCCCTGAAAAGAAGCTTTGATTTCCCATCATTCGCAATAGGACACTGTTTGGAAACAAAGTACATTAGTAAACTTTCTAAAAGAAAAAAAACAACCAAATAATCAATTTACAATGTCAGGATGCATATCTTGGCTAAGAGTTTGAGATGTGCTGGACCATGATAAGTTTGCTCTGCTGTCGGGCTTATAGCAGGGCATCATGTATGGCAGAAGGAAACTACCCACTGTTGGCTGGGGAGGTAAAGCCAGGAAGAAGAAGGGGCTTAGACCTCACTGTCCTCTTAAGGGCATGTCTTCCACACCAAACCCCTCCCACTGACCCACCCCTTCTAAAGCTTCCACTGCCTCTCAAAGAGCCACATGAGAACCAAGCTTCTAACACATGGGACTCTGAGAGACAGTCTAGATCCGAATTCTAATATAATGCTTCAGACGTGCCAACGGGTATGCTGGCTCCCAAGGTGGCACGAAGGGTGTCCTCATAAGAAGGTATCTGTGAAGACTGAGGGACATCCTGGCATGACACTGCCACACGTCAAGCAAAGCCTGCATCAGGCAAGAACTGGAAAAGGCAAGAAAGCACAGCTCGGCCTCTGCCCTGCCTTATTTCAGACTTGCAGGATCCAAATGGAACGAGAGTAATTTTGATTGGGTCTAAACCACCCAGCCGGTGGAGCTTGTTAGGGCAGACCCAGGAATGCGGAGAAGGATTTGCACTGCACAGCAGGCCCATGGCTCTGTGAATTGCCCTGCTTGCTACACTGCGCCAAATAAAACAAGCATAAGGACTACTATGCCCCCCACTTAGAGTTCACATAATGGGGGAGCCTCACAGTCATGTGATTCGCCCATGATCTGAAAAGCCGGTGGATGTCAAACCATCCTTCATGACATTGATCCCTCTCGCTTCTCCTTCTCCTTCTCCTTCTCCTTCTCCTTCTCCTTCTCCTTCTCCTTCTTCTTCTTCTTCTTCTTCTTCTTCTTCTTTTTAACAGCATTTGAAGTTTTATGTGTCTCTGCATTACTTAATGTCTATCAGGACCTTGAAACACTTCAACAGAGTATAATTCAATTTATCTGTGTCTAATAACGGGCTAAAGAAACAGAGATAAGTTTTTTTTTTTAATGGCAACTTGACTTATAAATTTGTGAGGAGAAACTGAGCAGTCAACGTCAGGAGGCTCAGTGCATCAGAGTAGAACGTCATGGTTTTGTGTTAATTGAAGAGTACACACTAGAACTATAATGCGAAATCTGCATATATACAATGTAAAACAAGCAGAAAAACAAGAACCAAAACCAACACCCCCCCCCCCCCGCGGGAAAAAAAAAAGACAACAACAACAACAACAAAACTAACCTCAGGCTGGGGATGTGGCCAGTGGGTGATAGCGCTTGATGTGCAAGCGTGAGGACCTGAGTTCAAATCCCCAGAATTCATGTTAAAACCAGGTATGGCTATGTGGCTGTAATCTTGGTATTGAAAGGTAGAGACAAGAGGAGGAGTCTAAGCGGTGGCTGTCCAGGCAGCCTAGTTGAAATGGTAAACTTCCGGTTCAGCAAAAGACAATGTCTTGGGACAAAATGGCAGGTGAGGTCAAGGGAGAAACCCTATAACCCTGCCCTTGCTTCTACACACATGAATACGAATGTGTACATGCATGCAGCAAACATTCCACACTACACACGAATTATTGGTCACACACAAACATATAACACGCACACACACACACATACACACACACACACACACACACATACACACATCATCTTAGAATCTAAAATGTTCTACCGTATCGTTGCAAAGGATCACTCTTTTCCTGATATGTGAATAACTTTAAACTTTATATGAATATTCATATGTTACTATGTACTTTGATTTTTAACATTATCTTAAATTTCCTTAATTAAAGAACTTTCAGCCACCTGAAAACTTATAAATTACAAACTTCGCAATATTGTTTTTTATGTGCAACAAAATAAGTGGCGATATTCTTATCCTTAACTTTGAGAAACTCCTCTTGTAAGGAGAACTGAAGTGCACTTATGCAAATACACTACACATAAGATCAAGTTTTACAAGTCAAACTGGTAAACAAATTTACGGTGCCAAAGGTGAACTGGAATATATAACTGGCCCCCTGCAAATAAATGCTTGGCCAGCTCTGCTCCAAAATGAAAATTAGCTAGGGAATAAAATATGATTTCTCTTTCAAAACCAGCAGGAGTGCAGACGAATAAGCCTTCAACTCTACTTGTCACCCACAACCGGAGGCATCGCTCTAGTCCCAGCGTTGCCCATAATGCTCCTAAGCCCCTTCTCTGGACCCTGTTTCTTGTGTATAAAACGGATGTTTGCTGTGTTACTACCAGCTCTACATTTCAATTGCAAAATCATCAATCATTGTCTGACACTTAATTTCAGCTGGGGAAGAAATATCAATGTAACTACATACACAGCATTGCCAAAATATCTAGCTGTTGAAGCTATTCAAAGCTCATGTGGCTTGAGTCTAAATCCAACCAACACAAGTTTCCTTGGCCTGGGAATTTGGTTGAATCAGGAGCCCAGTGGGCAGACAGTTCAGAAAGAAACAAAGACTTTCTGCTAATTTCTCTAATGTGTGTTCCTGTGATGGAGCACCGAGCCCTTACTGAAGGACACTTTATGAAGAATTAACAGTTCTGAAGATATACAGAGTATGTACTGACAGCTTCAGGAGCTAGCTTTCAGCATGAACATTTAATGACCAAGGCCTTTAGTTACAACAATACATTCCAGAGGTACCACACAAAATATAACTGTAGAATATAACCCTCACCTTCCACCATACCAACTTACCTAAGTTGCAAACTAAAAATAATACTGTTTATTTTACTACTTTCCATTAAATCACACATATTTATAAGATGTAACAACATAGAAGAGAAAAAGGACACTTTATTGTTGGATAACTTAAGGTACATATAAAATTTTAGTGAGTAAAGAACTACCCCAATTTTTAAAACTATCAATGAGTTAAAACCTTTCCTCCAAATCAAAACTTGGCAGGCTACATAAAATGAGGTATTCTATTAAATAATTCTGGTTAATTCATCTTTCAGCCAGGAGGGCTAAGAACCAAAATAGTAAATTTTATAGAACATTTAACAGTTCTCTCTGCTACCACAAGCACACACTCTCTCATCGGCTTTCACTCAGTCCATTTCAGAAATTACATACTTTTCCATGAGGCAACACTTAGGAGTTTGAACTCTACTCTCAATAAACTTAAAACATGAAACCGAATGGAAAGAGCCATGCCGGTAATCTACCAGAGCCAACAGGAGCAGAGTTTGTAGAAATGTGTAGTTACCTGGAGAGAGCCAGAAAAGCTGCACTAGCCGCTTGTTTGGGACTCAGAGCCGAGAACAAGAAGGATTGACCGTTAACTTTTGGCCAGAAGCAAAGTTGCAGACAGCTCTGCAGAGGCCCAGTCTCTGCTCTCCCTTCCTTCTCTCCTCTCTGATAGGGGAAAGGTAGTTCCCTCTCTCTTCTTGAGCAACTTGCTTTGACATGCGCAATTAGTTCACAAGTCTCACAGTGTAATGTAAATGGGGCTTTAATTATATCCAGGGTAACAGAAGGTGACCTGGTCTGGAGTCTGGATTGCTGCATTTCATCTTCTAGTTTTCCTTCTCTGTACTTGAAGTAGACACATTTTCAACGGTTATTTTTTTCCCCCATCATGTAATGTGATATCATATCCGGAAGACACTGCAGGAGCCCTCGTGGGTTAAGGCAGTGTGATGGACAGTAAGGAAGAGGTCAAGGTCACAGAGTTTGGTTTTGTCGCCCGCAATGGACTTCAGGTTTCTCTCCTGGATTGTTCTCCACCTTCGTGTTGTATTGAGACAAGGGCTCCTCTCTGCCCCTGAAGCTCATGGATTCAGCAGGACCAATGCGACCTTCCGAGCGCCACCTCATCAGTGCAATGGTGACAGGAGCACGCTGTCACTCTAGGTGCTTTACACTGGTGCTGTGGACACATGCGGCAGGCAATTCACCGGCAGCCGTCTCTGCTGCTCTTGGGAGGGATTTTGCCAAACAGTTTGCATTTGTTACCTCATTCTCAAAACAATATAAAATAGTCACTGTGTAAACATTTTAAGCACTGAAATACGGAAGTAAAACGCTCCAGTGACTTTTGTAAGGTCCTAGTGTTGGGGATAGCAGATTTTCAAAAATATATCTGAGGTCCATGTTCCTCTCTACTGGACAGCAGGTTAATTGAAGGGGCTGAAGAGCTAATTGTAAGTCTGACAGATCCTAGAGTCACCTGGGAGAGGGCACCTGGGCGAGCCTGTGGGGATTATCTTGATTATATTCATTCAGGTTGGGATGTGCCTCAGGAAGAGGATCCTGTAGCCAGGAGTGAGTAGGGGAGCACCGACATGTTAGCATTCCTTGCTCTCAGCCACTCGCTGAGGACAGATGTGATGTGAGTAGCTCCCTCAAGCTCCTGCCTCTGTGACTTCCCTGCCCAGGTGGATGATAACCTGAATTATGAGTCAGAGTGAAACCTTCCTCCCTGAAATTCCTGTGGTCAGCATAGTAGTCTATCACAGGAACAGGCGAAGAAACTAAGATGAAATCCATGGCTTCCCAAGGGAAGGATTCATTTCTCTAGGACTGAGTACCAGATATCATCAGCCAGTTACAAAATCTGCTTCTCAAAGATTTTAATGACGTGTATAATAATTATAATGACTCATCCCATAGGAGAGAGCCAACTCCTGATGCTATTAATGATATTCTTCTATGCTTCCAGACAGGAGCCTAGCGTAACTTTCCTCTGAGAGGATCCACCCAAGAGCAGTGGAAACAGATGCAGAAACCCACAGCTGGTCATTTGGCTCAGGAGTATTGTGGAAGAGGTGGGGGAAAGGATAGAGGGAGTCTGAGGGAAGAAGAAATCCACGGGAAGACCAAGAGAGGATCATGGGACCTCACAGAGACTGAACCAACAACCAAAGAGCATACATGGACTGGACCTATGTAGCTGAAGGGCAGCCTCCTCTTCGTGAGGCCAGCCTAGCACTTAGAACAAAGGCTGTCTCTGGCATGGACTCTGTTGCCTGCTTTTGGAGCCCTCTCCCCTAGCTGGGCTGCCTTGCTGGGCCTCAGGGGAATAGGATGTGCTTAGTTCTGATGCAACTGGATGTGCTGGGGTAGGTTGGGGGGAGGGCTCCCCTTTTCTGAGAAGGAGGAGGGAAGGAGAAGAGGGTGAAGGGTAGGACCAGGAGGAGAGGTGAGAGGGGCCTGTATTAAGGATATAATAATCAAAAACTAATTATAATGACCCAATGACCAAGTAACAAGGGCAATTCTCTCTAGAAATTCTCTCCAATTTATTGATCAAATGCAGTAATTCCTTTTTCCAAAGTACCCGGTATGTTTCTGCTTCTTCTATGAAAATCTTGAGTTAAAAGCTAAAATGGAATAGAAGCAGAAGGAAATTCTTTCCTTATACAGATATAGGCAAACAGTGAGGTTTGGAAACGGTGACAAATTATAGTATGGGTCGTCCCACTACACAGTAACGCCTGGCACTCTAGAGGTGATGACATTTTTACAGAAACTTCTCAGAGGCATCTCTGTCCCAACAAAGCTCAGCATTTAGCAAGGAGAGAGTGAGCATCAGTGGACAGAGGACAGCAACTCAGCTTAAGGACCTTAGCAGCTTTATTTATTTGATGTCTTCCTTCCATCAAATACAAGGCCTGTTCTAATGGGCCAAGCACAGCAGGTTGGTGCTAAGCAGAGAAATGGAAAGCAGGGCACCACCGCCTCCACCAGAGTCACTTGACTTCTACTGGGTAAGGAAGGATTAAGGTGAGGGAAAGAAAGTCATTATCTCACAACTGAACTGGCCTGCTTGGGAATGTGTTTGATTGTGTTTGTAATCTCGCCTCGAAAATAGTGCACTATCATGAAGATCCCACACAACACTGCTTTTTGACTTTCACTCTGGTCTGGTGGGGACCAGTAAAGAAGCTTAGACCAGAAAACAAGGCCTCTTGTATAACTTTTTACACTATTCGGGGTTCAGAACATTTATTTGAGCTAGAATTATTATGTAGGACAAGTGACCAAGCAATTAAAATTTAACTCTACTTTGCACTCTCCAGGCTTCCTCAGTTTCTTTCAAAAATAAAATATTAAAGAATAAATGCTACGAAAGTCCATTTTGTCTGTTGAAATGGTGGCCATGCACTCAGTCTTATAATCAGAAAAAACCATTAATGTTACTAAAATAAGCACTATTAATTTTACCATGATTGTGTACTTTATTAAGCTTCTACATGTAGAATATTTTGTTTCAATATAACAAGGTATTCTAAGTCAACTAAAGCCAAGTGCTTATCTTTGATATGTCAAAATATGGAGGTAGTTAATAAGAAGGGAGAAATGATGTAAATACAGTGTAATCTTAAAAATAGAAAAACTGTAATCAATAGACAACTTCACAACATCTGTATGATTGTACAGAATATGGGCAATATATTTTGTGCCTTTAACATCTTTTGTTTACTGCTGTTCCAATATTAAGTCCCTAAAATTTCTATGTGTTGGTTAAAATTATATTGTTAGTTTACTGAGCATGCTACATAAGGTTACAGAGCTCAAGCGATGTATTAACAATTTGCTTTACAAATACATAAATTTTCATGCAAGGTATTATTTATTCCTTTTTTGCATTTTAAATATCCACTTGTAGCAATTCTACCAAAAACTAAATTTATCTAGAAATTAAGTTGAGAAGTAACGTTTGCTGTAGTTGAAAAAATTAGCAAATGAAACTAGCTGGACTCACCACACAGATTGGATAGTGAGCCCAGGGCTCAATACACGTGACAAGTATTACGCCACTAAGCCACCCAAGCTCCCCCTTCCTTCTTCTTTATTTTTTAACTAAAAGGAAATAGACAATATGCAAAGGACAAAGAAAGTACATACTTGTAGTTGTACAAGCAATTCTGCAGGATATGAGATAAAGACAGATATGTTGTCTACATGTGCCTCTAAGAAGGATGAGTGCAAACAAGCCTTGCTCTGTTCCCTGAGCCCTGGGGAGGACCAGGGCAGGAGGTGACTTAACCTTTGCCAAGGTTACATGTTCTCAAGAGTAATTTCAGCGCTGCGCTCATAAAAAGGGTTGCTCCTACAGAACCTCAAGTTCTTACTATTCTTCAGTCAGTTGGGGACAAGAAAAAGAGGAAAGAGGAAATACAGTCTTAGCAGAAGATCCCGACGAATAGCACGTGCAATCCTGGAATGTGTCACTGGTTCCATGCTTGGATCATGGCAGTAAGTTCTTGGTGATAGATTTGTTTATAATCTTATTCCCAAGATTCATGTAGTCTTGCGCAATTCCCTTGTGAGGTCTTGATGTTGTTCACATTATGACTAAAAGTTAGAAACTGGATTAATGAGGAAAAACTCATACTTTTCACCTGATTAAAAAGCCTAATTACCAAAAAAAAAAAAAAAAGCCTAATTACTTATAAAGAATAATAAGCCCAGGTATATATTATAGAAGAGAAATAGAAAGAAGACAGTTGAAAAGCAAACAAACAAAAAATAACAACAAATGCCTACCACCATGATGTGAGTATATATTTGCTTTTCCCATTGGTAATATTTTTTTTCCCTGGGAAAAAGTCCTATAGCCTGCCCAGTCATTAAGTAGAGTTGACTGTGATTTTATGGTCTGATTCTAGAATACAATAGAACTCAAAATGAGCAGAGAACAGAGGGAAACAACCCTAGCTCATCTCCTGAGCTAATGATTCCTCAGAGTCACAACATAAAAGGCACCTTGCTCATAGCTTTGAAATCAAAGACAAGAAGAGAGAGCCAGTCAGTCAAATTTGCATGACTGAATAATCAATCCCTTTAAGGTTTCAACATTTCACAGGAAAATAAAACGGGGTAGGCAGAGATGTTACAGACAAAATAAGTATGCGTTCTACCATCTCTGAGCAGTTCTCTTTCATGGCAGCTAATAGAGCAGAGCCATAACAAGGTGACTTGGGTACAGGAGACATTTAGGACCCCTTCATCCTTGGCTATTGTCTGGTCAATAGTACATTCTAGTATATCCAGCTAATAGATGAGGAGATTCCGAGGAAAGTGCTTTTGATGCATCTTTCCATCTCAGAAGCCGTGAGCTGACAGAGCTCCCTGGCGCTGCCGCAGCATGACCAGCCTCCCAACCTTCTGTTACATGCGCCAACGCATCTCTCCTTTTTCTTTACGAGGTCAGTTTCCAACCACACAGGCTTGTCTACCTTCCCTTCATTTCATGGGTACCTTGTAACGTCTATAATTGTAGTAGCCTCCGGTTTTTACTCCATACCTCTAACTGTCTAATTACAGGCCACACGCACCTGTCTACCTGCCCCCCCCCATGGCAATGCCAGAAACTTTGTTACAAATTATAGTATGGTCCATTCACTGCTACAGACAGTGGCACCAGGATATATATTTTAATGTTATTTGGCTTTTCAATGGCATTTGTAAAACAAGGAGCCATTAGTCATAATGCTTTTTTAAAACTATACGTTCATTAATCCTTAACACAATATCCACAAGCACCGTTAAAGACAACTGATAGGCTACCTCAGACACATCACCTCACTGCAAATAAGTTGTTTCAATGTCTCAAAACTAGTTTAATAAGTGGATTACTTACTCCTAAGGCATTCTAAAATGTTTTGGTTTTTAAAAAAGCCCCTTGTTACTCTTATTTTAAAGAAAAGTACAGGATCATCACCTGATAATGTCAGGAAATAGCAAGAAGAAAAGTACTGTAGGGCCAGGGAGATGATTAATGAAAGTACTTTCCATAGAGCCCAGGCAACCTGAGCTTGTCTGTGGAACCAGAACCTATGCAAAGATGAGAGAACTTACTCCAGAAAGTTCTTATCTGGCTACTCTAGTCATAGTGGTTATACCAGTGCTATGCCATACACATATGTGTACTCACACACTCACACTCACACACTCACATACACAGGTGGACCCACACGCACACTCACATGCATGCATACACACACACACAAATAAATAATAATCACTGCACAAAACTTTTCTCAGTACAAGAAAAGTGGAATGTGTGTACATATGACAAAGCATCAATGTGCGCCTGAGCACTAATCAGACAATTTTGTTCTTTCAGTGACCGCTAATTACCGCGGAAGTCCCACAACCAGACAGACATGTGCAGAGAATAAAAGGCACCTTTGAATGGCCAGCCCTAAGTGAGCTAGCTCTATTACACCTCTCCTCTTTGAATGGCCAGCCCTAAGTGAGGTAGCCCTATCACACCTCTCCCCTCAAGGCTCAGGGATCTATGGAATGGAAAGATTGAGCAGGGTCCACACAAGGTCAAGCTGGATAAAAGCCGCAGCATGCTGGCAGGGAGTGGACACAAACCCCACCTCTAGGGGAGGGGCTGTTAACAATGGATAAGGGTTGGGTAGAGCGGTTTTCTTCAGTGGAGGGACTCTGGGTAAATCCATGCATGCTTGAGGGTAGTCAGGCAGCACAAATTGGACTCCATAGTAGGGAGTTTTTAAGGAGAGAAAGTGCACGCATTTGGGGGTAAGGAGGTGGGGGAAGGTCTGGGAGGATGTAGGGGAACAGAAAGTATAAGATCAAGTTACACTGTATGAAATCTTACATAAAAGTATGTTAAAGGGAGATTGTAATAAAAGGAACAGGAGTAATGTAAAGTCATACACAGTTAACAGGAGTTTCTTCATATCTGAAACTAGATAGCATACACATAACAATAGTGATAATGATATGATAATTATTATTATTATTAAGCAGCTTTTAAAATGAAGAATATCATACGTCATGTAGGAAGCCAGTTGACAGGAATTGCACCACACCTGAGGCTTGGCAAGGCTTCACTGTGTATCCTTCAGTCTGCTATGTCTCTCCACAGACTAGATTTCCTTGATTGCCATATTAGCAGCAAAGGACATGGGCCTTTTTGCTTTGATGAGCATGTCACCAGCCCCAGAGGCCTCAGTGGGTCTCTTTGCCCTAGGGTGCCTCTCCTGTTTCCCTGCACAGTCTATCGTAGATGCTTGCTTGCTGTCCTTCACTGCACTATAGGACTGGGCTTCTATGTGTTTGCTTTTTTTATAAGTACGAAGCTTATTTTTAGTGTGGACTTATAGTCTATTCCTTACCTTGAACAAATTACCTAGCCAGAGTATCAGGCTTACCACCCTAGAAGTGGTTTTACGTAGTTCCTTAAGCAAACACATATGATAAAACAACACTATAGTCCATTCCACATTTAGTAGAAGAATTTTCAAGAAAAAAAAATGCCAAAGCAAAACAACCCCCCTTCAAAATAAGCAAGGTTAGTGAGGACATTTCCCATTCTCCTTTTTAGGTACCTTGCTACACAGGAAATTGATTTTTTTTTTTTTTTTTTTTTTTTTTTTTTTTTTTTGTGTGAAGGCTCTATGAAACCTTTTTAGGGAAGGTTTAGGGAAGGAAAAGTTGAGCATGGAGATAAATTCAAAATAAAGTTTCCAGTTGATTATATATTCAAGCCATATTCTCCAGTCCAACATCAGGTATAAGACTTGAGTGGATGCAACAAAGAAGCTAGCTGAATCTGCTTCCCCCGTGCTTAATGAGTTAGTTTAGCCAGGATTTTGGGGCGGCTAGCATACAGAGCCAGTGTGGTAGGGCTAGGAGGGATTCCAGGGTAAGCAGGGCAGGTGCTCTTTCTGTTGCATGGACTCACCCTGTGATGTAATGTGGATGCATACAGAGCTACCCATCAAGAATTATTAAAACTCCAATAGAGGCATGGCCTTACTAAGAGTGGCCCATGTCTTTCAGCGCCTTGTAGGATTTAAGTGAGCACCATGCGCATTAACTCAGACTGCACGTGAGGTAGATGAGTCATAAACCCATATTCTACAGGGCTCTTCCGTATCACAAGGCTGTTACGCAATACTAGGTTCTGACTCTCTGGACAAGAGAGAAGTTTCACTTCCTTGTATCCACAAGCATCACCCTCTCTCACTAGAGTTTTTAGGGACAGGTTAGCAAATATAATGACACAGTCAGTCATGGCAGGAACTCTCAAACTGTTACTACGAACCAGATGAGAGGTAAAGAGGAATAAACATCATGGGTTTTTTTTTTTTCTAGGTTTAGAATACTGTCCACAGAATCCCCAAACAACCCGGGCCTTTGCCAAGACTACAGGTTACTCTCCACAAACAAACAGCAAGGTCCCCGTGGCTAATCACAACACCTGCCCAAGTCACTGAGCATGGAGAGGTAGAGCTGGCGCTCACATAGACCTTCACCCACGGGTTCTACTGTCTTCGTTATGGGAACGTGCCCTACAGGCTACCAAAAGAGAAATAATCATAAAACACCAACCCAGAGATGGACCCTTTGATGTACAATCCTTCCTGCCTGCAAAATATGCCAGGGCAATGGTGGCACAAAACCTGTGGGAGCAAGCACCAATGCCATCTGACTTATGGCCCACTCCATGAAATGAAACCCAGACCTGAAACTGCTTGGGTGATCAAGAATGTGACAAGCCAAGGACCTAGGATAAAACCAACTGTTACCATTCTAAATAGAAAAAAAAAAGCAATAAAAAGACTCCCTAATGATATTCTGATATACTCATAGATCATTCCCTTGAATAAAAAATAAATAAAAACAGTACTCATGGAATAGATGGGAACTAACGTAGAAATCTACAGCTGGATAATGTTCAGAGAGTGGGAGGCTTTGGAGCACTAAGTCCTAACTGGGATGTCTTCATCAAAGCCCCCCCACCAAGGCCCAGGGATTTATGTGGGAGAGGAAGTGGAAGTGGAAATAGCCAGAGATGACAGATGACTCTAAGGAAACAGTGTCTTCCAGAAACAAGAGAACTGAGTCACATAGAGCATTGCAGCACATACAAGGAATGCACAGGTTCAAGCTATACAGACTCCCAGAACTCAAAAGGAAAAGTGGACACAGGCTCCTTTATCTAACCAGGAAGCTGTGTGCAGCTGATGCTTGCTGACAAAGGAAGAAGTCAGTTGTGTCCAGTGGAGACTCACTGGCCATGTTAACTACACCTCAGGGCAGGCACCATGCTCAAGTAGTTGCACAAAACAAAATAAACTCAATGAACTCAATGTTGTTTCTTAGACTTGTCTCATTTTGCTTTGCTTGAGGTTTATTTTTTTAAAACTGGATTTTTGCTTGCTTAATTTGACCACCCACTTCTCTCTCTCTCTCTCTCTCTCTCTCTCTCTCTCTCTCTCTCTCTGTGTGTGTGTGTGTGTGTGTGTGTGTGTGTGTGTGTGTATGTGTGTTTCTTGTTTTGTTGTTGTTTTGAAGAGAAAGAAAACAACATAAACTTGGGTGGGTAGGCAGGTGGGAAGAATCCGGGAGAAACTGAAAGAGGAAGAAAGTGATTGAAATAATATTGTATGATAAAAATACAATAAAAATAAACCTTAAAGAAAGATACTGCCTGAAACATTTATCTATCAAATTGAGCCCAAAAGTAAAAGTAGCCCTGATGCCAACCCAAAGGATACACCCTGAGTCTTAAAGATGGAGGACATGGTGAGTGTGTACAGTGGGAGAGTGGTATGTTTCCAGTAGAGAGGAGAAAGCTGGCTGTGCTCACCTTGCCACCGGAGAATTTCTTGAAAGGAATTCCAGAAAGAGAACTAGAGATAAAGAGGTCCTGTCGAGGAATGGAATATACCTGGCACTTCCTGCTAACCCATTGCGGAAGCTTTTTTTTAAGGTCATATTTAAGGTGAAGCAGGGTCAGGAAAAAGCAAAGACTTGTGTAGATGATTGAAATTCATCTTTGAGGCCACCAAAGACATGTACACGCCCACATCAGCGGTGCTTTGGAGAAAGCCCAATAGCACTGTCACAGTGCTCTGTGACTCCTAGTTATATTCAGGTAAAGGAGATATGAATTAGCAAATGAGGGAAAAGTAGAATTGTAAGGCAGAAACGGAAGGTCTTGTGTGAATGGTACCATGAAAATGCCAGCTCCGTTTGAGAACGACACAGAAATCTCATTTAAGCCACAAGCACGGTGTCACTATCTATGCTTTACTCACACACCATGCAGGCTTGTGAATCTAATATTTAAGTATCTTATTTAAATAGGTGGCCAGCCTCCTGTTTCAGGCGTCTGTGTAAAGAATGTGTTTTGTTTCAATTTGTTTGTTTTCCTTCCAGAAAGCTGGGGGCATTAAAGGACAAGCACGCACAGGCTGCTCTGTAAGAGTAATGCACAATTAAAAGGTGTTTGGCACACACAGCACAGTGCCCCCTGGCCTGTGTGTGGGTAGCTGGAGGGAGTAAACAGATCTTGGCCGCACTGACTAATTCTGCAGCTTGGATCTAGGCCACTTCAGGGATCACTGAGGTTGAGGCCTCTACCTGGACAGCCTGGGAAAGACAACCCTTCCCCA
The DNA here is from genome assembly GCF_964271855.1 of Acomys minous. Taxonomy (NCBI): domain Eukaryota; kingdom Metazoa; phylum Chordata; class Mammalia; order Rodentia; family Muridae; genus Acomys; species Acomys minous. Next base: position 89,834,209 of record NC_140497.1, read on the forward strand.
TTAACAGTAGGACACATGTAACGCATGTTAGCTGGCTAAATTAAAAGGTATACCTTGCAACACAAATCCTGTGACCAAGTTCTAACAGGCTGATCAAAAGTTGCTATTTACCTGAAGAGCCACCGGCATGGCAGAATGCAGGAGAATCACATCTACCCACCCGTCTACCAAACACCTTTTACAGAACAGCGTGGAAAACGACGGTCCTGGGAGGTCTGCCCTTGCTTCCAAAACATTTCTGATCTAGGCTTCATCTTACAGGACATTACATGCTTTTGCTGGTGCCACGAGAAAGGCATGCTTGGATGCTGATGTCAGCACAGGCATGGAGACTCTCTCTGCAAGGAGGCTAAGATACAAAAGTGACTTCCATGACAGGAAGCGTGACAGAGTCTGCTAGTTGTGCTTAATTGATGCTTAACTAATTAATTTTTGTAACAATGTGAAGAAGGAAGAGAGCGGCTTACAACCATGGCATTTTTAAAAAATTAGGCCATTTCACATTGTGCTGTCAACAGGATTCAGATTCATTAAAATGTCTCTACCCCTAAAACAGCCATTCCTACGTTTTGGACACTATTATGTCTAATCTTTTATAAAAAGGGAATAAGTTTATGGAATATATTAGCTAAGGGATAATTACAATCATGAAAACAGTTAAGTGGATTTGGCTCCTAAGATCTGTCACATTTGCTCCAAGCACTTCAAATAAACTGTTTAACGGACAATATGAAGAATCTTTGTAATGTTCTCATCTTATATATGAAAACATTGCATCTGAACAGATTTTAATCAGGAAGCATCAGAGCTAAGAGTTGAGAACAGACACCAGAGGCTACCGCCTGAGTTCCTAGCAATGAAGACGGGGGAACATATTAGGGAAGTAAGTATCCAACAGGAATCACGTGACCCAGCACAGACCTGCTCAACACTCTAGCCTGCTTATGGGACAGAACCAAAGATGCCAGATTTATTCACGCTGATGTGTCCCCGACTCAACACATGTCATGAGCTGGGGAAGACAGACAGACGGAAACAGCACAGCACATCAGGGGAACTCACAAGGTGGCTCTATTGATGCACAGCTCTGAGCTCACAGTGTCCGCGTTTCCTCGCCTAAGTCTCCGCAGAAACGCACCTCACACCAAGCTTGATCCCTACAGGTATCAAAAAAGAGAGTGACCATGTAAATATTACAATATATGTTAACAATAAAGAGTCGCATGCCACGTCTGAGTGAGACCGTGCAGCTTCCCCTGGCCTTGGATCCAACTGTTACTGGCTTTCTCTAAAACTCTGCAATTTGATTTAGTCTTCATTAGGCGTGGAAGGACGGGTCAGCTTGAACTCTCATTGTCAGCACTGGCCCTGTAGCCTACAATGCCTACACTTAGCTTTTCTGTCTAAACTCAAATTTACAAAAACAAAAAACAAAAACAAAACCATAAATTATTTTCATTCTAGCATCTTTGAAATTGTAAAATAATGATGTTTTAAAAAGTGATGTTTCCCTGAACTCTTAGTATAATGTATATAAGAAAGTGCACAAGTGTTGGCAATGTAAAAATCTTGAAATGTCTACAGGAATACAAGAAACCCCTATTGATACTAATTAAAAAGCCCAAAGTTTCATTTCAATAATACATGGACTGTAGAACAATGTTCCAGAAACACCACAGAAATATAATTAGAATTTGGCCATCCATGTTTCCTGATTTTGTAACGAAATTTTAACTAAAGAAATGTAAAAAGATACAATAGTATCTATGCCTAAATCATGACTATTAACTAATAAATTAGCATTCTGAAAATACCTAGTACAGCAACATGCAATGAAATTCTAATAAAATAATAGTTATCACTATTAACAGTTGTTAAACAGAGAAAAATTCTGTTTAATATAAATGAATAAATACAAGATACCGGCTGATTCTTTATTTGAAAAATAAGACTTAAATTGATAAAACATGGTGTTTTACTGATTAGTAAACTAACACAATTATCTTTAAGGAGTGACTGAGAAGAATCAGATATGGTGCAGTGTAATGTTACTGAAATCATTTCTTATCAGCAAAGAGAAAGAGAGGATGGAAGCAGCATCAACTTGCTAAGTTTCCCTGACCTGGGCAGAGAGTACTAATTGACCTTATGGATTAATACAGAAAGGAATTCAGACAGACAATCTGTTAGTGTAAGTTTTAAAAGTATAATATCCAGATTATTTACACACAATTGTCTTAATGTGGTAAAAAGTTATTAAAACATGTCAATTATACATGTAAAATCCTCCTTGTGACAATAATTAAACACATTTTAATTTTAAAATGAATATTAAAATATAGTTTACCAAGTCACTCATATTATCATGTTATAGTGAGTAAAATTTACATATTTAACTAAAACATATTTAAGGCCATAACATCTTAGTGTACTTAAACTTCCTATATTCAGTGACAGCTATTGAAAAATATACTTTTGAATTTATTTCATTTATAGGTATGATGGTTTATTGGTATTAACTGTCATAATTCATCTTTGTCTGCATACTTATGTTTCTTGCTCCATGATCTTAAAATAACTATCTCCCATATTTTCATTCTTAAGTGAGATAAAATACTACTAATATTTAGAGAAAACAGTAATACTGAGAAAGAGATAAGGAAGTTTTCTTTTTATTTCTCCTTTAAAGTCATCTATAGACTTATTTTAAAAGTGAAAAATAAAGAATATCCTGAATTTAATCAGTAATTTAAGATTCTTATTTAATTTATATTATTTTTCATATAGAAGTAGGCCAATAAAAGTTTATTTGCATTAAGATGTATCATGATTTTAATGTTTTAAAGAAACAGAAATAGACATGCGCTTATGAGCTGACATATCAAAATGTTGAGGCTCATTTGTCATTTATCCATGTCTAATAAATACATTTTTAAAAAGAGATAGTTAAGAAATATTTTTTGGTTTGGTGTGATCGTACAAGTAACTTTCACCTGGTATAAATGTTAATATCTGATTTCCAAAATCCTGTATCTAAAGGACAGAGAGTTTACCAAGACTTTCATGTATTTAAAAAACAATTTGTTTTAGAATTCCAACCAATAATTAAAGCATAGCCTGTGTTTAAAAAGAGTCCATAAAGTAAGAGAATTTTCTTGATCTATAGTTACTCAGAAATCAGCACAAAAAGAAAAAGAAAAACATTAAGAGAAAGAAAGTTCAAGCGTGAATGTCTGAGTCTGTGGAAAGCTAAGTTAATGTATAGCCTCTTATCACACAAAGAGTTTTCTCTCCTTTTTTCTTTTTTCTTTTTCTTTTTCCCCTTTGGACAGAGTCTAACTTTGTAGTTGTGACTGGCCTAGAACTTATGTACTCTGAGATTGTCTCTAACTGACGGCAATCCTCCTGCCTCAACTTCCCAAGCACTGGGATTATAGATATGTACTACCAGGCTCAACAATGTTTTTCATTCCATAATTTTAGAAAGCATGATGAGGTGGTTTAAATGGCCTTCTATTTTAGAGAGCTGGTATTTCCATTCTGCTATTTTAATATGCTTTAGCATTTTTCATTATATCTATATCTACCCTTCCTTATGCCTTGATTTAGAAATTTCAATTATGATCCTTTCTAACTAATAAAGAAAACAAATTTTAACAAATTCACAAATGATGTATACTTGATACAGGCGTTCATTTAAAGAACAATGCTATTAAGTATCTACAATTACAGACCTGATAAAATATAAATCGTGATGCAATTAGGTACGTATATCATTCAAGTTTAAACATGGATTATTATTATCTGGGAAATGATTTAAAAAAACATAAAGAGATTTAGGTTTTAAATGCAATTGTACTGATGCACTTAACAAAGCCAACTCAGCTCAAAATAAAGGACTGTTTCAGAAACCGGAGTAAATGTAACAAGAATATTTAATGTTCTCGAGGTTTGTATTCAGAAATGAGAGACAGTCTATTCTGGAAGAAGAGAGCTCCTCCATGTAATGCAGCAGTGTTTTCTTTCTAATCATGGTCACGGTCCTGACTTCTCAGTCGTCACTAGGACTTAGCGAAAGTTTCCTTGAATAAAATCCTAATATCTGGATCACAACCCCAATCATTGTTAAAATAGTCATTGTCAATACTAAGGACAAAACAGAGTGCAGCTAGCCACTGCCTCCCTTTAAATCTCTTTCTTTCCACATAAGCCCCCAAAACATGTTTGTTTTGGCAGCAACTGGTGAACGGTACAAAAGGAGAAGTTAAGGTGGAGTGACTAATGTCACCGGCAATACTGATAGCCACATCAGCTGATCTGCAGCTGACTAGCCTGAGGTGGAAGAATGCAAGGTCAAAGAGTGGCATTCCTTCTGCAGCTAAGTGTGTGAGAAAGCCAGAAACATCCAGAAACAGCCTCAGGGTCTTGAGATTATCCAGTCACCAAAGGTGACCTTCCCAAGTCAGGAGGCAGATCAGAAAAGCCTTCGCATGCAACTACAGGGCCACCCATGCCTAGGGCTTCGAGTGAAGCCAGGTCCATGGGCAACTTCGAGAAATTCTATTGTATTCTTTAGTATTATAAGCTAACACTGCTGGAAACATATAAAACAGCCAAAATAACATTAAACAATTAAAAGGTAAAGAAACAGCTCCCATTACCTTAGAATAAAAATAAAAAGAGAAAACGTTAGTCCAAATTGATTTTTTTTAAAATACCAAAGCTTTAGCAAAAATATTCAGTGAATGAATATTATTCACATATCTTTGAACTAGGGATGTAAATTGCCTACTTTCCTATTTGTGTCGAAGAGGAAAAAAGTCTACTGGCATGGAAAAGAAATAGAATCTGTTTGCTGTTGTATTAAAAAAAAAAAAATAATTACTAAGACCCACAAAGGTAAAATGTATTGCAAACACCAATCTATATCAGTCAAAATTTCACCACACACAGGTGTGATACTACTGAGGAAGATGTGTAGACAGCGGTGAGGGGTTGGGGAGGGGTATGCAGGGGGCAAGTCCTCCAGCACGGAAGGTAGAAACCTACTTCCCGTCCACCTTCTGTTCTCTGAAATCAACCGCACACCCGGTGCTTGGCAAACTCTGTGTTTACGCGGGATTAGGATGGAGGGACGTGATGTAAGGCCCTGAGGAGCAGACCTCAAAGAACTCCAGCTGGAGAGTGCGGGACTGTGCCTGAGCCAAAGCCGCTCCATTCTGAAGCTCACTAGGAGTGCGCAGCTACCATGGGCCGCTCCCAGCCCATGCCTGAGTACCCAAACCATAAGAAAGCAGATTGTTCCTGAATCTCATCACTGATTTTGGACAAGAGCCCTTCCTAGTTGTTAAATTGTTTATATTCAGTTGTTGCCCTTGGGGAAAAAAAAAACTGAAGACAAAATTATGAATGTGCTTCAAAACTAAGGTTGCTGCAAAAAAAATATATCAGAAATTGAACTCATGGTTAAATTCAGTTTTAAGAAATTTTTAACTTTCTAGGATATGGAACTGAAGCAGAATTGTTAGAATTACAGAGAGATGGATTTTTTGTTGTTGTTGTTGTTGTTCAATATAACCTTCAAGAACTAATTAAAACTCAACTTCCATTGTATGTATGGACCAACACCGAGAACTGTGTCACTCTGACTTCACTCAAAAAAAAAAGTGTATTTTAAATCAGAGAACAGCAGTTTTTGCAACAGAAACAGGAGAATGCACCGACGTTAAAAAACTACAACTATGATGGCCCCAGTTCCCATGATGCCTCTCGGGTTATTGCTCTCAAACAGACTGCTTTCTGTCACTGCTAATTCTACTTGTCAGTTTATTATTCATCCAGCTGTGGATTTTCCCATTTGGGTCACTCTCTACTTTGTCACACAACTTGGGGTGCCTTTCCTATCCTTTTCTAACATGTAGACTTCCACTTAAAAATAATAAGAAACCAACCCTTTCTAACCAGGACACTGTATCATCACTAAACTATATTCTCTTTCAAAGACCGATTTAGAAATTCTTTTCCCCCCACATTCATGTCTAATTTAATACATGCAAAGTCTCAGTGTAATCCTTCTCTGTCCATTGTACTTTTATCTTTTCTCTTTCATGAAAAGAAATACATCTTCATTGAGGTTCATTTCAAAGCCACATCACCCTAAACACTAAGACTCATTTATCTTCTTTTAGATCACTTCTTCAAAACCCATTTTTCACCATCCCAAAATACTATCATAATTAATGATGGTAATCAATACTCACAGACTGCAATCAATAACTTCATCAAAAAAAATTCATGACCTCCACTCGTCTCTTATTTCTAAAGTAATTTTCTTACAACTTGAACTTCATGGCCACTGTGACTACCTCCTTTACTGAAGTCTTCAGCATTGATACTGTATTGCAAAACTTGAGATTCTTATCTTTTGTATAGTCTTTGATGTCTTTTCTATCAATTTTATTCTATAATCTCTTAGATATTGGCTAGATCCTTGACACATCTTTTAAATGAATGGTCATCTCCCAGCCTCTTGCCTACACTTCTCCACACATCCAGTTCTTCAACAGAAAGCTCAGCATAATTCTAATTTTGGTACAAGCAACTGAACACAGGGTCCTTTTGCTCTGTCGAAATAGGAATAGTGGGCAGGTAAGAACTGCCAGCAACCCCAGGCTTACAATGCCCAAGGTCTAAATGCAGGACTGGTAGACTCACAGGCTCACTGTTCTAATCTATGAGTTAGGAGCTCTTTGCTCAAAAATTTTAAAGCCCAATGGCTCCGGATACTCAGATTGGAGGCTTACAGACTGGGACTGAACCATGGGAAGGCCTCGCATGGGACCGCCATTGTAATTCTAGGATTCTAGAAGTGGTGAGGAGCTGTCACAGAGCAGGCAGTGGTTGCTTGTGTCGCAGCTCTCAGATAGACCTTGGGCGCTGAAAGACCCTTAGATATCTGATCTCTACATTGAGTGAGCACTGCTCCAGCTCTTGGACTTGAGATGCCTGAGAACCTTGGTCTTTATAAAATCTTGACAGTTTCCTGGAGCCCTCTGCACAAATAAGAGTGTGTAGTTTCTCATACCTGGGCATAGCTCTCTGACTTTTTACTGTCTCCATTCCATGTCATTTCTGCCCTGGTCACTCTTAAGGTCTTCAGCTGCCTTCTCGTCACCACTACCCCTGATGTTGCTTCTGCCTTTACCATGGCTACCATTCTAAAGCCATTCCCACCATCTTTGTTTCCAACTCACCCCACCCTACTAATCTTAAAAACCCAAATAGGAGATTAAAAAAAAAAAAAAAACAAACCAACCCACCAGTGACAAGACATATTTGCTTGTACTAAACATTCTATTAACACTGAAATAATCTCATCCTCCAACTCTTTTCATACTCTCCTATGAGTATGGCACTCCAGAAAGGCTTTTTAAAAGAGAATTAGGAGACTTACTTAGGGGATAAGAATTTCCAGGGAAGGCAATAAGAGGGAAGCCTCACACTGAAGGTCCATGTACTCCAGCTATGAGTGTGACCAAACACAGCATCCTGAACTGACTTAAAGCCTTATGATATCTTTTTTTTTTTTTTTGTAGATCAACTACAAAGTTCTCAATTGTGAACTTCTCAAATGATAATGTTGTTTCCAATGGAAGAGTTGAGCATGCCTGACAGACCCCATGGATCACAATGGTTTCAACTCTTGCTTTCCTTTCCTTTCCCAAACATTTGCACTTTATGAAGGCATATTAGCTGTTCCCTGGTGCCCCGGAACCTCAGTCTCCTGCTTTTGAGATCTGCTTATGATTACAAAAGGTACCTCCACCTGTTGGGAAATTGCCAGGCTCTCTTGTCTCTGTGAAGATTCTTAGAAGAGAAAGAAGGAGAGGAAAAGTCGAGCTACAATTTGTGTTCATCTAGGAGAGAGTAAGCATCACACAAACAGGACACTGATTCTCTTCTACAGTCCAAAAATTCCTTAAAGAGTAGTTATTTATGATATTATAAAACAAATCCAAAATGGCCATCCTACCAAAAGCAATCTACAGATTCAATGCAATCCCTATCAAAATACCTACACAATTTTTTAAAGACATTGAAAGTTCAATTCTGAACTTCATATGGAAAAACAAAAAAACCCAGAATAGCTAAAACAATCTTGTACAATAAAAGGTGCTCTGGAGGAGTCTCCATACCAGATCTCAAACTGTACTATAAAGCAATATTAATTAAAACAGCATGGTACTTGCACAGCAACAGGCTGGTTGATCAGTGGAATCGAATCGAAGACCGAGATATGAATCCCCACACATATGGTCATTTGATTTTCGACAAAGAAGCCAAATCCATTCGATGGAAAAGGGATAGCATCTTCAACAAATGGTGCTGGTCTAACTGGATGTCTATGTGTAAAAAAATGCAACTGGACCCATATTTGTCACCTTGTACAAAACTCAAATCCAAGTGGATTAAAGACCTCAACATAAAACCAGAGACACTAAGTCACTTAGAAAAAAAAATGGGAAAGAGCCTGGAACATATTGGCACAGGAGACAACTTCCTGAACAGAACACCAACAGCCCAGGCATTAATGTCAACAATTAATAAATGGGACCTCATGAGGCTGAGAAGCTTCTGTAAGGCAAGAGACACTGTCAAGAGAACAAAGCGACAGCCTACAGACTGGGAAAAGATCTTCACCAACCCTACATCTGACAAAGGTCTAATATCCAAAATATATAAAGAACTCAAGAAATTAAACACCACCAAACCAAATAACCCAATTGAGAAATGGGGCATGGAACTAAACAGAGAATTCTCAACAGAGGAATATCAAATGGCTGAGAAACACTTAAAGAAATGCTCAACCTCCTTAGTCATCAGAGAAATGCAAATCAAAACAACTCTGAGATTCCATCTTACACCCATCAGAATGGCTAAGATCAAAAATTCAAGCAACACCACATGCTGGCGAGGATGTGGGGAGAGAGGAACACTCCTTCATTGCTGGTGGGAATGCAAACTAGTACAACCACTTTGGAAATCTATCTGGTGCTATCTCAGAAAAATGGGAATAGGGCTTCCTCAAGACCCAGCTATTCCACTCCTTGGAATATACCCAGAAGATGCTCCAGCACACAGCAAGGAAATTTGCTCAACCATGTTCATAGCAGCCTTATTCATAATAGCCAGAACATGGAAACAGCCTAAGTGTTCCTCAATAGAAGAATGGATAAAGAAACTGTGGTACATATACACTATGGAATACTATTCAGCTATTAAAAACAAGGAATTCCTGAAATTTGTGCATAAATGGATTGAGCTAGAAATGATCATAATGAGTGAGTTAACCCAGAAGCAGAAAGACTCAAATGGTATATACTCACTTATATCTGCATATTAGCCCAAAGGGGCATGTCCCACGAAAGCCTTCACTCACCAGGAAACTGAGACAGAGGGGAGGACATTCTAGTGGGACTCTAGATGAGAGAATCATGGGAGAATGGCAAAGTAGAAGGATCCAGAGGGTCCTAGAAGCCTACAAGTAGAACATTATGATAGGCAGATTTGGGCACAGGGGCCCCGCTCAAACTAAGGCACCAGCCAAGGACAATACAGGCAGTAAACCTTAAACCCCTACCCAGATCTAGACAATGGACAGAACATTCTCCACAGTAGAGTGGAGAGTGGGATATGACTTTCTCACGTACTCTGGTGCCTCACCTTTGACCATGTCCCCTGGAGGGGGAGACCTGGTGGCACTCAGAGGAAGGACAGCAGGTTACCAAGAAGAGACTTGATACCCTATGAACATATACAGGGGGAGGTAATCCCCCTCAGGAACAGTCATAGGGGAGGGGAATAAGGGGAAAATGGGAGGGAGGGAAGAATGGGAAGATATAAGGGATGGGATAACCATGGAGATGTAACAAGAATAAATTAATAAAGGAGAAGAAAAAACAACAACAACAAAAAAAACAAATCCAAAATAAGTTCTAAAACGAAAATTGAAGATTTTAACTTTGTAAGTGCAGTAAATCCAGGATTTAGGTGTTAACATCTGGTGAAAATTCAGTTTGCTTTGTTTTGCTTGCTCTGTGTGTGTGTGTGTGTGTGCGTGTGTGTGTGTGTGTGTGTGTGTGTGTGTGTGTGTGTGTGTAATTTTTGCTTACTTTGAGCACCCAGCATTATGTCTTATAAGAAATAAAATTTCCTGACTTAGTACAATTTCTATTTTATGTCAAGTGTCGTCAATATCTGAAGGCCAATATTCATATTTAGATAATGCCCCACCCATATTTCTAACACAATATCTCTTCCATGAGCTGGATTGGGAGGCACGTCACTCTCTAAAGGGCAGTAAGAAGGCATCACCATGGATATTCATGCTTCTTTGTGAGCTGATGTAGGCCATCTAGATAATCCCAAAGTCGCTTTCTCAGACTGGAAGGTAGCCGGAGCAATTTATTTAGTTTTCTAAGCCTGCTGAGACATCACACTTTTCTTCAGTGATAGCAAATGTCACCAAAATTCCCTCTGCACAGTGAAAAGGCTGCTGGGAGGCCGATGTCTTTGCATTTCTGCTCTTGATTACACTTGTGTGGTACCACTTCTCCAAAGCTATTTTAAGCATCCTCTTAGGTTACAGTAAGCTACACGGTAAATCTAATTACACCTACCCAGAGGGTAGAAAGCACCTGAGAAAGCACTCTCTAATCTACTCAAGAAAAGATGCTACTATTGGCTTTAAAGCACTTGCCAAAACTTTTATTACATAGTTATTTATATTTCTAATGCCATATCTTCCACTACACACACACAAAAACCACAAGGGCACATGGATCTGTTCCATACATAATACCTTCCACAGTGCCCAAATTTTCAATAAATGATGAACAAATGGAACAAGGAACACAGAGAGAACTAAGTTTACACACATGCAATTTTATACTCGTGCAGAAAACTAGCATGCACTCAAAGAGACTCTGAGTCATAGCACACTTAAGCACAGACTTCCAATTCAAGTGGAATAGATTTAATGCTAGGTTTGATACTTAAAGTTCTTTGAAAAGAAAATTAGTGGGCCGAACTTCCTAAACCTCCGTTTCCTCATCTGTGGGATGTGAGTAGTTACAATAAATAAAGGTAATGCTTACAGGAACATGGCAGCATGGAACATGCAGCAGGAAGCAGGATCTACAATCATTTTTTAACATTTATGTCACTTTTAAGTGAATTATATTAATCTAAATCATCCTTTAAAAACTTGACAATATAAATCTATCTTAAGCATATATGGGCAGTGATAACTCATCAATAATTCATAGTACTTAAATGGACCACTCAATTTCTTCATGCCTACTTTTCCAATTATTACCAGCATTCTTAACAAATTCCTTTCAATTAAATTCTAGCATGCTTTGCTGTGTGTATTATGTCCTCCTTATTATTCACAAGCATGCTGCAATCTGTCTCATCTGATCCACACACCAACAGTCCTAATTCACTGACATGTCAATTCTCTGAAGCACACTTCAAACTCCCCCCCCAGATCACTTCATATATACATTCCTGAACCCAGCAACTTTGCACTTTGTCGTGAAGTCACTCTTGACTGTGCTTTCTCTCCTGGACCACACCTGCCTTGAGGTTTTGCCTCCCGAATAAAGAATCAGACCTGATTTTAATCCTTAACATTTATTCAAATATCCACCCAATTGGTTATGTGCTAAGACTCAACCATATACCAGGTACTGTTTTAGGGGGACAGAGTCACAAACCTGGATGCAGTACAGTCCTGAAGTATCAAAAAGCTCGCAACTGGGCTGGGGGAACGCAAACAGAGAAGCAAATAATTGCAGAAAAATGCAGAAACTGAACCGAACATAAGTATCATGGCTTTCGTGTGAAGACTGTAAAAAGCTGTCTAGTCAGCCTGGATGAATGAAGGACATGGAAAGACCTTGAGAAAATAAAGTAGGGGAACCATCTTAAAGAGAGTAATTTAGAGCTGGAGAGGTAGCTCAGAGGTTAAGAGCACTGACTGCTCTTCCAGAGGTCCTGAGTTCAAGTCCTAGTAACCACATGGTGGCTCACCATCCATAATGGGATCTAATGTCCTCTTCTGGCATGCAGGTGTACATGCAGGCAGAGCACTCACTGCATTCATAATAATAAATAAATGTTTTTTAAAAACAACTTTGTTTAAAAAAAAAAAGAGAGAGGAATTAAAATCAAAACCACTTTGAAGTTCTTGCATCATTGATGGTAGGACTGCAAACTTATGTAGCCACTATGGAAATCAGTTTGCCAGTTCCTCAGAAAGAGGGGAATCCATCTACTTCAAGGTCCAGCTTTACCACTCTTGGGCGTATATCCAAATGATGCTTCATCCTAACACAAGGACACTTGCTTAACCATGTTCATTGCTGCTCTCTTCACAATAGCCAGGAATTGGAAACAACCCACATGTCCCTTAACAATAGAATGGATAAAGAAAATGGAGTACATCCCAGCACTCAGGGAGGTAAAGGCAGGTGAATATCTGTGAGTTAGAGGCCAACCTGATCTACAAAGTGAGTCCAGGACAGCAAAGGCTACAAAGAGAAACCCTGTCTTTAAAAATAGGGTGGGGAGAGAATGTAGCATATTTATACAATGGAATATTACTCAGCTGTTAAAAAAAATGCCATCATGGAATTTGCAGATATCATCCGGAGTGAAACCCAGAACCAGAAAGCTAAATATGTCATGCATTCACTTATTAAATCAATGGTTACCAAGCTACAAATCTGTAGACCCAGAGAGGTTAGGCATAAAGTAAGGGACTGGGGGGAACACATAGGACTCCATGGATGGGGAAAATAGATTCTATGGTAAAGTGAGGAAAAGAATGGTGTGAAGGACAGGTGGGGAGGGTGGGGGAGATGGGATTGAGGGAGGGAATAAAGAGAGAGTCAGCTAGAATTAGGGGGCATTTGAGGGGCAGTAGGAAAACTTAGTGCAGTGGAAACCTCCTAAAATATATGAACATGATCCTAGTGAAGTCTCCAAATAATGAGGGAGATGGAGTCCCAATTTGGTACTTCTTGTCACCAAACAAAGTTTCCAGCACTGGGATAGTCACATCCAATTGAGTTGTTGGCCAAAGGGGTGCCATGGAAATCCCAAACAATCCAGGCTGTTGCCAAGACAACAGGTTGCTCTCCACAAACTGTCAGTAGGGCCCCACTGCTGAAGACAACATCCACACAATATATGAAACAGGGAAAGGTAGAGCATGCACCTCCATAGGACCTTCATCCACATGATCTAGTGTCTTTACTATGGGAATGGACCCGGCAGGCTACCAAAAGAGAAGCATAAACACCATCACAGAGTCAAACCCTTTGATGTACAATCTGTCCTGCCTATAAAACATGCCTGGGCAATGGCGGCACCAAGCCTGTGGGAGGAACCACCCAGTCAAGTGACTTGACTTAAGGTACCCTCCAAGAGATGGAATCCACACCCAACACAGATTGGATGACCAAGAACTGGAGACTAGACAGCTCAGAGACTGGGTAAAAGCAACTACTATTGCACTAAAAAAAAAAATAAAAGAAACAGCAAAATGACCCCTAATGATAGGCTGCTGTACTCATAGATCAGTGACTAAGTCAAGCCTCATCGGAGAGGTTTCTTGTCTCTACCAAATCTTTCCCCTCAGAGCTCAGAGAACTTGTAGAAAAGGAAGAAGAAAAAGTATGAGAGCCAGAGAGGATGGAGGACACCAGGGGAAGGGGGGAAGTCCACTGAAATCAACTGAGCAAGCTCATACGAACTCATGGGGACTGAAGCATCAGCACAGGGCCTACATGGGTCTCCACCAGGACCCATGCATATATGCCACAGCTTTCAGTTTTGTACGTTTATGGGACTTTTAAATGTGTGAATGAGTGGCCTCTGATTTCTGTGTCTTCTCTTATGGCTCTTTTCCTTCTGTTGATTTGCCTTGTCCACCTGAGATGTGATGGTTTTTGTTTTATCTTATATTTGTTTTTAAAAAACTATTGAGACAAAAAATGAATGAAAAAAATGGATATGGGAAATAAAATACATTTCTAATTTCTTTTAAAAAAAGAGAGAATGAGGAGGAACCAATGAGGCCAAAAGACCAAGAGCTCATACTAGGCCTGAGAGTTAATATGAAACTCCCAAATAAGTAAATGTATATAGAATGTTAAGATGGTAACTTTACTTTGAAACTCTTTATTAGATAGTAGTTCTGCTCACAAAGTTTGTGTCTGGTAGAAAATGTGTAGAAAAGGTTTAATTAGGCTGTGCTTTATATATATATATATATATATATAATATATATAAAATTATATATATATATTATATATATGATTTTAAGCCATATTAGGATATTGCATACAATATAGTAAATGTCTGAGGTTTTTGGATGTGTATCATTATTGCTGTGTACATAGATATGCTCTGAGATCTCACAATGGGGGAGTCATACCATCACTACACATCCTTCCAACAAAGGCAAACTTCCATATTAATGACATCTAGAAAACAGTCCACCAACACTGTCATTAGCAAGTTTGACCAACACTGGGAAGTATGACCAACTATGCTTCTTCCTTAAGGTCTGGCCAGAGAAAAGCATCAGTGTATCTAATACTACTGACACAGTCTCCCAAAATCAGAAAACATCTACACAAAATAATTGTCTTGAATATAAAAGTAGGAATGTTACAAAGGCTGTATTTTATTTTTTAAAAAAAGACTAATTTGTTTTTATGCTGGCAAAACTGAAGAGTACACCTCAAAATTACTGCATGATTATATGTTTGGAATAACTAAAAGTATTCATTTACAAATACAACTTTACTATGTGCTACAAGGCAAGAGCTGTGTAATTTGGAGCATACTATCTCTACTAAAGAAAATGGCTTTCAGAAAGATTTTTGAATGCATAAATAAGAGTGTTAATTATGATTAATAATAACCTGGAAAATTTGGCAGCTACTAACATACACCTGCTCTGCCAATACAATAGACAAATTAAGTAGACTGCTGCATTAAAGATTTATTAGAAAGGAACGTAGGAATAAGAAAGAGAGAGGATTCCTTCAGCCAATATGAAAAGCCTCTGGGACAGAGATGAAGGAGGCAGCTACCTACACAGTTACTTTTCATGTGCTTCTCCTCCAAGTTCACACCAGTACCTACATTTGCTAATAGCCATCACGCCTCAAATGTCTAGGGAACTTGAAGCATAAAATATTACACAGGATGATTTCAAGTAATATGCTTGAGATTTTAGTTTGCTCAGGAAATTTTAGCTTAATATCAAAATATTTTTATTTTAATTTTTGTATGATGCCCTAGAAAAGAATCTTAGAGTGTCAGAATCTTTTTGAGGTTGCCTAGATGAAAGGTAGCTATTCTCAATTGTCGATACATGGCAGCACTTGGTTTTGATAGGGGCTGCCAAAAACTTTCATTATATCTGTCAATCAAATGGTAAAAGGGGGGAAAATCATCGAGAAAAATCCTAAACAATTGCAAACACTTGGCATGATAAATTGTTTCAGTAGTCAGTAGTGTCATGGGTCCTCTTGCTATTTGGGAATATAAAATCCAAGAGTACTTTGGGGGAAAAAAACACTCTTTTTTTTTCAGAACTCTAGTCATTTAGGTTTTTGTAACAAGCAAAATAATGACATGGTTTAGAAAAATGAAATTTGAATTTTCTTCCTCACAGTGTGCAAACAGTGCAAGATAATATAAGTTTACATTATGTACAACAAAATAGGGACATTTGAAAAAAAAAGTTAAAGAAACCACGTAAGTTGTAATCATGAAGTGTGTTCCTCCCTCAATCCAAACACTGAAAACAGAAAAAAGAAATCACTGGATCTTTATGGGCAGCTTCTTAAAGTTATGCCTCCATTTTTCCCCCTAGCAAAGACCTCTTAGTTCCTCTCAACTGTTTACATCAGGAACAAGGTAAGAAACAAACAGCAAAGATCACCCCAACTCTTGGGAAGGTTTTGAACCCAGATAGGGTATAAGACACTCGGACCTCACATCCACCTTGCACAATATACCTCTGAAATTGGCCATTTTGATCTTTGTCCTTTAATAGACAATGTCAGTGAAATGCTTGCCGAAGTTTCTGGGGCTTAGCTAGGGAACTGGTGAATGTGAGGAGGAGTCCTGAGAACTCTTGGTTTTCAAGGAAGTTTGAGAGAACTAGTAGAAAACCTGAAGATGCGCAGTTGTGGTATGTGAAGGTGTGGTGCTCTCATGGACTGAGATTTTAAACTGTAAAATGACTACTTAATGTTGACTGAGAATTGTAGAGTCCATTGAAGTGGGAAATCTACACACTCAGGGTCAGAAGGTTGGGAACAGCCATTTTGTTTTGCTCTAGTCCCTTTGACTATATGCTCCCTGTCACAAAGACCATTACAGATATAGATTGTGTTTTGCTTATCTGTTTTAATATAAGAACTTTAAACAAGGGAGGATTATGTCAGGAGTACAATAGTGCGCTGTTTTATAGCAAACAAAAAAAATATCATGGAACACACTGAAAATTAATTTCCTTAGAAAAGAACAAAGACACTGTGATGAATAGTCTTGGTTGTCAACTTGACTAGATATAGAATCGACTAAAAGACGAGCCTCTGGAACCCTTGAGGGTTTGTGGTGGCTACATTCACTGAAGCGAAAACAGCCACCCTGAATATAGGTGGCACTTCCAGTGGTGGCCGAGATAGTCAGAAGATGAAGGGGAAATGTCTGCTCTTTTGCCTGCTTGCCATTGTGCATCCCGCTGGAGCATGCATCTGTGATGCTTTCAAGTTCATCTTTGCTGCCTGTGTTATTGTTCACCGATGTCAACTTCAGTCTTCCCATGTGTACTGAAGACAAGTGCTTTTCCAGGAGTCCTGCAGTCCTTCAGCATCAGACTGTGACTGCCAAAGTACCCAACCTCAGGGATGAGCAGTTAGTGTGCTACCCATGTACTACTATTTTACGAGACAATCTAATACAATCGTCCTGTAGGGTCCTAGAGGTTCTAGAGGACCTAGATAATTCAGAGAGTAACAGTGTCAATAGTATTACGAAAGAGGAAACCTCAACCCCTTATTGACATTGTGAAATGACTGAGAATCATTAAGGAACACAGCAACATTTTTAGAATGATTACTCAGGACAAAGAAAAGTCAGAAAAAGAGGTTACAAAGTTTTGCCACATGTATCCTCTTGAGTGGCCACTTCACAGTGATGGAAACTGGATAGGAACTGGACAGGAAAGCAACTGACTGCATAAGTATTTGATGCTAAAATTAAGATGAACTAGTGTAATTCCCATCGGGTCCAACAACCAAGATATGGAACATCTCAGATAAAAACAGAAAAGACATGTAATAACCAATGAAGACCTAAGAAAACACCATGCTGTCCTTATAATTTGATATTCACATAAGTAATGAGAGCTGTACAGTATACACTGTAATGTTTTCTATGAGTTAACTATTGATCAACACAAATAATATGGGTCCTATTGGTCTTTTATAGAACCTTAAAAAATATCCAGAATATAAACATGAATATTTTAACTATGTCTACTAGGTTGCAGATAACCATGCATAGAATATTTTAAGAGAGTCTGACATACATTCTTGGGTCAACCACTGATAAACTGTGTGAATCTGAAAACTTTAATTAACCACTAAAAGTCAGTTTCTTCTTCTCAAATATGAATACTTCACAGGCTTTTTAAGGATTCTGATGTGTTATTTGTAGGAAGTTGAGCACTTGCATGCCATGAGTAATATCTGAGTGGGCATGGTTAATTTCTTAGACATAAAATAATTCTAGACACATCTTAATTTCAAAATTGTGGTTACATAGCTCACGAGACGATGTAGGTCAAGCTGTGCTTCTTTTAAATTCCTTTAATACTTATTAATATAAGAAGATAAAAATCTTAGGAGAATAAAATTTATTTAGAATATGCCACACAACTCTATCAAAAGTTATTTAATGAAATTAGTCACACACATGTCTAAGTGTACACGTAAGATGAGTGTTGCTGAAGTATACTGCATTGATATGTTAAGTCATATGTAAAGACCTAAAACAGGCACATTTGGATGTGAAAGCGTTTCTGAGTGCAAGATACAGCTCGTCCTTTTTCTTGAGAGGGATACTATGATAGCCTCCTGGAAAATACCCCAGCATAAATATGTGACTTTAATAAGAAATACAAAAGATTATGTCAAGGAAATACTTTCTTCTGATGGATGGATGAAGTCAGAAGCATTCTCTCTTCCTCCTATAAACACACACTAACTAGTCTTTGCCCAGAAGAATTCATCCAAAAGGAAAATTACATAAATTAGTACACGTCTCCTACAGACCCTTCACACAATTAACCACTATATGCTTGATACCTGGATGTTTTCAAACACTAAAACAAGTTTCCAACTGCTTGAAATTTCATAATTTTTTCTATATTGTTCAGTTAAAAAATGGTGTACACATAATTAATTATTAAAGTCCATTTTTAACATTCTCTAGAGGCCAAAGGGACGCCATTCTGGGTTAGCGGATTCTCCAGTGTGTAATGGGTTCTAGCTAAGCTCACTTGCTACAAAGCTAAGGAATTTGTTTCAGCTAGATTTCCAATGGAAAGAGAATTGAGGGAATAAGTCAGAAAGGCGGTGTTAATAAGGGGCAGGAATTCAAGCTCTGGTCGTACATCCTGTACCTGTGTATAGCAGAGGACTTTCCAATTAGGGCCAACAAGTAGAAAGCTGGTAAGTTCCAGCTGAGATTTATAGGGAGAGGTCAGCAGCCCGTAATGAGAATTGGGAGCACATACATCCAGCCACAACACCGTTAGTATAAGCATAGTTCTAATAGCAAGAGCTAATGGCGCCACAGCAGTAATAAATAATGGACGCAGAATATTCTAGCCTCAGGCCTCAGGAAGAGAACAAAGTTTCCACTAATGCTAGCTGAAGGGGCTCTAAAGGAGCTGTTTCATTCTAAGTGTATCGGCTGTGTGGGATGCAGAAATCCCAAGAGGCAAGAAACCACTTTTTTTTTTTTTAGAAACCACCTTTCATTGCAGCCGCTTCCTTCCCTCAATCTAATTTACACCTCTGCCCGTTTCTGAAGAAGGGGAAGGGGAGAAAGGAACAAAGGAGAGAGGGAAGGATGCAAAAAAAAAAAAAGGATGGAAGGAAGAGAAGACGGAAGAGATATCAGTGCCCACTTCCTCCCCACTTGCTGTATGTCATCAACATGTTTTAAAAAGCAATCAACTCTTGACAAAGAGTCCCTCTTTGGACTTTCATAACATTCATGAGTCTTCTCCTGGGTCTTTCTATGACCTTATTCAGAAAATCTGGTTTTACAAAATGGCTTGCTAAGATAGGTTATGAGGAGGCCTGCCTGTGAATCACAAATATAATAAGGGTCCTCACCTTCCACCTCAGGCCCAGGAGCTCTGCCTTGTCACCCTGGCCTTCCTCCATTAATAATTCCTTTAGGATTTTTTGGCTCACTTCTTCCTCCAACCAATTCCCACTTGCCTGTACTATCTTTAAAGACCAAGTCCATGGCTCTACACTGGTGCCGGTGCCACTGCAGTGTCCCTCGCCTCCTACAAAAGCACTGCATAAAATCTCCTGTATCCTGCTACCACGATAGTTTTGAATAGTTTATCTTCATTCAGATAAACAGCACACATGCTGGAATGCCATGGCATGCACTGCACATCTGTAAGTCAAACTGTAGATTGTCCATGTGTAAACAGTGTCAGCAGTTGGAGGTGTCCTGCCTGCCCTTCACGGCTCTCTACAAGCCGCTCTGAAGCATTATCTAACAGCACAGTCCTGGGACTGGCATAAAAGCAGGGACTCACATGGCCCTAAACATGTTGACTGCGGGCAAGTTAAGGAACCTGCTAAGTGTGGTTTCCATGTTTATGAACTAGGGTTAATGCCATTAACTGCCATGGAAGGTTACTGAACATGAAGTTCAAATAAAGTACACAGCCTGGCGGGAGTATGTGCATCATCAAGCTGAGCAGTTTAATTGGTTGTAATCAGCTTGTGCCAATTCTGTAGTAAGAGATGGACATAAAAGTGCAGAGACACGTGCTGTTGACACATCACTGAATGTGAGACACATGGGATGTCAGTGGTGGAAGTAGCCAGTGAAGTGGCAACGCCACTTTTCTTTCATCTGAGGACATATGTGATGCAGCTTTGGGATTCTGCACTAACGGAAGTGTTAAGCCCATGAGTGTCTTGTAGCTGCAATGTAAACACAGCCCTGCTAGTTTACAGCTTCTCTCAGATCCAAGGGGCACAAAACACAAAGGAGAGCACACTTGTAGAAAGTTGATATAGGCAGACTCATTTTGTACAATAAAAGCACAACTACATTGGAGATTGCCATATTCTGATCAGAGTTGGGGAAAAGTATTTCAAAATTCTGTCATCTCCACCCTGAGGTGTACATCATAATTGTTCTTTGACTTTAGAGTAATGAAAGCTGGTAATTAGGGTGTCCTGTCAATGGCAGCATGCATTCCTTGTCGTGAGGTGACACAGACAAGAACCATCTCTTCTGAATGGTGATGTCCAGCTATCTCCTCCCCTCCCCGCCTCCCTCCCCCCCCCCCGGGCCCACAAGAGTTCTCCAACCAGCTCTCTGTCCAAATTGCTTGTTTCGATTGCCTTAGTCACTCAGAAACATATAGTTAGTGCTTGCTCTGAATAGGAAATAAAAAGGGCTCACTACTGAGTGTTCCCCCTGGTGTTTTGTAAATAAAGGAGAAATGTGCTGTTTCCCCAGGGAGATTATACTGGATTTTAACTGGGAACAAACTAACCTGCAGCAGGTATTTAAAAACCTCAAAAACATGAATGCCTTTCATAACTGGCAAGGTGATAATGATTTAGTGCTGGACTAGGTGTCTAGACTCAGAGCATCAGGATGCATAGGTTCCCAGCACCCAGAAGGCACAGGATCAATGGGCATGGCATTTCAGCGAAGGGTTTGCTACATGCTGTGTCCTAAGAAACCCACAGGCTACCATAACCCTAAGCTTGCACTGAACACAGGCTGCAGATGGTGCTAATAAGTATCACCACCAAAGACATCATCCAAAGTACTTATAGCAATGGACTCCAGAAAGTTACTAATATTCCAAATAGGAATTTAGGACAATATGGCGAAACCAGTCTTTGTTGAGCTCAGTCCCAGCTTTCTTCTCCTAACAAATGTTTCCATCTTTTTCAAGTTTGAGAATCTGCTGCTCTGAAACATTGCTTTGTCAGGTACCTGACTTTTCTAGAACAAATGCGAAGAATCTATTTTCCTCTCCAAGGTCTAGTGTAGCACTAGAGGGCCTCGTGTCTTTGCCGAAGCTACGAGCCCAAATCGAAGGAAACGAATCAATTTGCTAATAATATGAAGAAATGGCCTTCTGGTGCGTCCATCTCTTCAGGAAGTCAAATGAAGTCAACCTCACATGACAGTCCCTTTAAGAGCTACCTCACTCTGGACCCTAACACTAGGAAATGCTTTTGAGCTTCAGCCAGAAATTACCTTCCCAGATATTATGCAGCTTCCAGTTCCATCTGAAAATGAATGCAGTCGGTATGCAGCAATTCCAGGCTCGAAGTCATTATGTTCAAGTTACTGATGGGCCAGATACCTGACAGACATCTGTCTTATTTCTTTATTGTCGTGACAATATATATAACCAGGCAAAAGCAACTTGGAAGGAAAAAAAAAACATTTAATGTGGGCTTTTATTGTCAGAAGGTGAGTTTATAACCGTCACAGCAGGGAACATGGCTACAGACAGGCAGGCATGGTGATGGAGCAGTAGCTGAGAGCGTACATGTGATCCACAAACACAAGTCAGTCAGTCAGACAGACAAACAGACAGACAGAGACAGAGAATTAACTGAGGATAGCGTCGGGTTTTGAAACCTCAAAGCTTAATCCCAGTGCCACATATCCCCCAACTAGGCCAAACCTGCTAATCCTTCCCAAACAGTTCCATCAGATCAAGCATTCAAGTACACGAGACCTTAGGTGCCATGCTCTTCCAAACACCCTAACCTTATGGGTGTAAATATACTACATGGAGTTTGTGCAATAAACAAAACTGCCTCATGATGCATTTCTCAACCTGTATCCCTGTCACTGCTAGCCATGACCAAAGGTATTTCCTCCTCCATGTGTACTAGAAAGCCACCGATCTTAATTATCTATTTTTTTTCTTATCAAGGAATCAGCTTAAACGTTAACTACCTCCTGGAAATATTATGACTATTTTTATTGTGAATTGATTATTATGAGAAAATAAATCTATTGAAAATGCAACGCTATGTACTCTGTACACATCTTAAAACACTGGGACAATGTTTTGCTTTTTTGTTTTTGTTTGTTTGTTTTGTTTTGTTTTGACTCTGTGCTGAGTGGTTTTGCTTAAAATTGGGAGAAGGATACTGACTTGATTTGAAAGCCAGTGTAAGCCAAATAATTTCCACAAATACTTGCAACAGGGTGCTTTGATGAAAGAGGCTTTGCCACCCTCACTCTTAGCACAGAAAGAACCTCTGATGGTCTGAGCAAGCTTCTCGTTTTCACAGCGCTGGTGAGTGGCCAGCACTTCGGGAGCATGATCTCTCAGCTGGGTTACTACAACCCGCTACAAAAAGGGCTAGAGCACACTCAAATCCACGAAAGGCAGAAAACAGGTTCGTGTTTTCAGAGCGTGCTGCAGGGGAACCAGCTTTTAGGCTCTGCGTTAAGCTGCAGCAATGCTGAGGTTTGTTAAGATCCGAGACACCACACCAAGAAACGCCACTGCAACAGGAGTCACTGTGCCTGGAGTTCAGCCGCATGTACAAAGGAGAAGAGGGTGGCTGCTGCGCTCCTCACACGGTGCGAATCGATTGCCCACTGCTGACTTAGGGCCGCTTTATGTAACGCACTTAGTGTCAGTTGAATAGGATAGAACAGGCAAACTCTATCCTTCTCAAAAAAGTTTAGATTTGCACAAAAACTTAAAAAGCAAGGGAGCGCACAATGAGTTCTTAAGATTTTAATCACTTAATGGGCGCCATGAAGATCCAAAAGGAAAGCGGTTTTCTGGTTGGAGTCACTGAACTAAGCCTCGCCAAAGAAACTGGGATTAGAGGTGCCCTTCAAGAACAAGATGATATCAATGGATATCGATTCCACGGGAACAGAGGAAAAGTTTGCCCACACAAAGGCAGAGGGAAAAATTTAGAGAAGGGCAATAATAGATTTAAAGATTACGAAACACATGCACACATTTTCAAAGAAACTCAGGGTTTAATTTTCTTTCTTTTTTTTTTTTTAACAGAAATGACTTATGGAAAAGTGTCAGTCACTTCCATTCCATTTAAAAGTTGCCCAGAAAATAGTTTATCGTTTTTCATCTTAGTCCTTATGAGTAAAACATTGTTCAGTTTGCTGTTTTATGCATACAGTGGCCATTCTACGCTATTTAAGGAACTCTAGGAAAAGGTATTATGTTAATAGATGCTCAGGAGATAGGTGAGAACCTACTACAGATTGTTGAGAAAATGATCGATAATTTCTGAGTGCTACCTTGCAGGCAGCAGAAACGGAGAACAAATGGTGTAATCAGATGCAGCGTAGAGTGGACTAAATGTCTTGTGTCCTCGTAAATATATATATATGTTAAAGCCCTAAATGAGATGCTATTATGAGCTGGAGCTTTGGGAAGGGGTACGCTCTCTAGTGCCTCCTTTGTGATGAGTGTGCGAGCACAGACACAGCATGCAGGAAACGTGTTCTCTCTCTCTCTCTCTCTCTCTCTCTCTCTCTCTCCTCCACTTAATCCAAGGAGATGAAAAGGAGAACCCTCGCCAGAAACAAACTATATTTATCTTGAATGAATGTCTCTCATCTGAGCAAAACAGTTGTTCCTATTTCCTTATACAGTGGGAGCTGAAGAAACGGATAAACACATGGACAGACATATTGACTGGCAGACAAGCTAACGTGTAAGTTATGTAAATGAAGATAGGGAGAAGTATTTTGGAGGAAACTAACGTAGTCATTGGCTACTTTGACTTCTGTGCAAAATAGGAAAAAATTTAGCTGTTTACCATGTGATATTAATTAGCTGCATAAGCTGCCAGTCGTCAACTGAAGACTTATCCATCTGGCAGTCCCTAAGGTAAATGCTTGGTGGAAAAATATGAAAAAGAGTGTCATTTATTTTCTATCATTACCTAATAGGGGAGGTAGATATATCAGCGTATAATTACAGTCAAGTGTGCTAAGGCTTAGATGAAGTTGAAAGCAGTGAATTCTGCTGAGGGGACCTTGGCGTGACCTTGTAGAGGAAGTACCAACCAGCAACATCATGGAAGAAAAGCAGCTAGAGGAGAAGTTTGGATAAGTCATTTCTGAGAAGACCAAAATACTCAAAGACTTAATTATTGATGGGGGCCAGCAAGTGATGGGTCTCAACCATGGTCAGAAGGGGCATGAATTGAGAGCAGAAGTGCTTAGCAGTATCTGACGACATAAGCTAAAAGTTAAGGATTACAACAACCAGGTCCATGTGTGGTCATTGTAGACCATCAGGCACGAGGAGGAGAAGACTTGATGAAATTTCTAGTAAAAATTAGTTTAGCAGCAATAGAGGATCACAAAAGCAAGAGAAGTGATGGGCAGTGGGACAATTCACGCAGAAGATGTGAGCGTTCTGAACTGAACAGACAGCCACAATGAAAGAAAGGGTGTTATATTTACGAATGCATATAAACCAAGCATTTGGTGTAAATGTAGTACGACCACAAGAAGTATTGAGAATGACCCTGACATTTCCCTAATGGAACACTAGCTAAATACTGATTATCAAGTTTGTCAGTCCCACCGCGGTATAGAGACCAGCCCACGTGCCCGTGGCCAGGCCAGATGTACAAGCAGAGAAATCGATAGAGCCTAGAAAACTATGAGCTCAGCAGGAGCTGATGGTGAAGAAAGATGTATTACTAGAAAAGACACATGAGAAAGGGTGGAGGCAAAAGTCTGAATAACAGACAGAAAGAAAAAAAAAAGGAGGTCTCTGGGAAGAAAATAATGGAGAAGAGAGGTTTCATGGACATAAAAGAGAGTGGGAACGGAGTAGAGAAGACGTATTTACCCAGGGAAAAGGTGTCACATATAATCTTACTGCCTTGGAACACCTGGGGGAAAAAACATGTCATTATTCAAATTTTACAAGTAAATTATTGAGGCTGAAGTTTCACTCTAGCAAAATAAACCACAAAATCACATACACAATCAAGAAAGAAAGGGAGGGAGGGAGAGAATAAATTTCATAACACCGCTGAGCAAAGAGGTAGACGTGAAATGTCTACAGCCTAAGAAATCTAAATACTGGCCTATTAAATTTTAAATACTTCTGGAAGGTTTCATTTAATTTTTTTTTCCTAATTAAGTGCAAAAGAAATGAATAGCCTTTTTTTTTTTTCACCACTGAGGCGAGGCCCTGACACAGTGCCACAGGAAATTACTTCTGGTTTAATTCACCACTTGTGCAGACTCCCCTGGGTTCCAGGCCAATGTATGAAGCATAGCATTGTGTAAAGGAGATGAAACGTGTGAGGATCTGCAAGGCCAGCTTCCTCGCCAAGGAGGGAAACGCTTTACCTACAAGACAACCCAGCTGTGAAGCTGAAGCGATGAGATGAATTAAACACTCCACATTTAAAGGTCGAGTACTTCTAACGACCTCCACCCATGTTCTGGCAAGTAGGAAAAAAAATGGCACTAAGTAATATTTATAAATACTCATGAATGTTGAAGAATAGCCTCTTGGTAGGTGTTGAGTCTTACACACTAAACATTCAGATGAAAGCATCAATCCATTTTCTTCAGTGGCAAAGGATATAATACAGTCTAAGGCCCCCCCTTGACTGCATCTGACTAGCCTTTTCCTTTAATCTGACCAAGCTGCCATCAATTGCAACCCTCCAAGGCCAGAGGCAAAAGTCATCGTGGGAAAAGTGGGCAGATCTATGCAGTAGCCAGCCTGATCTCGGGGCCACGCCCTCGCACTCTGGCTCATTTCTGACCACACCCTCACGCTCTGGCTCATTTCTGATGTGAAGCAGACACTTGCTCCACGGGACTGACATCTGTGTGGATTTGCTGCTATCTGCAGCTTCCGCTGGCTCTTGCTTGCTTCAGAAGGCCTATAAATGAGTGCTGTTTGGTTCTTTATCGAGTGGGAATTAGTAAAGAGGGTGAGCTAAGTTGGGTTTCTAGTTAAGAATTTGTGTTTCTGTCTGCCAGGGCCTAGGGCATTATCAAGCATTGTAAACTGGAGATCATTGGAACCTTGCTGGGCTTCACAGCCACTGGGGAATGACTGTTGATAGAAATCCTCAGGTGATGGTTTCTGTTCCCCTAGAATCCTGCAAGTTTACAAGTAGACCGGTTTCTCTGGACTTACCAGGTCTCTCTCTCTCTCTCTCTCTCTCTCTCTCTCTCTCTCTCTCTCTCTCTCTTTCTCTCCTCCCTCCATCCCTCTCTCTCCCTTCCCCCCCTCTCCCTTCCCCCCCTCTCCCTTCCCCCCTCTGTGTGTGTGTGTGTGTGTGTGTGTGTGTGTGTGTGTGTGTGTGTGTAAAACATGTAGATCTCTATTATGCACTGTTACAAGCCTCTATGGCACAGGGATAGACAGTTTGGTCACAACACAGCATATCCCCATGTAGACCTCGCTCTCTATTTGCTTTTCACGCTGTGGCTTGCTGCACATCGGCTTTAGGCTTTGAACTCCAAGGCCAGCACAATGGCTTGGCCCTTTTAACCACCCAGTTTTCCCTATCAGCTACTTTTATTCTCTAGATGTTTCATACCTTCTTATTGATTTTCATATCTTAGTAACTTTTAGATACTTTCAACAAAGGAGTTTTATATCACAAACACAGAGTCCTGCACAAGTTAACTCCAGAAATAAAATGACCAATGTAAAATTAAAAAAAAAATAACTTATTGAAGCTTGATTTCAGGAAACACAGATAGATCCTACAGGAACGGTAACACAGGGGAAATCCCATCAACTGTTTTCTGTTTTATAGCTGGAGTCCAAAATGAGAGATCCCAATAATGGCCAAGGGAGGCAAAGTGATTTCTAAAGCAGAAGAAAAGGTGGAGGTAGAGGCCATGTGCATTACCAAAGACGAAGCTTTGTCATAAATTTGCAGTAACTATGACACTTAGAGACACAACAACAGCAACAACAACAACAACAACAACAACACAAACACACACACACACACAGAGTGCATGTAAGCTATTGTTTTAGGCCAAATGGCCATCTATACAGGCAAATATGGCACTAGAATATCTCTGGCCATCTGGAGGAAAATATGAACATCAGAGGGAAAAAATGAACACTAGAGGGATCACCGAAAATGATTCATTACATGAAAACTTAGTTCACAGTACTGGAAGACGTGCAGGGCACCACTTTTACACCCACCAATCGGAAGAGATGCAGTCAGTGAAATACAAAAATATCAAACAGAAACAGCTTAGTAGCAATAATAGCTAATCTATTAAAACTCAGAACTATCTGTGGAGCTATTACTATACACAAGTGGAAACAAAGTTTTAATCTAGTATAATGCCATTGTATTATTTATATATAAAGTATATAATGCACAAAAGATTTATCAGGTGCTTGATGATGGAAAAATACAATTATAGTCTGACTTACTTTGTCACTATATTGTGTGACTGAAGCATTTGACAAACTTCTACATTTTATTTTAGATGCCCTAAGTTAAGGAGGCACACAACAAGTTAAAGATATTCAAACTAGAAGAAAAATGATTGTGGATTACATGGCATCCCAGCAACCTTCGAGTGGGCTGATAGTGATGTTTGCACATGTAATTAATGGGATGCTTCTAACGTTAGCTTACGCTTCATTAAAAGGCAGCTAGAAGAGCTCACTGAACTATCTTCCTTTACCTACGCTGCACACACAGTGCCATCCATGAGATTCCCAAAGCACACTCACAATCTTTGGGACCAGGGCGTGATAGAGCTAGAGCATTAATTTCCTGTTTACTTCACCCTGAATAACCAGAGAACAAACGGTAAGCGACCCGGAGGTGGGGTAGGAAACGTGGACAAGGTCATGAGTACAGGCAGGTTAGCTCTGCACCTCCTCCTGGCTCAGTCCCAGTCAAAGGCTCACTGGGAATGTTTGAAACTATGCACCTGTCTATCTTCTTTATGAAAGAAATGATACTGTAATGAAAATTAAAATTTAAAAACTGATCTTTGCGTATCCTCACATGTGAAACAAAACTGTGCTCAGACCATACGTTCTGCTTCCCGGTCACAGTCTCTGTAATCTGTGAATAAAAAGGAAGAGTAGCTTGGAAATTCAGGCAATATCTGAAATTGATTAGAGGGTGTCCCAGAGGACTGGGTACACAAGACTAAATGTCAGAGGAAACGTGACCACGGCTGGGCCCCAGGAAGAAGCGTCAACCCGCCATACTTGGCCCAGCAGATGAAGTGGGTATGGCGGGGAAGAGCTTGATGTCTAGGCAGCATAGAAATCACCTCAGACATGGTGTACTCTAAGAAACCTGGATGTCAGCACCTGGGTCTGGGCGCAAGGACTCTGTTAGCCAAGGAATGTGGCTGCGGGGAACGCGGCGGAATTCCAGATCTCATCATGGGATAGAAATGCCAAAAACTCAATGGAATCAGTAAGGGTGTGTTGGAGGCTTCCAGAAACCTACCCTCAAAGTTGAAGGCATGACTGTGTGAAACTCAAGGCCATACGCAAAGGCCTAGGATCCTCTTAGGAAAAAAGTAGATGTTTAGACTACTAATGGGAGTCCTGGGTTCAAACCTCCCTACGAGGAAGCTCTGGGCTTGTGGCGCAGTGGGAAAGCAGTTATGTAGCGCATGCAAAGACCTGGGTTCGATTCCCAGCAAGGCGGAGAACAGTCCCTCCAGAAGTCACTAAGGAGCAGTACTCTGGGAGCCTTGCACTTGCCAGCAGGGAAAAAGACACATTTTAGCTCATGCCAAACTGTACTTGGACTTAAAAACAGGCCAGGTTTGCACGGCGAAGAAAACAAATGAATAAGAAGGCACTGACCTCAGAAACTAGTGTGAACGACAAACTGGTAAAAGGTACTATCAAGCCGGGCGTGGTGGCGCAGGCTTTTAATCCCAGTACCTGAGAGTCAGAGGCAGGCAGATTGCTACACAGAGGAACCCTGTCTCAAAAAACAAAAACAAAAGCGGTAATATCGAGAAGAATAAAAATTGTATGTGCTTCTTCCACTGCAGAGGGATGATCTCTTGTGCGTCGTCTGTTTCTCACTAACAGTCCCGTGTGCTTCCCTTCTGTGGAGTGTTCCTGTTCGTTAAATTTTTCGTACTCCAAAATGCTTAATGGTTCCCCCTCTCCTACAAGGATCTCACTCATTTTCTCTCGTCAATTTTCTTCTCCTTCCTCCTTCACTGTAGACATAGAACTTTGTTCTGCCCTGTTCTCACGAGGGTGAAAGGGCCGACTCTGAGAACAGGCTTTCAGAGGCTTTCGTCATCGACTTCAGGCTGAAGGAACTGAAAACACAAAGCCATCACTTCTGAGATCCACAGACAAGAAATATATCTTCATCCCCTGGGCAAGGTCATGCCTGCCTCCTTAATGCTAACTCTGATGCAGACTGATAATGCTGTGCTGTCTCGTCTTTTGTAAATCTACCTCATTGTCAAGTCAATAATAACCCAAACTTCTCAGAGGAAAGAGCTGTTACATGAAGTGGGAGATAATTTTCCAAGTTGACCTGGCTTGTTTTGTTTGCATCCAGAATTTGAAAACTGAATCTATACTACTCAAAGACGCCCCCATTTTTTTTCCCTGACAAAACTCAGAATAACATACATAATCAAACCTATTTCACAGACAGGAATTTTTGGCACCAGGGAATCAAAATCTATTCAGTGTAGTTTAAGGAAAAGGGGAGAAGAAAAATAAAAATAAACACTGCTGAGGATCAGAAAATGATTGTCCCAAATTCAAGTATCAGTGACAAAGTTTTCTGTCTGACCTTCTCCTGCCTAACCCTCCACATCCCCACCCCTCCTTTCCCCACCCCCACAGCCACCCTCACCCCCACTTCCTCCCCCACCCCCACCCCCACCCCACCCCCACCCCCAGTCTCCTGTCCTCATTCTCAGCTTCTTCTCTTCTTCTCAGGGAAGCCATAGAACATACTGTTGACTTTCTCCCAAAGAAGGGACGCAGAAGCCAGAAGCCACAATCCCCAAGGGCAGCTGACAAAGCAAAACCATACCACTCTGGCCTTCTCTAATAATTGCTCTAAGACCTGGCCATAAGGAGATTGTCTAAGAGGCTGAGGGCAAGTCAGTGATGTGCCGACTGGGCAAGCAAGAAGTCTTGAGTTCAGATCTCTTAAGCCCGGATGAAAAGTCAGGCACGGCAGTTGTGAGTATCCGTACCCGCAGTACTGGGCAGGTGAGTGTAGGATCCCAGAAGCTTACCGCCAGCCAGATAACCAACAGTGTGCTTCAGGCTCAAAGAGAGTCTTAAAATAAATGTGGAGAAGGACACAGGAACACACCCTATTGACCTCTGGCCTTCACATATATATATACATGTGCACACACACACACACACACACACACACACACACACACACTTAGACACTCTCTTTGTGTGTCAGTATCCCTGTCTCTTTGTCTCTCTGTCTCTCCATCTCTTCTTCACAGACAGGATGATAGGCAGTCAGACAGAGAGACAGACAGACAGACCGTAGGTCAGACAGACCACACAGACAGATAGATATTCCTTACTAGCCAGAAAATCCAACCATGTGAACAGACATGTGTGGCGGGGAGCTCCTTCAATTTATTCCTGTTAGATCACACTCATCTGGCCCAATCATTTCTACACAGCTCTATACACTTTATTTCACTTGAAAGCCTAAGGCTTGGGTTATTCAACATTAAATCCTGTGTTATCCATAAAATTATGATTAAATATATGTTTACAGTTTAAATATATACTATTTATCAGTTAACAGAGGCATAAATAGATATGAAGTCACCCTTTCTGCCACTGATGTATCAACTCTATTGGCCTGCTAAGTGTTGAGTAGCTTCATTTTCTGTCACCAGTGGCACTGGAGGTTTCAGAGGCTGGGAATGAGGGCTGGGTATTGACGTGTGGAGTGAGGAGTTCGAACATCCAGTTCCAAGCATCATCTCTATTATTTATAAACTTGGCAAATATTAGTGAATTGTGTTACACCTTACTGTCTTGGTTCTTTTTCTAGAAAAACAATAGAAAGAAATAACAACGGTCCCTCCTAGGTCTATGGATTAGACAAATTAGCATATGAAGTACTCAGAACAGTACCCAAGAAGTGTAACTCATTATTATAATAGACTTGTTATGGATACATGCTCCATTCTTCCCCCATACCCAGTGACTGTCACACTTATGTGCCACACAGCCACCACTCAATGGCCTGTCTTAAACCACCAGAGCCTTGTAAGTCTTGTACACAAGTTACCTCACTGGATTTGTGGACAGGAATAGAGCCTCAGAATTCATCACTAAGAGGTCATGGGACAAATTCAGAGAGTAATAAAGAAGTGATAGCACAAAGGACACCAGGCACGGGTCCTTGCCCTCTCAGTACAATATTAAGATAAATTCATGAGCAATCGTCCAAGAAAAGACGAGCTACTTATATGTTGGCAAGTTCACTGTTTTCCTGCAAACCTTTCAGCTGAAGGAATTTTATAATGTGTCACAGATTGAAGAACACTAACTAGTGAACAATACAAGCGAATACTAGGACAAATAATTTTTAAGCTTCTTTGACTGCATAATTCAGTTTTGCACAGCGAGTCTATGTGAAGTAACCCATTGTGCTAAGTTGTAATTAAGTCTAAATGCAATTCTGAAATTATTTTTTAAAGTGTTCTCCTTGGGATACTATACATCAGGGAAGGGACGAGGCACTACAAGAAAACACTTATCTAAAAGGTGTGCACATGGGTAACTGAGACTTCTGCTGTGCACTTTCAGCTGGAAGGGGACAATCTACCTTAATACACTGACTACATGTGATCTTTATTCTCATTGTCTTCCTGGGCATTAGAACTTAGTGACAGATAATTCTAATGTCTTGTTTCAGCAGATTGGTAAAAGTAACTCAAAGGTCTGAAACGTCCTCTCATGATTCTTGACCATGTGTCACTTTTTTTTTTTTTTTTGGTTTTTCGAGACAGGGTTTCTCTGTGTAGCCTTGGCCATCCTGGACTCACTTTATAGACCAGGCTGGCCTCGAACTCACAGCGATCCGCCTGCCTCTGCCTCCCGAGTGCTGGGATTAAAGGCGTGCGCCACCACGCCCAGCTGACCATGTGTCATTTCTACTCGTCGCTTTTGTTATTAGATATATTTTTTCATAGCTTTCAGACATGCCAGAACAAAATGTCATGAGCTTACTTAGAAACATAATGGGCATAAAAGGACCAGAAGCCACATATAATAATATTATAACTTACCTTAAGCACTGGCTTGATAAATGCTTTAGTACAAGCTATGTGGACTACAGGGTCAGGACATGGTAAGCAACATTATCTAGTAGGTTGGATTGCAAAGTAGGTAAGCATTGAATACTATTGTTCATTACCCACTGCAGCCTATGGGCTGCATCACTGTGGCTATATTAGGAGAGGCAAGTTGGGCCACAGGCATTAATGGATGTTTTCGGTATGTTCAAAATATTCTGTATTTAATACTAAATAAAAGCTTTCTATAAGGCAAAAGGCCACAGGATAGCACAAAATTGGCACAGGCCAATTAACAAATGTGAAAGAAAGCTATAGTTCAGTAATGAAGAATCTGCTCCGGAAGAGCTCAGCATTCTAAGATACTTCTACACGTGATATAGGCATCAACATGTCACTACAGTAAACGGTACTTCTCCAAGGTTTGTGAAGATGGCATGATCCCATCGATAACAAAAGAGCTACTGTGGCCTCACAGCATTGGAGTCCACGTCATTCAAGGTGGAAGGCAATACTTATTTTGAGATTGATAGGGAAAAACTAGTTCTCAAAAAGTATTCTCACCTCAATAAGCTTACTTAAAGTTTTGGTACTACTGTTATTCACTCTACCAAAATAAACATGAACAAATCAAATGATCATAGAGCTTATTGCTTTATTGTAAAGACAGTGGAAATCAGGGTCTCAGTTTGGAATGCACTGTAAAACACTGGATATGCTGCATGCCTAGAATTGTGAAATTGAAGTCTATATTTTTCCAGTTTACCTATAAGACAAGGATCCGTGTGTGTGTGTGTGTGTGTGTGTGTGTGTGTGTGTGTAATAAGAGAGAGAGAATCTGAGGTTGTGTCTAAGACAAGATAGACAACTTCTGAAATGACCTTGAATTCACTTCTGTTATTTCATACTATGCATTAACTTGAAGCAGCATTCTCAGAACTGACAATTAAAAAACTGAAGTATCCATCAATCCTGAAAACTGCTGAAAATGTTTTATATCCTGTTTATATTCAGTCAATATTTAAGTATGTAATAATAAACAAATGCATGAGTTTATTACTATGAGATTTTGTTTTTATCCTAAACAAATAGGAATTGTTTCAAAGTAAGTTTATGGCTTATTAATAAATGACTTATTAGTAAATTTGTTTCCATAACTATTTTATATAGTCATATACCCAGGGCCACATAAAAAAAATCCAGGAAAAAAGTAACAAGTAGAAAAGGTTGAAAAGCTTTGTTTTGAATGGTGTCTTGTAAAAATTCAGTAATGCAATTTTTTACCAAAATGGTATACATATCAAGTTTGAAAAATTATAAACTGTAGTTTAAGTTGAATGTTCTTCTTACCAAGTAGCATTTTATTAATATATGAATGGAGAGAAATGACAGGGTATACATATATACACGTACACACATATATGTATGTATGCATATATATTTACCCTTATATATGTATATATACATGTTTATGTGTCTGTTATGTATATATAAATATATATAAACTGTTAATGCCAGTATAAAAGTCATAAGCAAGAAATTATTTGAGCACTGTGTTTATACAATTAAAGATCCAAAGTAAATTTACAATACACTTATATTAAGCATTTAATCTCCATTTAAT
The DNA here is from genome assembly GCF_964271855.1 of Acomys minous. NCBI lineage: Eukaryota > Metazoa > Chordata > Mammalia > Rodentia > Muridae > Acomys > Acomys minous. The sequence goes on from NC_140497.1 coordinate 89,868,527, forward strand.
AGAAAAATGGGCCTAAGAATAATACTAAAAGAGTGATTTTTTTATCACACCACTACAATTCTAACTCAAAATGTTATTCACTTGAAAATGTATATTAACTGTTGACTTCATCAGCCATTTAACTAAATAATGACTTAATGCCATGACATGTAAAGATCAAAATTTAGAAAGTTTTATCTTAAATAAAATCTTAGACAGAATATGATTTTTATTGGCTAAAGTATAAAACTTTTCTAGTAAGCCTGGGTAGAAATGAGTTCTATTTATCTTCTAACTAAGAGAGGTTATGGAAACTGTGGAAGGAAACACTGCTTGAGCACTACCTCTGCCCTGAAAATGGAGAGGTTATTTGCTGTGAACAAATATTTTCTTCAGAATAAAGTGACTGACTTCTCCTTCTTCATTTTCCTTACTAAACACCCATGCTTGCCTCTTCCAATCAGCCAAACTGACAAAACTGAATAACTGCAGAGTCAAATCCAGCAGTATCATGAATTTACACTAGATTATGTTCCAAAATGACTGTCAAATAAAACAAAATTCAGCTAATATTTATTCATTACAATTGTAAAAAATAGCTAAGTCTTTTTTTTTTTCCATTAAAACAAAGCAAAGCATCCATGTCTATTAATTTCGGAATAAATTGAGGAACAGGAGCTTATAGAAAATAAATGCATATTTAGATTACTTTAGTTGCCTGCCCAGAATGTCTGTGTTGAAATGATTTTTGTAGTTTTAATTATCTAATTCTATTTGGTTTTGCTCAAAATAATTGATAAAATCTTTGTGCTAGAAGCAAAAAGAAAAACACCCACAAATGATACTGTGACGGCTCCATCAGAGTGCTTACATGCTCAGCACATAACAGGTATACCTAATTTGTCTACTATATGCCTAGGGAAACGCTGCACAATGAAATGTCTGCTCTATTTATACCTAAAGGTTAGAGACCTGAGGTGGCAAAGTCACAAACCAGTTGCGTCAGGCACCGTGCTGTTGGTGCCCTTTACGCTTTTATTTGCAGGTCTGGCTTCTGGAAACTATTGGGTTCCAGTGACTGCTGTATGTAGTTTCCACTTTCAGCAAAGTGAAGGGCACTTCAGAGGCCAGCACCCTTAGCTACAGTTAATGCCAGGAACCAACTGAGTCAGGTCACCGTGGAGGAGGCAGGTCAGGCTGCACAATGAGGCAACAGCGAGATCCAGCAGCCCCCATTGTGAATCCCTGGCTCTAGGAAGCTCTCATGGGTGAAAGCTCTTTTATTTTGAATACAGCAAAGTTTATTAAAATATTGTCTTGTACACAGACTTACTAGAACTTAACTTTGGCCAGTCCAGGACTGGATATGGAGAGTCACAACCTTATCGACCATGATGCTCCAAGGACATAGACAGTCACCAAGAGAAGAATGCCTGGTAACAGGGAAGGCATTGTCATTGGAGCCATTACTGTGATACACAGTGTTGATTTCACAGAGAACACTACATCTGAAGTTCTTTCAGTGATGACACACAGGTCTCTCTATAAACCTACTTCCTACCCGGACAGAAAATCCTCCTAACATGAGATTCTTTTTAAAAAAGTAGAAGTCAGTGTGAAATGAAGAGAGGAGTTTTATTCATGATACCTGTTATATTTAAAACAAACACAGAGTGAAATTATGCCACTGTGTGTATGGTTTCAATATTGCAGGATTTGAGACAGAGTCTGGAGATTTGGAAAGGAGATGGCTCCTAAAACAGCCTGGGTAACTTCCAAAGCACAGGGACTCTCACAGGTAGGAAGCTAGGCCAAGGTAAATGTGCCTGCAGGTTCAGAATCTGCATAGACGTTGCCTTTCTTCCTCCAGAATGTTGCTTCACTTGTCCCAGAAGAGGGGAATGCTGTGTTCTCCTCTGGTAGAAGGTAGGAGGGCAAGGGGTCCCATGGCTGCATGAAGCCTTGATCCCCTGTTGCATCCTCACAACATCACCACCCGATGAAGGCCCTGTGCACACTGCTGTCATGCTGCCTACTGTGTTTATGCAAATGGACAAACCACCCCAGACACAATGGCCAACAAGGCCATTTCACAAAATAACTTGATTCTATAATAAAATGAAGTTTCACAGCATGGCACTTTGATCATCTTATATTATGCTGGTCCCTTTTAATAACATGAGAGCACATCCAATCCAGTTCTTTTCAATCATTAGGGTTTTTATGAGAAAAATAGTTCATTCCTGGAACCCCAGCTGTCCATTTAGAAATATTTCCCACCCTGAGATACAATCTGAAGCCATGTGCTACCTGTAGGCTCCAAAGAGTCTACTATCTACATGTCAATCCTACTTAAGAGACTGCTCAAGAATACTGTCATAATCCTAAAACATTGCCAACTTGACTCTTTATCTCAGTGCTCGTAGAATAAGCCTTGGATAATTCAAAAGCCTGCTTCAGTAATTTCCTCTTGTGTGAACTACTGGTTTTGGTCCTTTGGTTTTTGTAAACAATATGAAAAGAATAATTGTTTGAAAAAAATACATAACTGGTGATTTGGAGACAGTCTACAGAAGTATTCACTTAACAATGGAACATTTAGGAGGGAAAGGGAGATTGTAAATAGGTAAATAAGTGAAACCAAAAGTGAAAAAAATATATATCATTCCTTGGTTTACCTTTCAGCTCTCCCCCAATAAAGTACTGTTCAGTGGCCAGTATACAATTATACCAGGTATTTCCTCCATCCCAAGGAGGAAAATTTCACCCAGGAAAACAAAGGAGATAAATAATGCCATATTCACAAAAACAAAAGAAAGGAGGCTCACACACATACTCTACCACTACCAAATTAAAAAAAGAAAAAAGGAACCATCCATGGCTTCAACTCCCCAATGAAGAGACACACAGGCTAATAAAATGGATGCGAAAACATTCTGCTGCATGCAAGAAACACACCTCAGCAATGAAGACACACATTACCTTAGAGTAAAGGGTTGGAAAAAGGTATTGCAAGTAAACAGACCCAAGAAACGAGCTGGAGTAGCCATTCTACTATCTAATAAAATAGACTTTCAACCAAAATTAATCAAAAGAGATGGGGAAGGACATTTTATACTCATCAAAGGGAAAATACAATGAGATAATGTCTCAATTCTGAACATCTATGTTTCAGATACAGGAGCACCCATACTCATAAAAGAAACATTACTAAAGCTTAAGTCATACACTGAATCCCATGCATTAATAGTGGGAGACTTCAGCACTCCACTTTCACCAATAGTTAGATCATCACAATGGAAATAAATGAGGAAACAAGGAAACTAATACATATCACGAGTCAAATGGACCTACTGATATATACAGAACTTTTCAACCAAACACAAAAGAGTTCACCTTCTTCTCAGCACCTCATAGAATCCTCCCCAAAATTAACCATATACTTGGTCACAAAGCAAACCTCAACAGATACAAAAAGACTGAAATAATCCCTTGCATCTTATCAGACCACCATCAACTAAAGCTGGAACTCAAAAACAACAACAACAACAACAACAAAAAAAAAACCAGAAAGCCTACAAACTCATGGAAACTGAACAAATCCCTACTCAATGATAACTGGGTAAGGAACAAAATAAAAAAGGAAATTTAAAACTTGCTAGAATTCAATGAAACTGAAGGCAAAACATACACAAATTATGGAACACAATGAAAGCAGTGCTAAGAGGAAAGTTCATAGCACTAAGTGCCTTTATAAAGAAAGTGGAGAGATCCCATACTAGCAACTTAACAACACACTGAAATCTGTAGCACAAAAAGAAGCAAACTCACCAAAGAGTAGTAGATTGCTGGAAATAATCAAAATCAGGGCTGAAGTCAATAAATTAGAAACAAAGAGAAAATTCAAAGAATCAACAAAACCAAGAGCTGGTTCTTTGAGAAAACCAACAAGATAGACAAACCCTTAGCCAAACTAACTGAAAGGAAAGGGGAGAGTATTCAAATGAACAAAATCAGAAACAAAAATGGAGACATAAGAACAGACATTAAGGAAATCCAAAGAATCATTAGGTCGTATTTCAAAACTCTATATGCTACAAAAATCTAAAAACCTAAATGAAGTGAACAATTTTCTTGATAGATACCAACTACCAAAATTGAACTAAGATCAGGTAAGTCAATTAAATAGTCCTATATCTCCTATGGAAATTGAGGCAGTCATGAAATATCTCCCAACCAAAAAAAAAAAAAAATCCTAGGGCCTGATGGATTTAGCACAGAATTCTACTAGGCTTTCAAAGAAGAGTTAATACCAATTCTCTTTAAGCTATTGTATATAATAAAAACAGAAGGAACATTACCAAACTCATTCTATGATGCCACAATTACCTTGATACCCAAACCTAAGAAAGACTCTACAAAGAAAGAGAATTTCATACCAATTTCTCTTATGAACTTTGACACAAAAAATACTCAATAAAATACTCGCAAACTGAATCCAAGAATACATTAAAAAAAAATCATTCACCATAACCAAGTAGGCTTTATTCCAGGCATTCAGGGGTAGTTCAATATATGGAAATCCATCAATATAACCCATCATATAAACAAACTGAAAGAAAAAATGCATGATCATCTTAGATGCTGAAGAAGCATTTGAAAAAATTGAAAACCCATTCATGTTTAAAGTCTTAGAGACAGCAGGAATACAAGGCACATACCTCAACATAGTAAAGGCAATATGCAGCAAACCTATATCCAACATCAAACTAAATGGAAAGAAAGTTAAATCAATTCTACAGAATTCAGGGACAAGACAAATCTGTCCACTCTCTCCACATCTCTTCAATAGTACTTGAAGTCCTAGTTATAGCAATAAGAAAACTAAAGGAGATCAAGGGAATACAAATAGGAAAGATGGAAGTCAAAGTATCACTACTCATGGATGACATGATAGTATACGTAAGTGACACTAAAAATTCTACCAAGGAACTCCTGCAGCTGATATACACCTTCAGCAAAGGGGCTGAATACAAAATCAACTCAAAAAAATAAGTAGCCCTGCTGTACACAAATGACAAATGGGCTGAGAAAGAAATTAGGGAAACTACACCCTTCAGAATAGCCACAAATAATACAAAGTATCTTGGTGTAACTAATCAAGCAAGTGAAAGACTTATATGAAAAAAAAAAAACTCCAAGTCTTTAAGGAAATAAATTGAAGAAGATACCAGAATATGGAAAAATCTCCCATGTTCATGGATTGGGAGAATGGACATAGTAAAAATGGCCATCTTACCAAAAGCAATTTACATTTTCAATGCAATTCCCGTCAAAATGCAAATGCAATTCTTTATAGACCTTAAAAATTCAATTCTTAACTTCATGTGGAAGAACAAAAAATCCAGAAGAGCTAAAGCAATCCTGTACAATAAAAGATCTTCTGGAGGAATCTCTATCCCGGATGTCAAGCTGTACTATAGAGCAACAGTAATAAAAACAGCATGGTACTGGCATGGAAATAAGGTAGTTGATCAATGGAATCAAATCAAAGACCCAGAAATAAATCAACATACCTATGGACACTTCAATTTTGACAAAGAAGCCAAATCCATACAATGGCAAAAAAGATAGCATCTTCAACAAATGGTGCTGGTCTAACTGGATTGCTACATACAGAATAATGCAAATAGATTCATATTTATAAGCATGCACAAAAACAAAGTCCAACTGGATTAAAGACCTCAACTTAAAACTGGACACTCTAAGTTTGTTAGAAGAAAAAGTGGGAAAGGGTCTTAAAATCATTGGCAAAGGAGACAACTTCCTGAACAGAACATCAACAGCTCAGGTTCTAAGATCAACAATTAATAAATGGGACCTCATGAAACTGAAAAGTTTCTGTAAGGCAAAGGAAACAGTGAACAGAATAAAGACAGCCTACAGACTGGGAGAATTCACCAAACCTACATCTGACAACGGGCTAATATCCAAAATATATAAAGAACTCAAGAAATTAAACACCACCAAACTAAATATCCCAATTTTAAAAATGGGGCACAGAGCTAAACAGATAATTCTCAACAGATGAATGTTGAATAGCTGAGAGACACTTAAAGAAATGCTCTGTGTCCCTAGTCATCAGGAAAACATAAATCAAAATGGCTCTGAGATTCCATCTTACACCTATCCAAATGAATAAGATCAAAAATTCAAGTGACAGCTGGCCAGGATGTGGTGAAAGGAGAACACTCCTCTATTGCTGGTGAGAGTGCAAACTTGTACAACCACTTTGGAAATCAATCTGGTGATATCTCAGAAAATTGGTAATAATTCTGTCTCAAGACACAACCATTACCACTCCTCGGCAAGTACCTGAAAGTTGCTCTACCATACAACAAGCACATTTGCTCAACAATGTTCATAGCCGCCTTATTTGTAATAGCCATAATCTGGAAACAATCTAGATGTCCCTCAACCAAAGAATGGATAAAGAAACTATGATATATATGCACAATGGAATATTATTCAGATATCAAAAACAAGAAATTCTTGAAAATTTCAGGCAAATGGGTGGAACTAGAAAATAGTCGTCCAGAGTGGGGTAACCAAGATCCAGGAAGACACTCATGGTATATACTCACTCATAAGCAGATTTTAGCCACTTAATACTGGATATCTACATTACAATACAGAAACTTATGCACCAACCAAGGACCTTCCTTGTATGATGTGGACCTAGACCCTCTTCTCAGGTGTACTAAATAGGCAGCGTGGTCTCCTTTGGGTCCCACAATATGGGGAGTAGAGACTACTTCTGACATGAACTCTGGCCTCCCAACATTGATCACGTCCCCCCTGGCACTGTTGCCTTGCCAGGCCACAGAGGAAAGAGACGTGATAGGCTGAGGTCCAATGATAGGGGAGGAGGGCTCCCCTTTCTGAGGACTAGGGGAGGGAGAGAAAGAGGAGGTGGGAGGTTGGGATCAGGATGTGATGAAGGAGGGTGCTATTATCGGGATGTAAAGAATTCGAACTGCAGAACAAGTAAGTAATTTATATTGCTAATCCCACTATCTGGGACTAGCTCTGAGACTGGCTGAGGCATGATTGTCTATGCATAGGCAATGTTTCTGGTTGGTCACAGAATTTCTATGACTTATTATTAGATGCCATTCTTCGTGTGGCATGAAGATTTGCAGGTGTCTTTCTTCTGTTAATACAAAGAGCAGTGAGGCAGCCTTAATTGTTCTGTGCATCTCACATACCTCACACATTTAGAGCTTTAGGATTGTATAATGCTTGTGAGATAATATATGTTTTCAGAACAAAAGAACCAGACACCGACACTTGATCAGACCTGACAGGATCCCATTCCTTTCAGCATGCTGGATGCTGCCATCCTGCATCCTTCATGCCCCAGCTCTAAGCACTCCAGTTGCTGTTACTCATAGGAATAGGACCACTCCCAGGAAAGCTTTAAAGAAAGCTTCCGATCCCAATTGGTCCAACATTTCAGAATGTCTCATACAGGACTTCTATTTAGAAACTGGATCACAAAGGCTATTCTTGGCTTGTTTAACCATTTTCCCCCAATTTTATTTGGGCCCCTACAAAGGTATTTTCACCCCCAAATCAGCCATAAGAAACCTTAAGAGAATGATGCCCCATTTCCCCTAAGAGAGGTTAGGTAGGATTCCGGTTGCTCCCTTGGGCTACAGATGTTTATTTTCATTGGTAGTTTGTTGCGTTATTATTGGTCTTATTGAAAGAGAAGAAGAGGATGAACTCGGGGTTGTCTCTTTTCCTTTAGCTTTCTTTCTTAGGTTTGGAGATAGGGGTTGACAAGAAAGAAGGAAGGGGAATATAGAAATACACAGGAATGACAGGACAAAAAAAAATAGATTGTTGAATATACTCCTCAACTTAAGGCCTTAGTTGTTACTCACATATAAGGTTATTTTTAGTTCATTGGTATAGAATTTTGTATATTGATACAAATAGGTTTAATTTTGATACACTGGTATAGAATTAAAATTTAAGATGATTCTTCACAAACACTATATATACATTTCTACTCTAATATGAAGTATTGTACCCATACAATCAATTATAATACAAGGTTTACTTTCAATACTTTGAAAGTGACATTTCAGGCTGTTTAGAATAATTGTGTAATACAAACTAATTGTTAGTTGATCAGTCATGGTCATGTCAATTACTAGTCTATTTTTACCACAAGAATACACATCCCAGCTTTGGCAGATAGATATGATTCTATACCTATACAAGGTAAAACGGTTAGATAACGTCTTCTAATGCCTCAAATGCACTTAAAGATGTTTTTATAATTTTAAAGATTATTTGACAAGACAGGTTGTCCTGGCAACACCCAGCCTACCTCAAAGAAGATGATGAGCATCAAATAACCTCCTTACGGAGATGGCTTCAAATTCAGCAAACCAGCCACTGGGCAAAATGTCCTCATTTCTGCCATAGAAAGAATTCTGCCTAAACTTGGCAAGCTTGGATGCAGGCAGAGTTGACAGCCAAACTCTGCCAAGACAGGGTAAGCAAATCCTCAATAGTTCCTGCCACACAAATATGTCTGTCAAATATTTGGGGCCAAAAGGCTGAAGATGATGCTCCAACATTATATACAGTTTTGTGTGGCTGTTCAGGCAGCAAACTGTCTGTGCCATTTTTTCCTCTTGGAAGCTGTTAATCTGCATTTCCAGTTTATTCAGATAATTAAGTTTTATTCCTTGTCAAGTCTCTGACAAGGTTGAAAACCAGATAGTTTAGTTTTACAATTAAGCTTAGTTGTTTAGGGGTTAAGATGTTTTTAGGTTTAGATAAATGTTTTATATTGATAGAGATGACTTATGATAGATATTGATTTACAATCAGAATTCTAGACTCACCAAGATAGGAAAGATGTTTTCTTCAAGGATGCCAAATAAAAATAGCCAAAAAACTATGAATGTAACATTAATATAATTCTTGATAGTTTTGTGGTTCTTCTTGCTATATGTAGTTTATTGTATTTATGTGTAATAATGTATGTGTATGTAGAAAAAGAAATACAATAAAAATATTTTTTTAAATCTGTTGAATAGAAAGGTCATCCAAAGAATAAAACTTAAAAGACAACATATATATGCATTTATATATGAAATGTCATAATAAATATTTGTGTATCTTAGTAAACAGTTATGATTAAATTTCTAAATGAATTAGAAATTAGAAAACAAACAGAACCAGGTTGTTACTAACCCAGACTAACAAATATGTTGCTATTAAAAATGCAATAAAACAATAAACATGCATACATTTCCTCACTGTATTATTTTTCTTGTGTTAATGGTATATATTACTCAAAACAAATATTGAAAGAAAGCAATCTCTGCTATATAAGCTTCAGATCTGGTATCTGCTTGTCCTCCTGTGGCAGGTCATTATTGTGTATAATTAATATTCTCCCCATAGCACAGTGGCCAGTTTACTCTCCACAGAGATGCTAATGTGTCCCACAGGGGACAACACACTCACATTTTCTTAGGCTCCTTGCAGCTCCCTCCAAATCCTTCACCTTTCTTTAGCTCCATATTATTTTGTAATATCTATTAAAGAAACGCTAGTGGTTTTGTGATATCTGCCTCCATAAGTTCAGGGGGGGGTGGAAAGGGAGGGTCTTTTACAGTAGACTCTCATCTAGTTTTACTTCCCAAAGTTTCAGTTTCTACTGAGCAACTACAATCCAAAAGTAATAAACGCAAAGTTCCAGAGACAAGGAATTCAGGCATTTGAACTCGGATAGCATCACAAGTAGCATGAGGGAATCCTGTGGTCCCACTCTTTATCACCCAGGACGCACATTCGCTCTGTCCAGAGTATCCACATGGTGTATGTGTTGTTGTTAATTTACCAGTATGCTCTAAAACTGTTTATTATCAGGCCTATAATTATTATTACGACAGTATTTTCTAACCCGCTAGCAATCAATCAAGACACAGACACCTGTTATAATTTAAAATGGCCTTAGTTAACCTGGGCAGGGCAGATAGTAATCCTCTAAACTACTTCCCATAGTGGGGAAGGTAGGGGATACCTGCCCCAATCCCATGCCATCTGGTTCTAATAATTCTATCAAGCTACCTCCCATCTATCATCCCAAGTCCTTGCTAATGTTCTTCTTCTGGGCCCAATGTCCATCCACACTGGCCATGTGCTTCACCACCTAACTCATGATGTCACAACCTCCTTCTTCCTCTCCTCTCCTCCGATCTCTCTTCTTCCCAAGTATCTCTCTGTCTCCCCACATGTGGGAACTTTAGCTACACCTATGTCATTTGCCTTGCCCAGGTGTGACAGCCTTTTTCAAAATTAGCATAAAATACATCAGACAAACAATTCCCCTTTTCTGTCTAAATAAAAGGGCTAGCTCGGTCAGTAGAGCATGAGACTTAATCTCAGGGTCGTGGGTTCGGGCCCCACATTGGGTGCTAATTTGTTGTTGTTAATCTACCAGTATCCCCCCTGCCAAACCATGTTGGGCACCAATTGTTGCTGTTAAATTACACAGTATAGCTTAATACTGTTTATTATCATGCCTATAATTATTATTACGGCAGTATTATCTAACCTGCTAGCAAGCAAGCAAGATACAGAAACCTACTATATTTTAAAATAGCCTTAGTTAACCTGGGGCAGAGCAAATATTAATCCCCTAAACTACTTGTCATAGTGGGGCAAGCATGGGATACGTGCCCCAATCCCAGGCCATCTGGTTCTAATAATTTCTATCAAGCTATCTCCCATCCATAATCCCAAATATTTGCTATATTCTTCTTCTGGGCCAAATCCTCTATCCATGCTGGCCATATGCTTCTCTCCCATCTAACCCATGGTGGCCTCCTTTCCTCTCCTCTGGTCTCTCTTCTTCCCAAGAGTCTCTCTGTCTCTCCATGCCTTGGAACCTTCGCCACGCCTACCTCATTCGCCCTGCCCAGGTGTGATGGCTTTTTATTAATTAGCATCAAAATACACTCTGCTGGCACTATAGCGCCTATGTGCAACTAACATTAATTGTCCTTAATAATGCTCAGCCATGCAAGAGAAGTGGTGCTGACAGTTTAAGTACACCAAAGAGCAGCCATAGAGAGCTTATTTGGGGTGACAAAGTGAAAAAAAATCATATGAGGGATGAATGTAGAGGAAACACTGATCAATACTATGTTTAGTTTAAGGCATCTGCTGGGGTCTGGAAATGCATCCCCTGTGGATATGCAGGGGACTACTGGCTCAGTAAGTTTCACTGATTCTTCCTTTCTCTCCTGAAAGCAGATCTTGCTTTAGGAAAATACATCAAGCACTTTAGTGACACACGATAGTCAAGTGGACCAACATGACTATTAGGACGGGATACTACACGACATGAAAGAAGAAACAAAAAGGAGAATTTATAGACATTCCAATGTTAAGAGGCAAGGTCTTGAGATAAGGAGGTATAAAAATAAATAAATAAATAAATAACAGAGGCAGAAATAAACAGAGGGCATGACAAGACCTCATCCCTTAAAAGCAGAACTTTCAATAAAAATTGCAGAAGCATCAGTATTAAGAGCTGACTTAACATCTTATTATATGGTACAATGCTCTGTCTAAAAAGAAAATTGAGCAACAGGAAGAAACAAATTCAAATACGCACTTTTTAAATTTTCTGAAGGTGTATTCCATTCTGTGTCATAGCTAGAAAAATCTTACATCTTTTTCTTGCCTGGGCTGAATAAGAAGATCTCCCTACTAGTTGTTGTATGCCAGTGTTTTCTATTGGCTTCTCAGTGCTTTATTCTGTATAATAGTAACAAAGATATGCACTTCACTGGGCTATTGTACTTTTTATGAGCTAAGATATGAGAAGCTCTTGAAACATGGCTGGCACACACTGGTGTGCTAACATCTGGCATTTATCTATTTAGACATTAATAATAAAAATATCAGTGCTCTACCCATCATCCCCAGTGTCAGGCAAACCAGAGGCAACAGAGGAGTCTCGGTAACCAACAGAAAATAACCAACTTATGAAACCGATCAATTCATTAGACAAATGTCCACAAATCTATGCTTTGACATGATGGACTATTAATTAAGAAGACAGAAACTTTGGCATCACCATCCCCGACATCAGCAATCCAGTGTGCTGAGAAACAATAGTCTCGTACCAAAGCTACGGTCGCTGCAGGCTTACGACAAATAAGACATTAGAAATGTGGCGTCTCGGGAGTTTAGAAAACTTCTCTGACCTATCCAGAGGCAGAGGACACATGAATATTCTGTCTAAGCGCGTCTCTGATGGTTAAAGTCATCTGATGAACAAAATCACTAGATGGTAACAGCATTTCAAGACAAAAAGGTGACATGACAGGAGGCATGGCTCAGGGGACAGAATGAGGATGAACAAGGAACAAAACCAGTTCAGTTCATTTTGATGATGGTGAGAGGTGATGTGAGAAGGCTGCTTCAAATTATACCATTCAGGGATAAGTATTGAGGATCACCAATATTATCCCAGCGTATCTGCAGGTGAGGGGCTGTGCTGTAGGAAGAGGATTGTGTATTTTGGTTGTATAAATGCCACAGCTTAAAATGTGACCAAGAGAGCCAAAGGCCGAGGAAGGAGATCCTTCAAATGCTGAGATTAATGTGACACCAGGGAATGCATCACAATGTGGGAACAGTAAGAAAGAAAAGAAAAGACTAAAGAGGAAAACCAGAGGGAAGAAACCTCAGCTGTAACATATATTTATGTTATGGTTGTGTAGCTTAGTGACGTCAAGGAAATCTCAGCAGTGGGGAGTAGGGGCTGTCTCTGACTCATTTGCCTGCTTTGGGAACCCCTTTCCTCTTACTGAGTTACCTTGCCCAACCTCGATAGGAGAGCTTGTGCCTCCTACTGCAACTTGTTACGGCACGTTTGGTTGTTTTATCTGGGAAGCCTGCTTACGTTTAAGGGAAACTGAGGAGTGGATCTGGGGGAGAGGGGAGGTTGTGTGTGGGGGGGGGCGGGGGGAGGTTGTGGGGGGGGCGGGATAGGAGGAGAGGATGGGGGAAAGCTGCAGTTGGGCTGTAATATATGAGAGTAGAAAAAAAGAAAGGAAGGAAAGATGAGAGGGAAGGAGAGGAGGGGAGGAAAACAAAAGGAAAGAAAGGAAAAGGAAAGGAAAAGAGATTACAGAAAAGTGGAGGAGGTGTCCATGGTACAGCATAGGCAGCTATCCAGTGGAAGTGTAGATTTTTCTACAAAATCTCAGGGTTGAGGGGAGGGCAAGGCTATAAACAATGGATCCCAGGTTATTCCTACGCGCACCGCTGCACCCACTGAATGTAGTGCTGAGAACTGAATCCAGGGTTCCACACCTGTTAGCCAAGGACTCTACCAACTGAGCTACATGCCTAGCCAAGCCCCAACTGCTTGGAGCTTTAAGATAAGCCCTTCTGGAAAGAGATCCTTAGGTTAGTGAGTATATGGGCATGGGCGTAAGAGTACAGAATCCCAGCCCCTCTCCCGGATGTGACCAGTTTCTCCTTTAACACTCCCACCGTAATGTGCCACTATACGCCACCCTCACGGAATAGAAACAAATGCCTGCCCTTCCACTGGTAGTGAACCTTTGAAACAGTGAGTTAAATTGACACATTTTATTTCTGAGTCACCTGCCTCAGAGAGTTCAGTGTAGTAGTGTTGGGCTGACCAATATGCCATGATGCCAGGTAACAGCTTTAAATTAAGAATCTAATTAAGAATAAGTACAGTTTTACACTATTATTAGTGAGAAAATAAGTATTTGAAATAAAATGTTTTTTTTAAGAATACAAATGTTTTATCTTTATCTAAACAGACATTTCACTTGTATCTTCTCATACAAAATACTTCCAACTTAAAGCTGCTATAGTGACGAATATTGCCAAAAATGAATAACTGATTCCTGTCATTAAACTGCATGAACAATGCCATGGATATACCCATAAACACTTTTAATAGAAAAGAAAACTGAAGAAATTTTCCCTTAGCACAGTGTGGCTGTCATTCACAAGCTTCATGGGATTTTTCAGAAACTCCTTTGGGATTTCAATGAATATTAATGAAAATGCTTGCAAGAGTTTTATTATTAGGTCAGGAAAATTATTTACAAAATATGTGCATCACTTATGAGTGCTGAAACTTATGAATATATTGGGAATGTCTCTGGTGAACCCAAGTATAAATTCCTCCAGCCCGACCTGGACTGGTTTTTATTACTGATAAGCTCAGTGTTTAATCTGTAAATAATTATTTCAATATTTAAAGAGCTATGGGTGGAACCCTAAGATGTGTGCATTCTAAGACATATTTCCCAGGCCCTTTTCTAATATTTTTGTTTTTTAAGTTCATATATACATATATATATGTGTGTGTATATATATACATGCACATATGTATATATGCACACAGGCACAGCAGTACCACTTATTCACTGTATGCCAATTATGGATGGGGATACAAATATTTATCTTTTACAAATGGTTTATGTTGGGCTGCTCCATCATATGGTGAGTGTAAAAAAAAAAAAACTGAACCTTCCAAACAGGTAGATTACCCTTGTGAGTCCAACAATTGAGAGACCAACTGAGTAAATAAAAAGCTCTCTGAGAATTTCTTTTAAATGTTTGGTTACTCATTAAGTATCACTATACAGTCATTTCCAAATGTCTTCCCTGACTCACTGGTCCAAATACTGTTTGGGTTTTTGGAGGGTTTTGTTTGTTTTGTTTTGTTTTTTGTTTAGTTAGTTGGTTGGCTGGGTGGTTTTTGTTTGTTTGTTTTGTTTTTGTTTGTTTTGATTTGTTTTTGTTTTGTTCTGTTTTCACTATAGAAGTGTCTTGTGTTGGCCAAGATGGTCTCCAAATTGTTACGCAATGAAACCGGCCCTGCATTCCTAATCATTCTGCTTCCAACTCCCAAGTTCTGGAACAATGGAAATGTATCCCAGGATGATCCACACAGATTGGAGAAAGCCTGCCACAAAACAGGGAGTCTAATCAACGTTTACTTATGCACTGCCAATATGTCATCTAGCTGGGGTTTCCAACCTGTTAAGATAAATAAGCCAGTGAAGTCGGAAATAACCTAAAAAGCCCTAAGGGCCAATGTTAATATTGGCCAACTACAGTGCCTTAAGTTCTTTCTGTGCATGTGTTAGCTCTAAACACTGCAGCACTTAATCATTCTAAGCTACATGAGACTTGTTCTTATCTTCTTCCTTGCAAGGAATGAACCAGTATTAGAAGAGGTTTAACAACTAGTCCCAGCTGGTTAAAGGCAGAGCCAACAATATAAGGTAGACAGGCTAGTCTTCAGAGCCTCTGCTCTTACGTCTGCTCTGTCCCAGCATATGAGTCAGATATGGTCTCTAGCCTCCAGGCCAGGAAGCCAGAAAAACACATAGGATGCTTTCCCAGCTAAGTAGAATTAAAGAAAAAAAGGGACTATCTGGCTGAATACAATTCCCAGATCCACATCAAGAGAGTTCTGATGAAGACGGATGGCTTTAAGACATAGAATCAGGCGCGGGGGGGGGGGGGGGGGGGGGGGCTTAATAGCTGAAATAAGGTAGAGGGCAGGGGGACAAAGGCAGTGGAGGGACATCTTCAGGGAAGTTGTATGCCATTCTTATCTGCCAGGCATGGTTTATGTCACCTCACATTCAGGATCTTCTTCGATGTTCAAAAGCATCATAGAAGTTGAGCATGGCGTAAGACAAAACCAACCTCTCTTTAAGAGCAATTTGAAGCCAGAGTCCCGAAGGATTTTTCTGCGCTTAACCCTGAGTCCCCGCCCCTGCCTCTCCCCACCCTCACCCCCTGCCCCCAGTACTTCCTGCTCAAGTTAGAGCTGGAGACAGTTGGCTGTCAGGGTGCTCTTTGCTGGTTTCCTTCTCCTCTCCTGGGATCTGCTTCTGGTGCCCTTCACTTCGACCTTTCTATAATCTGTTTTTCAGAACTCCCATGTGCCAGCCACTGAAGAACACAACAGACAGAAGTATTTGCCCTTGGTTAATTTCTGGCAAGGCGGAAGGTGTATTTTACAGAACTGAGGATCCGGCAGCGTGTTTCCGCCCTGCCATGGAACAGTTCTGACTTGAATCTGGCCTGTCCCCAGCAAGCCACATGTAGAGCCTTGAACTGCTTACAAAATGCTGTTGTGCTGGGGAGTTGCCAATGACTTGAAAAGGCAGGTGGGATTAGGGGTTGGGTGGTGGGTAACACTCATGTAGCAATACTGCTTCTCATGAGATTAGTTAAAGCCAAGTGGGTCTGGGTTAGTTACCAGGGAAGCAGTTTGTTAAAGCCTGCGGCCACCCCACATGTTTGGCCACTTTTGTATATACCTGTTTACCCTACGTCAGCCTGGTATCATGTTACCCCAGGGGCCACCAAGAAGATGCCAGTACTGTGATGCTTGGATTTTCCAGGCTTCTGTATCATGAGGCAAATTAACTTCTCTCTTCTTCTAATACCTTACGCAGGATCAGATATTTTGTTAAAGCAAACTAAGACAGTAGCCATTGCTAATAGAGTAAGTCCTGTACCTTTGCCTAAACATACTTATAGATGAATCTACCTTATAGGGTTCTTATATGTTTGAAGAAAATAGTAGCAGCATGCCTGAAGATAGCTAGCATCCTAAAGACGCTAAGGATGCTGTACTTTTCAACTTCCAGGAATTAATGAATGACTCTGCCTAAAAATATAGAAGAAACTGCAACTCAATCTCTTTGCTCCAAAGTGGGGGGGTGGGGTGGAGTAGGGGAAGCTCAGTTCATTGGCAAAAAGTCTCCGGGGAGAGACTCCCTGAAGGAGGAAGCTTTATATTGCCCGTTCATACATGGTCACTCACAATGGAAAAAACAAAAAACAAAAAACCACAGATCTGAACGTGTGAGTCCCTTTTGGAAGGAATACAACCTTCCAAAAGCTGCTTTTTTGGCAGATCTGAAAATTTTCTCTTATACTCACTAAACTGTGTTTGGATTAATTGAGATAGAGGTCTCATTCATAGAGAAAAAAAAAGGAAGTGAAAAACTGAAAGCAAATGGTGCTGAGAAAGATGACCAGAACACCTAGAATCCGTGGATTCTTGTATGCATGTGCATGTGCACACGTGTGTGTGTGTGTGTGTGTGTGTGTGTGTGTGTGTGTGTGAATTTCATCTTGGTAACCCCAGTAGGATAAATGGCATGAATCTGCGGAATCAAAATTAACTAATCTATATTCTACAGGCTTTCCATATTTACATTCCACAATAGTATTTCAGAATGGATACAACCAACCTGATTTTGTAGATAAGAAAAAAAACGAAGACAAAATTACTAATAAGTCACTTAGCCTTACAAAAGTATAGAAACATTGTGTTATCTGGGTCTTGCTGACTCTGTATTTCGCTTCTCTTTGTCCCGCAAATATCTCCAAAGACTTTGGTGAATGAACACAGAATCAAAGGATGCATCTAGAGGCACCCCTTTATTTCACTTTCATCACCCCAAAGTATAATTCTGGATAAGAAACATTTTGGGGGGTCATTTTGCCTTCCATACTTGTAAGAAGGATGAAGGTCCAAAATATAGGATTGATGTTATAAAAGAAACATGTTTGTCTAGAAACAAACTGGCCATTTGTAGGAACCTGCATTAATCTATATACAAAGCTTTTGGTAATAAATGTAGATCGCTTCAGAGAAGAGTCACACTTGCCTGTGACCCCTGTTCCTAGGAAGGAGGACCAGTGTGAAGTCTCCTTGGGCTACACAGAGAATCTGAGGCCAGCCTGGCTAACTTAACAAGACATTGCTTCGAAATGAGATAAAAATCAAAAAGCGGTGGGGACATTGCACACTGATAAGAGCCCTGGGTTTAATCTTCTACCACTCCCCTAAAAGAAAAACAAAAACAAAATTCAGATTACTAGCCACCAGCTTAAAAACAAAACAAAACAAAACAAAACATAGGAGGAAAGAGCAGTGTGCTACTATGAAGTATTAGAAGAGGAGTTGTTTACTTTATGAGCTGTTGCAGCGGACACAGAGCCAGCTGCCTTCTCTCAAGTCCTTGCCTGCCAATGAGATTGTTCAGTCACCCTTTCGTTTAGATGGATTTAAAGGAAGCAGAAAAGTGGGGTTGGGACCGCCTCACTGTCTCCAGGTGGCTTACCTTGTTCAACTCTCCTCTGCAATCTTCAGGCGCACACCCAGCTCTGATTGCCCTGTCTCCTCCTCCAAATGTGCTTCTTTGTGGTTGGGGTAACCCAATACATTCAAGAGATCCTGGGCAGGCCTTGGGAGGCTTCCTGTCTGTCTGTCTGTCTGCCCACACTGGGTTCTGCCTTCACTGGGTGAAGCCTGGAGTGCCAACATGAGGCGCCTGTGCCCACGATTTCCTCTTGTCGGGGCTTTTTAGGGTGGTGCTCATCGTTCCCTGCTATTTTTATTCCTGCGCTGCATCTCCTTTTAGTTTGAGGAGGAAGGAGGA
Source organism: Acomys minous (assembly GCF_964271855.1). Lineage (NCBI taxonomy): Eukaryota > Metazoa > Chordata > Mammalia > Rodentia > Muridae > Acomys > Acomys minous. Next base: position 89,887,072 of record NC_140497.1, read on the forward strand.
CATGAAGCCTTATTCAATGCGGCCCCCAGTGTGTGTGTGTGTGTGTGTGTGTGTGTGTGTGTGTGTGTGTGTGTGTGTGTGTGTGTTTGTGTAGGATTGTGTAGTCCAACCAGGACTGAGAGAGGCCTAGAGCACTCCTACTGCCCCTCCCAAAGTCATCCTCTTAGCTAGCAGAAGTAGAAAAGGATGATGAAGCCAGCTGGGACTCAGGATCTCTGAGGCTCACAGCCACCTGTGCTACTTGGCAAAGACTGGCTTCCCAGTGTGGGAAAATAGCCTAGGAAGCCCAGAGGGCAACGGGGTGGCACAGGTCCTTCTTGGGGCTCTGGAAGACAGTTCAACTCCCCCTTAGGCTGGGCCACAAGCCTCCCTGAATCCACCTTGCCAGAGCCTCCACCTAGGCTTTCTGGAGGACCCAAACAGAAAAAACGTCCCTTCTTCACAGGCTCTGGTCTACTGCTGAAAGAGCAGCCTTTCCCTTCCCGCACTTCTCCACTCATCCACACCCAGTGCACACCATTATGCTGTGGGTCAGGGGAGATGCAGGTCAACAGCTCTGGGGCATTGGACTGGCAATGCCCACCATATGTCCCGCCATGCCCGAGGCAGCAGGTCCTAAGAGGAACAGAGCCAGCAGCTGGTGGCCTGGACCTTGCGACTTCTGGACCTGAAGCACCTCGCAGCTCCAGCCTGAGCCCACTCCCTCTAGCCTACGGGATTTTTGTCTATATAAGGGCTCCGGGCACTGTGTAAGAGCACGGGCTGGTAGCCAGGCTGTCAGAGTCCGCACCCGCCTGCGGTCCCTGGGTAGCAGCCCTCGCCCTCCTCCCGCCTTGTCCTCCTCCTCCCATCCTCCCCAGGAGCACCTCCTTTACCTGGCTCTGAAACCCGGTGCGCACAGCCGCTCTCACGTCCCCCCCGCCCAGCTGCAGCGGCTTCCCCTCGCTGTCACCCGCTCACTTGAATTATTTATTTATTTATGTCCCCTGACGTGTCCTAGCCTGCTGAGGCCTGGGGGAGGGGACTGTGGAAGGGAGGCTGGTTGGGGTACCCGGGAGGGCGCCTGGATGCAGTGCGAGGGAGGAGGCAGACACGGAAGCAAGGCGAGGGTTGCGGGGGCTCAAGGAAGGGAAGCACACTGAGCATGCGCCTGAGAGTGTTGCGTTTGCCGCTTGTAGGCGCCAGCTCTGGGGCTCCAGGCACTCCACTTCGGGTTTTAGTTCTGACCAGGAGCAATCTGTTGTGACTGGGCAGTTCGGAGCTGCTCCAAGCCTAGCACTTTGTCTCTCAACCTGAGGAGGCAGGTGTGAGATGGCTTGAGAGACCTAGGCTGGCCTGCAATCTCTACATAAGGATGCAGAGAGGGGCCTGCAGAACTCAAAGAGATAGGATGGAAAAGGCTGCCTGATCCATCCATCTATTCGCTCATCCATTCAGTTAAGGACTTCTGTAGGGGAATGAGTGCTGGCTTGGTTAAGGATGGAGCAAGGTGTGGGTGACAGCCAAATCCCTCCAAGGAAAGCTTAGAACTTACTTAGAAGGAGAAGGGGAACAGAACACAGCACAAGAAGACACTCAAAGTGTGAAAGTTGCAGGGTGTGGTTGAGTGTCGATTGTAAATAATTCCTTTCCTCTATGGTGTTCACATAATGTAAGTTTTCAAGACAGGATTTAGTTATTTGAGCAAGAATAACACGAAGGACTATGGTGATCCCCAGAGATGTTGGTTTGGTTCCTTCCCCTAACGAGCCCTTCTTGGGGAAGTTGAAAAGAGGAAGGGTGGGAACTGAAATTGCAGACAACTCAAAGGCTGGCTTTCTTTGATATCTCTAAGTGGACTGACTCTCTACTTAGAGAAAAACTGTGTGCACAATAAGAGCTTGAATTTGAGAACTGTCCATTTTCTGTCTGTTTAGTTGGCCTTTCCTCATTTCATAATGCAGTACTCCATTAGATTCAGCCTGCACTTAATCACATTATTGGAGACAGGTGGGGTAAGGTGGGATCCCTTGCATATACATATTTAGAATGTCTTAATTGTCTCAGCTTGTCAGTCGGTAAGGGGAGAATTTTATTTCAATCTCTGCACAAAGAGGAATAGAGTGTTTCCATAAGACTTAAACAAGAAAACGTGTGAAGTGATCAGAAGATAATTTGAAGCACTATTAATTTCAAAATGCGCTAACCAAAAAGTTCAGTTGATAAAGATGCTTCTCACCAACCATGGTGACCTGAGTTCAGCCTCCCCCTCCAAGAAAATACATAGCAAAGAGGACCAATGCTTGCAAGCTGTCCTCTGTCCTGGCAAGCATGTCTACATGCACGCACACGCACGCGCACATACATACATACACACACACACACACACACACACACACACACAAATAACAATAGATGTCTTTAAGAAATTTATATTTCCAAATCTAAATATTGAGGTAGATTCTAGAAATAACCAGTTTTTACCGAGGTGGGGGGAGCAATATAAATGGATAATTGTAGAAGAATTGAGTATCTACCAAAGATTATAAACATCTTTATTTGATTGCCAATAAAGAGTGATGAAGGTTTAAAAGAAACAACATAAGAACACAGCAAGGTCATGTTCTCGGTTGTTTTCTATTAAGATTTTTTTCTGTTTGCTCATCACCTTTAATATTTTCAAAGAGCAGGAAACACAAGAAAACATACAGCTCTTGAGCTTAATCTGCTCTCCCTTTCCCTTCTTTTTATTATTGTGTTTTGTGTTTATCTTATTTTCTCCAGTCTCTTGCCCTATTTAACCCATTCCTAAACTTACAAACTTCAACCCTCAGAATTTAGAACTGTAAGAGCAAAATTAATGCCATATTCTCTATTCAGCAGTGAATACCGTGGTCTGTGAAAGTTCTGTGAGAACTTGTCCTCTCCAGGTGACTTCTTCCTGCCTTCTGGGAATGACCACGCACTGCCATAAACTAGACCTGCCAGCAGTCTCCAGAAACTCCACCACCGGAGCGATTACATACAATTAGCTCCCAATGTTCCTCTGAGATTAAAAAAAAACTTCCCATCCAGACTCAGCCTCTACCCAAGCTGCCTAGACATCAACATTCCTGTGACCCACAAGTTTCCTGAAGATGCAGCCTCCCCTACCACCCTGCCTAAAGGTTGACCTTCCTGTGACACACAACCCCTGCTTCCCTTTTATCTACTCCTTGGCCTTGAAACTCTGGGTCACTCTCCTCTCCTGCTGTGTCAGGAAGGATTGTGACATGAGGCCCCAGGTTCGTAATAAAAGACCCTGTGTATGTTGCGTTGGTATCGAGTCCTGGTGGTCATTTCAGAAGTCTTGCAATCTGGGCAATCTCGGTATTACATAACCATAGCATGCTGTCATTTCAAGTGCTGTTTTTCTAGTATTTCATCCTCTGAATGCAGCCAGGCCTGGTGGAGCGGCTGGGAAGGAAGATTGTGGCTTCACAGCTACCACAGGAGCTCAGGATCCTCAAGGGCAATTTGATGAGCTAATGCTTCAAAACAATTGTCCTCAGCCTGCCTGACGCTGCGATCCTTTTAATACAGTTCCTCATGTCGTGCACACCCACAACTGCAGAACTGTAACTTTGCTACTGTTATGGGTCACTGACATGTGACCTCCTAGAGGGGTTGTGACCCACAGAGTAAAAACCGCTGCTTCAGAATAAAAGGAATTTGTTTTCTTTAAGGCTGAGAGTGTAGGCCAACATTATGAAACTTGCCTAGTGAGATACCTATTCTTAACTCCCAGGACCCCCAAACAAACAAGTTGTTTTGTAAATTACATGTACTACCTGTAGGCCCAGCTAGCAATCAATTAAGGCACGGACACTTGTTATATTTTAAAATAGCCTTAGTTAACCTGGGGCAGGGCAGATATCAATTCTCTAAACTACTTTATATAGTAGGGCCTCAGGCATGGAATCCCTGCCTCAATCCCATGCCATCTGCTTCCAATAACCTCTATCAAGCTACCTCCCATCCATAATCCCATATACTTGCTCATGTTCTTCACCTGAGCCAGATTCTCCATCCACGCCGGCCATGTGCTTCTCCTCCATCTAACCCATGGCGGCCTTCCTCTCTTCTCTTCAGGTCTCTCTCCTCCTGGTCGCGGTCCTTCTTCCCAGAATTCCTCTCTCTCTCTCCTAGCCCCACCTATCTCTTCTGCCCTGCCAGGTGGGATAGCTTTTTATTAAGCAAAAGGTGGGTCACAGACAGAAAGCAGCAATTAACATCAAAATACATCAGACCATCCCCCAACACAAACAAAAACCTAAAACTCTGAATCTAGTTTTCTTGCCTCCTTAGAGATATGTTTGGGAATTCTTTTCTGAATTGCCTTGCTGCTATAGCTAGACATAGTATGTAAATACTTGTTTGAATTACAAAGGAATCTGCAAGAAGAATGGAGAAAAATAAGATCAGTTAATTGATGCACATAATCCCGTGAATGTTATTTAATATTATTCAATAATATTATTCAATAATAGGGAGAAAATATGACTCAATGAATAAGAACTCATGAGAATCTGAAACCCTGAAGTGAAAATGCCTCCTGTGCTTCTAGTCATGACCTGAACAAGTAGTGAATTCTGTTAGTGAGTTCTCGCACAAACCACCTAAGCTCCAGTATCTACACAGCCACAGCCACCACTTCAGGTTCTTTGCCTCTCCTCTCCTCTCCTCTCCTCCTCCATCTGCTCCTCCTCCTCCTCCATCTGCTCCTCCTCCTCCATCTGTTCCTTCTCCATCTGCTCCTCCATCTGTTCCTCCTCCTCCATCTGCTCCTCCTCCTCCATCTGCTCCTCCTCCTCCATCTGCTCCTCCTCCTCCATCTGCTCCTTCTCTATCTGCTCCTCCTCCTCCATCTGCTCCTCCTCCTCCATCTGCTCCTCCTCCTCCATCTGCTCCTCCTCCTCCATCTGCTCCTTCTCTATCTGCTCCTCCTCCTCCATCTGCTCCTCCTCCTCCATCTGCTCCTTCTCTATCTGCTCCTCCTCTTTCATCTGCTTCTCCTCCTCCATCTGCTCCTCCTCCTCCATCTGCTCCTCCTCCTCCATCTGCTCCTCCTCCTCCTCCATCTGCTCCTCCTCCTCCTGCTGTGCCTCCTCCTCCTGCTGAGGCTCCTCCTTTTCCTTGAGGCTTTAACTTCTTAACCTCTTCTCTTTTCTCATTCCCCGTCTTTCGCCCATGTGTAACTTGTATCTTCCCCCTTTCCAGGCACAGCTATTAGGCCATCAGCTCTGCAGAATCGCCAGGATTCTATAGCAATCTCTTCCCCTCCTCTCTGTCCTGTAGATCATGGTATATACCTTCTCTTCGGATCATTTTCTTTCCAACCCGTGGTCTCCCTATATACTCAGGGGGATTTTCCAATCTTTCTGTCCATAATTGACAAGGCTGCTTTAAAAAAGAAAATAACATTTTATTCATTTATGTAATCTTCTAGAACCCAGAGCAAAAGGTAATCAATTATATCTGCTAGTAGAAAAACAAAAAGGCAGTGTTAACAGTGCAAGCAGGTAAATAGTAGACTCTGGCAATAACCACAGGGGTCATGGTCTACCTGACTACATTCTCTGACTCCCTTTACACTTATATTGGGGTGTCAGGTTAGTTCTAAAAAATAAAGTTAGTCTTTTAAAATGCCCTCTCCTCATTGATCCAACTGAAAATGAGTTAAACTGGCCTATAACCTTGGAGTAAAGGGAAGTAACTTCCAGCTTGCTACCTTCACTCCTCTCTTTCCTGCCACTGCACCAGGTTTCCAATAGATTTGTTGTCAATTTGGGAGTCCCTAAACATTATGACCAGAGTAGTCTTTGGGTGGTCATGTAACACCATGGGATTTCAGCCCTGCTTCATCATGAGAACATAGCTCATCTTACTCTGAACAATATGATACTGTTTGATAAGATTTTAAGTTACATTGGCAAAACTACAGTGCAGTATTAAACTTACAGCATTGTTCTAATGTGTCCTTCAATCACATATACACACTCACAAGAATTCCAAAATCCATATACTTATCTTTTTACAGGTGTACACTGTGAGAGCAAGTACATGTGTATAACAGACAATAGATTGGTTTTTACGAAGGACAAAAGATCAAATTACCCAATGCCCACTCCCCACCCCCTTCAGCTGGAGCAAAACCAGACGTGCACCTGCCTTCTGGTGGTGGCAACCTTGTCTGGAATGAGAGCTGAGTCACAGCTGTGAGTGGGATTGCTGCGGTCTGGTTACATGGGATGCACAGGGTGTAGAAGGCGTTTCATCCTTGCTTCTACTTTAGTCCTTCAAGTGCATCCTCATAAGGCTACTTTGAAAATCACTTCTGTGGGAGCCCCTCATGAAATTGTGGAGGGCACTCATTTCATCTACCCAGGCGGTACCCCTTTCAGTAATGCTACCATAGCACTGAGGGATCTGTTCCAGAAGACTTCACGGCTCACCCCAAAATTCGTTCAGTGATTCAGCATCATCCTTATCTGAGCCAGGTGAGATGGGTAAGCAGTTAAGAGCAAATACTGTTCTTTCAGAGAAACAGTTCTATTCTAGCTCCTATGGACAATTATTTGTAATTCCAGGGACCTGGTGAACTCATCTGTTCTCTGCAGGTGCCTGCAATCACATGAGCACATACCACATACATAATACATACATACATACATACATACCCACACACAAGCACATGAGAGAGAGAGAAAGAGAGAGAGAAAGAGAGAGAGAGAAAAGAGAGAGAGACAGACAGACAGACAGAGATGAGAGAATGTTAAAAATTAATAAATATAAAAACTCCTTATCAGCTGTTATTTTATTAGTTTTAGAGTTTATTTTTATTTATAAATGAAGTTGAATGGATTCCAGCTTAGTTTTATAGATCTTTATACAAGACGTATATCTTATAGATCAACAGTTCTCGAATTATGGGTCACATATCACATATCCTGGATATCCGTTATTTATATTATGATTTATAAACATAGCAAAATTATAAAGTAGCAATGAAATTGTTTCATGGTTGGGGTCACCACAGCGCAAGGAGCTGTATGAAAGGGTGGCAGCATTAGGAAGGTTGAGAAACACTGAACTCATACACGATTTGAAGCTTAAAGTTTTCATCATAGGCACAGACTGAGAAGTAGAGATCATATAATCATGACCTGTGAGGAATTAATACTTAGTGAGTTGTGTAAAGTGCTCCATGGTACCTGAATAAGGCTCCAAAGAACCAAGAATTTAGTGCCTGTTGGAGTTTGAATAGAGAATGTCCCCTCCAATGGGTTTGGACACTTTGTTCCCTGTTGGTGGTATTGTTTGAATGGTTTTGGAACCTTTGGAGGAAATGTGTCAGAGAGACAAAGGACCCAGCTTCTGCTTCCTACCCAGACCCCTGCCTTGTGGCTGCCAACATGATGTAACTGCCAAAAGCCACCATGCTTTTATGCTTCCTCCCCCATGATGGACTGTGTTCTCTCAAACTGCAAGCCAGTAAATCTTCCTCTAAGCCAGTGGCCCCCACCAAATAAGCATGTCTACAGACACAGCAAAATAAAATATTGAGACACAAGGTTTGCCAAGTGATAATATGTTTTTGAAGCTATACTGAAATAAAATCTTAGTTATATGGCTGAAGAGTTATTGCTATATCTTGGAAGCCCTCAAAAGGCCTATGTGTTAATAGATTTGTCTATACTAGTGACGCTATTGAAGTCTGATGGTACCCTTTGGAGGTAGTGCCTAACGGAGGACACAGAGCACTCATGGCATGTTAATGGAGGTGGTATTAATGCCAAGCCCCTGCTTGTCTCTCTTTCCATGTCTGGAAAGGAAACAAGCAACTTTCCTCCATCGTGTGTCACAATCCCCAAATCAACTGGGCCAAACCTGCATGGACTGTAAACTTCCCAGAGGGCAAAGCTCTGTTTCAGCTTAGTATCTAGGGCTCTTAGTTACAGATATAAAAAGTTGACTGGCAACGTTATCCAGAGACCTGAAAATGTGTTTTATAAAGACTTGAGGGCTTTCCACTGTAGCCTTCAAATTAATGGCCTTTGTTTATGCTGCTAAAGAGTCAAGGGGAAATTGTAGGGGTGCTTGGTGGTTGTTGTTTGGGTTTTTGGGTTAATACCCTCAATATTCCAGCCTTGGTTTACACAAACTTTACTAAACTAAAATACATTAAGATATATGCATTTCACAGTTTTTCTTTCTTTCTTTCTTTCTTTCTTTTTTCTTTCTTTTTTTTTTTTTTGGCAAATTTACATATGCTCATGGAACTAACACTTGAAGACAGTAGATGCCCTTCCTATGTTTTCTCCCATTCTTCCCCCTACCTCAGAAAACCATTGGCCTGGGATTGAGTTTCCTCATGTATGACGTTATATAATGGGAGCACTATGTATTTCTTAGTACACAAACTCTTGTTCTCTGTATATCCATGTGGCTCTATTATGAGGCTTGTACATTTCCCTAATAAGAAGTATTCTGTGGTATGAAAAATACCACAAATCAATTCCCTTGGACTCACATTTGTACTGCTTTTATTAATAATTTCTACTAATATGTAAATAATGGTATGAAATTGTATTGTAAATGCATGAAATATTACTCATGTGCTTTATTACTTTAAAATAGTACAATTTGTGAAATTATTATGTTAGTAGGCATATGTAATGTGTTTAGATCTAGACTTCTTCTCCTAATATCCAGCTTGGGCAAAAAACACAAAAATGTTTAAGCTTAGATTCTTCATAAATGGTATAAGCTATATTGGTAACTAAAAAATGTCAGGCAGATAATTTCAATAGGATCGCTTTATAAATTATAAATAGAAATAAAAGATGATATCATTAAATGTATTGTAACACATGTACATATTTATGAAATAGACCACCAGAAATAAATTACAACAAAAGCATGTGCTGTTGATTATTTTTAATGGACATAATGGGCTGTTGCATAATCCAGAAATAGTTTTTATAGAAAAATTAATCACTTCGGTGTGATCTTACCTCAAATACATCCCATATTAAGATAAGATAGATATCTTTGGTTAACCATAAGGAGAACCATTTGTCATGTAGGAGCTAGGCATTTGGCTGTAGTTTTAGAAGAGATTCTCATCCTCTGTCACTCGATCAAATCATTACTGCAGAACGAAGATCTGGCCTTTAAGTATGCTAGAGAGAAATTCATCTCTGCCCACTGCAGGTGTGGGAGCTATAAAGAAACGTCTCCTTTTCTTTGAAGAACTTTGTCTCCTTCCTTTCTGCTCTTGTTGCTATTTTTTTTTGTAAACAAAAACAAAAGTAGTAAAGCCAACAACAATTGTATGGTGCCTATAGATTTTGCTTGCAGAGTAAGGATCAACTGATTGCTTACTCTGTGGTACACAGAGCCTCAAGCAGACTAGAGTAGAAGAACATGGGCTAACAGCATGCAGGCATGTGTAACCTACAACCCAGATATGCATGGGGCTCAACACAGAAGCACAACCTTACTTAAAACATTACGATCTTTTTTCTTTTTTTGTTAATGTTTTTGTTAATGACATGTTACTTAGAAATGAATGTTGAAGGAAAGTAATTGCTGCTATTTAAGCTTCAGATATGATGTCTGCTTGTCCTCCCATGGCAGGTCATTATTGTTATTAATATTCTCCCCAGAGCACTGTGGCCAGATTACTCTCCACAGAGATGCTATTGCTTCTGTTTTTATTTTGGGGAATAGTTTGAAGAGTCTTGGTATTAGCTCTTCTTGGAATGTCAGGTAGAATTCTGCACTGAAACCATCTGGCCCTGGGCTTTTTGTAGTTGGGAGACTTTTATTGACTGTTTCTATTTCCTTAGGGATTATAAGTCTCTTTAACTTGTTTGCCTGATCTTAATTTAATGTTTGTAAGTGGTATCTATCAAGAAAATCATCCATTTCATTAAGTTTTTCCAATTTTGTGGAGTACAGGTCTTTGAAGACCTAACAAATCCTTTTATTTCCTCAGTGTCTGTTGTTATGTCATCCTTTTCATTTCTGATTTTGTTAATCTGGCTACTACCTTTTAGTTAGTTTGGCTAAGGGTTTGTCTATCCTGTTTATGTTCTCGAAGAACTAGATTTTGGTTTCATTCATTCTTTGCTCAGCTCCTTTTATTTATAATTTATTGACTTCAGGCCTGAGTTTGATTACTGTCCCACCTAAAAGAGGGGTGTAGGAGTGAAACAGTAAGTGCAAAGGTTATAACCACAAAGTGCAGGTTCCTTAAAACACTGGGACTTATTTAGAAGAACATACAAGACTTTCCACACCTTGTCTACAATGCCATTTACAACAGTCCTTTTTAACCTATGCATCATGCTTAGCTACAAAAAAAACAAAAACAAAAATAAACCAAAATCAAACAAAAGCCCATAAGACAGTAAAATGTTCAAAATGAGACATGATGGCCTACGACCATATAGGAGGAGGAGGTCCCCCTCGGTCATAGACCTAAGGGAGGGGAATAGAGTGAAAGCAGGAGGGAGGGAGGAATGGGAGGATACAGTGATAGGATAACATTTTAGTTGTAATCTGAATAAATTAGTAAAAAATAATTAAAAATTTTAAATGTTCAAAACAAAACCAAAATAATCCCACTCCCCAAAACCAAGCCAAATGGAACAAAAACAAAAACACCCATAACCTTTACTATGAAATGCATTTAAAATATTTATGTGAATGTAAAATCAATTTAGATATTATGTAATGAAAAATAAGGCTGATATAGCTGAAGAGTTTGCAAGTGGGTTCCCATTTTTGATAATTAAGTTAGGAGAAGCCACTTTCAAACACATTGGAATGAGCTATGGCTGCATTTCTAAGGAGGTCACAGGCACATAAAACCTGTGAGAAGGTAAAACTTTTCATCATGAATAACACTTTGACAGTGCATGTGTTTGCTGCTGCTGCCATAACAAAATGCCAGACACTTTGTGGCTTAAAGAAACTTATTTCTCCAGATGGAAAGTCAAAGATGCAAGTATGCACATAGTACATCTTCATGTTAAGTCCTCATTGCTTTCCTCATAGGTAAAATGTCATCACATCGTGTGTTCATATGTATACACCAGGAAATAGAGAGCTCCCTCCCTTCTCATAAAAATATTCATCCTACAGGTTGAATTTCCAAATACAGACATATGGAGGTTAGGGTTACAAAATAAGAATTTTGATGGGAAAATATTCATTTGTAATAATAAAAGTATACATATTAATTGCTCTATCTTTAACATTATACTTTTCATTTTGTATAAATGAATGTTTGCTTGCATATATGCCTGTGTACCATGTATGTGTAGTATCTACAGAGAACAGAAGAGGGCATGAGAACCCCCTGGATTTTCATGGTGCTAGAGACCGAATTAATGTTCTCTGTCAGCGCAGCAGAGCCCTTAGCTGAAAAATCTGGACAGAGGAAAGGGTGGCTGTAGAGACTGACATACCAGCCAAGGGCCATACATGGTGAGGATTTAGACACTCAGCTCAGTTGTAGTAATTAGCACAGTTTCCTTGTGGGTCTCACAATATGGGGAGTAGGCACTACTCCTGACTTGTAGTCTATGCCCCAATGCGGGTCACTTCCCCTGTGCTGGGTGGACTTTCCGGACCACAGAGGAAGAGGATACTGGTAGTACAGAGGAGACTTCCTGAGCTGAAATCAGATACTGGGGGAGGAGGCACCCTATTCTGAAGACTAAGGGAGGGAGGGAGAAGGTATGAGAGGGAGGGTGGGATAGGGAGATGATTAGGGAGGGGACTACGATCAGGATGTCAATAAAAAAAATTAAAACTGTAGAACAAGCAGAGGGATTATATTCCTAACCCCACTACATGGGAATAGCTCCGAGACAGGCTGAGACGTGAATGCCTATGGATAGCCGACCCTTCTTATTGGTTACAGAACACATGCAACTTAGGACTAGATGCCATTCCTCACATGGCATGAGTGAAGATTTGCAGATGTCTTTCTTCCACTCATGCAAAGTGCAGAGAACCAGTCTTAATTGTTAGGTGCAAGTTGCACACCTCATACACATATGATTTTAGAATGGTATAATGCTTGTGAGGAATTATATGTTTTCAGAACAAAAGGACGAGACTTTGAAGCTGGATCAGACCTGAAAGAATTCGTTTGTGTTGGCACAGTGGACTCTGACATCCTCCATCCCTCATTCTCGAGCAGCAAGTGCTTCAGTTGCTGTTCTCTGTCAGAACAGGGCAGCTCCCAAGACAGCGTCTAAGAAAGCTTCTGGTCCCAATTGGTACAGCATTTCAGACTATCACACACAGGACTTTTATTAAGCCTAGAAGTTCTCAACATTCAGAAACTGGACACAAGTGATAGTCCTACCTTGTTTAACTATTTCCGCTAACTTTATTTGGACCCCTACAAAGGTATTATTCGTCCCAAACGAACCAGAATAAACCCTAAGAGAAAGACACCCCAGTTCCCTTAAGGGGGGATGGGTAGGGTTTTGTTTTGTTTTTTTTTTTTGGTTGCTTTCTCCAGCCTTAGATATTTATTTTCATTGGGAGTTGGTTGGTTATAAGTTACTATTGATCTTATCCAGAGACAAAACAAGATTGGATCCAGGGATGTCTTTCTTTTCCTTTATCTTTCTTTCTTAGGATTGGAGCTAGGGGCTGAAAAGGAAGAAGAGGGAATATAGAAATATATAGGGATAATAGAACAAAAAGTAGATTATTGAGTCGATGCCTCAATCTAAGGCCTTAACTGTGCTCACAAGGTTATTTTTAATTCAATAGTATAGAAATTTGTATATTGATGCAAAATAAGTTTGCTTTTGATACATTGATATAGAATTCAAATGTAAGATGATTCATAACACACATTACATATATTTCTACTCTAATATGAGGTATTGTACCCATACCACTCAAGTGGAATACAAGATCTACCTCCAATTCTTTCAAAATCCTATTGCAGGCTGTTTAGGATAAGTAAGTTAGACAAGTGAATTGTCAACTGACCAAATTGTGATCATTTCAATTACTAGTCTATTTATATCATAAGACTATACATCCTAGTTGTAAGAGATAGGTGTGATTCTATAGACAGATAAGGTAAAATACTTAAAGTCTTCAAAAACCTCAGAGTCCTACAGAATATGGCATTTAAAGATGTTTATGTTGTTTTAATGATTCTTTGACATTAAGGCAGTTGGACACCTGGCAGCACATAGCCTACCTCAGGGACGATGATAAGCATCATTGAGCCTCCTTATGGAGATACTTTCTAATGCGGCAAACAAGCCACTGGGAAAAATGTCCTCTTTTTGACCATTGACAGAATTCTCCCTAAAACTTGGCAAGCTTGGATGCAGGCAGAGTCAATGGCCAAAACAGGGAAAGCAAGTCCTCAATAGTTCTTGCCTCACAAATATGTCAGTTAGACATACTGGGCCAGAAGGCCAAAGATTAGGCTCCAATGTTTTAGAGAGTTATGGGTGACTCTCCAGGCAGCCAACTGTCTCTGTCATTCTTTTTTTAATATGGAAGCTGCTAACCTGCACTTCATGTTTACTCAGGTTATTGACTTTGCTCCTTCTCAAGTCTCTGATGGGGTTGAAGACCAAATTAAATTTGGTGTTCTGTGGGTTAAGATGTTTTTGGGTCTAGGTAGATGGTTTGAGTTGATAAAGATGAGATATGATAGATATTGAGTTACATTCAGAATTGTAGATTCACCAAGATAAGAAAACGTTTTCATCAAGGTTGCTAAATACCAACAGCCAAAAATCACTAGGATGTAACATGAATGAAATTCCTGATTGTTCTGTGGTTCTTCTTTCTATATGTAGTCATATATATATATGTAAAAAATAAATATTTTTTAAAATGGGGTACAGAGCTAAACAGAATTCTCAAAAGAGGAATATCGAATGGCTGAGAAACAAAGAAATGCTTAGTCATGAGAGAAATGCAAATAAAAACAACCATGTAATTCCATCTTATGCCTATCAGAATGGCTGAGATCAAAAATTTAGGTGACAGCACGTGCTGGTCAGGATGTGGAGAAAGGGAAACACTTTTCCATTGCTGATGGGAGTCCAAAGTTGTACAACCACTTTGGAAATCAATCTGGTGATTTCTCAGAAAACTGGGACTAGTGCTACCTCAAGACCCAGCTATACCACTACTGGGCATATGCCCAAAAGAGACTCTACCATACAACAAGAAAATTTAGTCAACTATGTTCATAGCAGCTTTATTCATAATACCCAGAATCTAGAAACAACCTAGATGTCCATCAACCAAAGAATGGATAAAGCAACTGTGGTACATTTACACAAGAGAATGCTACTCAGCTATTAAAAACAAGGAAATCTTGAAATTTGGAGGCAAATGGATGGAACTAGAAAAGAATGTCCTGAGTAAGGCACTCATGGCATATACTTGCTTAGAAGTGGATATTAGCCCAACATAGATGCCCTCTGACAGACTCCACCCATTGAGGGAATCTGGACAGATGCTAGGACTTGCAGCTGAACTCTCTGCTGAGTGCTGAGAGTTGTATGGAAGAGTGGGGTGATGGAAATACTTGAAGGGGTCAGGAGCTCCACAAGGAGACCATCACGGCTGGTGGCTCTGGACCCTGAGGTGGCCATCGAAAACTGATGCCCCAACCAAGGACAATACAAGCAGAGAATCTAAACCTCTCTTCAGATATTGATTATGGACTGCTCATTCTACACAGGAGACTGGCTGGGGGTGTGCAGGAGAGGAGCTGGGACTGCCTCTGACATGACCTCTGTTGCCAGCCATTTGATCAGCTCCCCTTGGCTCAGGGAGGGGTGATGCCTTGAGGGCACATGATGGAATGGGATGCAGGCTATCCTGATGAGACTTGACAGGCTGTGGTCAGACTTTGGGGGAGTAGTCCCCGACCCACACCCTCTCCCCATCAGAGGTCTATGGGAGGGATATAGGGCAGAAGAGGAAAGGAGGATAGGGATGGGAAGACATGAGCAAGGGAATAAAAATTAGGATATAATGTGAGAAAAGTATGACAAATAACAAAATTTTAAAGTAGGTATGAACCAGCAAGATTACATTTGAAATATGAATATTATCTACTCATTCTACAAATGGAAACATCCATTTTTATTGAACGAATAAGAAAAATAATCACAGATATATGTGAATTTATATTAGAATCTTGATGCCAGAGCATGTCATAGACAAACATTTGGTAAAAACATGAAGACCTGTCATGAGTCTCTTTGGAAATTTTGCTGTTTCCCACAGAATTCTGCCTAGGCTCCAGGCATTTGCTAATGTTTCTTAGGAAGAACACCTATTTTCACAGGAATGGTTACTGGTTAATGTGAATTGAAAGATAATAGACATTTGTCAATGTATACACTGCTCTGGATTTCCTTCTTAAAATCATTGTGTTGTTGTTGTTGTTGTTGTTTGAGACAGGGCTTCTGTGTGCAGCCCTGGCTGTCCTGGATTCACTGTGTAGACCAGGCTGGCCTCAAACTCACAGAGATCCATCTGCCTCTGCCTCCCAAGTGCTGAGATTAGAGGCCTGTGCCATCACACAGGGCACCTAAAATTACTTTTTCATTTTTTTATATTTTATATCTCAATATAATTACATAATTTCACCCTTCCTTTTACTCCCTCCACCCTCCCGTGTTACCATCTTTCTCTCTCTTTCAAACCCATGGCCTCTTTTTAATTGGTGAATATATATATCATACATAATACACATAATACATAATATGTGTGCATGTATATATGGATTAATGGATGGATGGATGGATGGATGGATGGATGGATGGATGATGGATGGATGGGTGGATGGATGTGTATCCTGTATAATGCAGTGCCTTATGGTCAGGGATCTTTGTGGAAGAAGGAGTAGAGACATATATTTTTCAGAAATAAATCTAATAATCAAATTAATTTGAACTAATGTTTGTTGTTGTTATGATCACTAAAGAAAAAAATTAAACTTTTTTTGGCTAATCAAAAGGTAAAAGTAATAAAAGAAAATAAATGCATCAAACACCAGGAGTAAAGGTGAAGTACTGTGTTTTTTGGTAGTTGTAGATTACTGAAAGGGAAGCCAAGGCTAGTCAGATCTCACAAGTCACAACACAAACAATGAACCACATGCACAGCATGAGCAGAAAGCTCATACATCAAAATGCTCCAGGAATCAGGAACCCATTGCCTGAGGGAACTGAGGGAACAAATGTTTGTAACGCTATGGAATTCAAACCAAACCCCTAAATATTATAACCACACATTTAACAATAAATAGTTCCACATCAATGAAATTCACTCCCAATTTTCTGTTATTCTGATGGCTGTCTCAATCAAGAACTTCAAATATTCAGTCTGCAAATTTAAGTGTGGCACATCTTACAGAAATGCCTTCAGTCCAACATTGTAATTGCAAGAAATGGGAATGTTTAAAGTGGATAAATTACCTAAAGCACTGGAGTAGTTCTTTACAGTCTCTCTAGTTTAATATCTAATGAAACAATCCATATACATTGTTTACCCAATATATAATTAATTATGAGGACACTAATTAGCCTACTGTGTGTGCATAATGTATCTGTGTGTGTGTGTGTGTGTGTGTGTGTGTGTGTGTATGTATGTACCTGAAAGTACCTATCTACAATGTGCTCATGTGCATAAACTTGTGCATGTGAAGGTCAGAGGCTGATGTCAGATGCCTTCTTCAATTGTTCTCTGCTTTAGCTTTTGAGATAGGGCCCTTCACTAAACCTGGAGCAAACTGATTTGAGAATACTAACCAAGCATCACACTCCAAAAATATTCCAGTGTCCACTTTCCTAATACAGGTGATTTAAGGGCCATAACATCTAGACTGACTTTTTACATAAGTGCTTATTGTCCAAAAGCAAATGATAAAAAAGTAAGTGCAAGTAATCTACAAAGTAAAACCTGAAGGAAATGCCTCAGTTGCTTGCTTGTATTCCTATCTACAATCAAGAGCCAGTTAAGAAGACAGGGGAAGCAAGTCCTCAATAGTTCCTGCCTGACTAACATGTCTGTCAGATATATGGAACCTGAAGGCTGAAGAAGATGCTCCAACATCATAGAGTTTTGGGTGACTATTCAGGTAGCAAACTGTCTCTGTCGTCTTCGCATTTGGAAAGCTACTAACCTGCACTCCCGGCATACTCAGATAATCAAGGTTATTCCTTCTCAAATCTCTGATAGGGTTGAATGCCAGGTATCTTAGTTTTACAACGAAGCTTAGTTGTTTAGGGGTTGAGATGATTTTTAGGTCTAGAGAGGTGTTTTAAGTTAATAATGACAAGATGTGATGGAGAGTGATTTATATTCAGAATTCTAGACGCACCAAGGTAGTAAAGATGTTTTCTCCAAGACTGCCACATACAAATAGCCAAAACACAAAGAATGTAACCTTTATATAATTCCTGATTGTGTCATGGTTCTTGTTATAGGTAGTTTATTGTATATATGTACAATAATTTAAATGTATATGTAAAATATTTTAAAAAGAAGAGGAGGCCCATGGATATGATTCAAATTTTATCCCATGAACAATGGAAAGCATACTGATTCAAAGAATTGCAAATGTTTCTGTTACTCTAGTGTGAAGATTTGGTCTTAACAGACAGGAAGTAGATTTGTAGATGGGATGATGGTGTGATTTAATAATGCCTAGATATCCCTTCATAGTTTTTCATATCTGCTGTAGGATGCTTGCTTGGTTTTATGATTCTGGGAACAGAAAAGTTAATTTTACTGGCTTAGAGTCATACTAAATATACACAATTAAAAATAACACACAGTGGATTGATAGACGTCTGGTTTAGAGTATACAAAATTCTCTCCTTAAGTACACAAAAGACAACTGCCTAGAAGTGTTACAGCAAAGACAGAATAACCCTCAAACAATTCCCTGTCATATTATAGGCAAGCTGACAGTTTTGTTGTTTTAAGTCGCAACAAGGCTAGAAAAGAACAAGAAAGAATAATTAAATGTTATCTTACAGTAATATGACAAATGAAGTTGTTTTCATTTTTTTTTTCAGAAAAGGACATCAAACAACCATCTTAGTGTGAATTACAGGCCTATCTTAAAATAGAGAGGCACAGAGATGTGGCTCTGCACTGAAAGAGGATGGATGATTGTAAGTTAGGAAAAGTATTAAAATTTGTGATAGTTAGAAATAGACAGCAGTTGCTGTTTTTAAGATCTGCATCATGCACCTGTAAACAGAATAGTCATTAGAGACTAGTTTCATTCACCACTGAATATTCCATTTCTCCCAGCTTTATTTTCTTAATCAATATTATTGTATGTCATTAGCTATAGATTACAGCGAATGAACTGATACTCTGCAAAAATTATATGGGATGAAGAGTCTCTTCTTGCAGACTATACCCTGGTGTTGGTTTCATTTCAACAGTCATAAAACTGAAGCAGGCAGTTCTACTCTTCCTTTGTAAAGTATGTGTGTACATGAAAACGTAACAACTACACACACAGGAAAAAAAAAACACTCTTCAAAAAAATCCAATCTAACTATAAATGTTCCTCCCTCTAATTTTCTAAGGCCATTATCGATAACTTCCTTTTATTGTAGTAAGGATATGTTACCTGAGATTGGCTCTTCAAATATTACCAGGGAATTAAGGTGAATTATTCTTTTCTGTAGTTGTTATAAAATTTATTATTAGAAGGAGTGCCAAAGTCAATTAGATCGTCTATGGTCCACTACAAATAGCAAGGCACATGTATAAAGTAAGTAGTACGTTTACTAACTCAAATATTTCAAGACTGTCACACTGAAGGAATGCTAATGCTTCTAATCTGCATGTGCTTTAAATAACCCAAGCACTGTACTCCACTTCTTTCAGATGTCTGACTTCTATACTTTCTCTTTCTATATTTTGTTCCATTTAGTCAGTAAGAAGGGACAAGATCACAAATTCTAAACACATGCTAATATAATTTGAATCATTGCATTAAACGATAATTTGTTTTATCCCTGTGATTATTTAATTACTGGTTTGTTTAAATGCACAATTTGTTAATTTTATTACAATGCAGTGTAACAATTGTGTATTTTCTGTATAAATAGTAATTTTAGAGCCTTCCTTTCATATTGTTCTAATGTCAATATATGCATACATATCTTTGTCTGTGTATTCCTTAGTAGCTGACTATTCGTTATTTTTGAGAGGAATCACACTCAGTACTGCTCTCCTTGGATGTGGGGAGCCAAAGGGGATGAGACCTCATGGCCTCCTCATGCATAAGAAATGACATTATTTGCTATGTATGTGCCTTGTCAATATTCTTTGAAGGGAAAACACAATAATTTTTTGCCTGGTTTAGATGCAGACAGGGAGTTCCTGTGGAATTCTATCATGACTAAAAATAAGCTAGCATGTTCATTTTTTATTGCTCTCCATTTTTTTCAGGTTAGCCTAGAACTCACTATGTAACCCAGGATAGTCCTGAACTCAAGCCAATCCTCATCTTTCAGACTAGCAAATGCTGGGTCTAGGATACTGACAAGAGCAGCCACACCCAGCTTATTAGAGCACTGTGAAGGATGCTCTAGTTGAAGATCATGTGCGAAGTGAAGCATCTTCATGTCTCCCTCTGAGCTTTCTTTAGACATTACCACACTAGAGTACTTACTGCAGAGCACAGTCTCACACCCTCACCTTTGTGCATCACAGATGACATCAAAGTAATTGGAAATACAAATTCAGGTTCACTCAAACTCCTGAAACTGGTTCATACTCCTGTGTGGTGGTTAAATTATCTGTGTTGCCTAATGTTTATTATTAAGCCTGTAATTATTATTACTGCAGTTTTTTCTAACCTGCTAGCAATCAATCAAGAGAAAGGCACCTATTATATTTTAAAATAGCCTTAGTGAACCTGGGGCAGGGCAAATATTAATCCCCTAAACTACTTCCCACACTGGATCAGGTATGGGATACCTGCCTCAATCCCATGACATCTGTTTTTAATAATTTCTATGGAGCTGTCTTCCATCAATATCCCAAATACTTGCTAATGCTCTTCATCTGTATCAAACCCTCCATCCAGCAGGCCATGTGCTTCTCCTCCATCTAACCCATGGCATAGCTGCCTTTTTCCTCCCTTCTCTGGTCCCTTCCGCAAGATTCTCTCTGTCTCCCCAAAAGGCTAGGAAACTTAGCCAGGCCCATACTATTTGGCCTGGCCAGGTATGATGGACTTTTATTGGTCAAGCAGGTTATTAGGCAAGGTACAAAGTGGGGCACAGAGACAGCAGGCAGTAATCATCATCAAAGACACCAGACCAATCTCCACCATTCCTGTATACCTACTTCCCACAGTGACGCTACTGTTCTTTCAACCAAGCCCCAAACTAGATGTCATCTTAGGTATGTCCTCATCTTCCACATTTTGTGCCGGATTAAGGAGCAATTATTTCAACTCGAGGTCCTAAATGTACCTCTCAGACAATTCTTTTTTTTTTTTCACCCTTGCTGGCATTTCTGATGAGTAGTGTGATCTCTAAAAGATATAATAACAATCATGGCTTTGTTTTGTAAAAACCCTAATTGATGATTAGTATTGGAATAAAGATGAAATATGAGAAAAGGAGAGATGGGCCACTTACCAGTCACCTCTTTTTTCCTGTGCTTGTTCATGATCTACTCTGTCCGTGAGCACTGCCTATGCTTTACCCACACGTGGAGGCATTAAGGATATAGAATGGAGAAAAGAAAAACTCCCTGGCCTCTTTTTAGTCTCTCCTTATGTGTGTACATTTATTTGGATACAACTTTAGAGGGTGTGGTTTTATTTATTTTTTGTTTTGTTTTCTTTTGCTTTGTTTTTTATTTTGGGGACGTTGTAGCTGTATTGGGCTTCTGTTTGTTTTTTGATGAAGAACTTAAAGTGGAATGGGTAGGAAGGGGGAGGAGATCTGGAAGGACTTGAGGAGGGGAATAATATTATCAAAACATATTTAAAATTCAAAATATTAAAATAATTAAAACATAATAAAAGCAAGGTCCAACACAGTTTTTTTAAAGCCTGAATGATAAAGGACATGTTATACCAATAGAATGTTTCCTGAAGTATAAGAAATGCCAGTGAAGGAAAACTATTTCATTTCATGGGAAAATAATAAGTAATTTTGCATTTGTTCTGATTATCCTATAGTTTAAAAATCTTTCCCCTTTTAGTTTAAACATTCCAATTTTCTCTTAGTACTTCAGCGTTGCTAGGTACTAGTGAAAGAACACAGTGAGATACTTGAACAACTGGCATCCATAGGGACTCTAGTGGAACCACAGGAATTACTCTTTCATCCAGATGCGGCTCCTTTATATGACAGTTTCTGTGCACCAAATCTTCTACTTACTTAGATAATATTCAGATACACACGACTTCCCATGTGGGGAGAGATCTTTTCTGGAACTTCATACTCTGTCACTGTAGTCACCAAATAAAACTAAACCTTGGAAACTATAAAGATAATTAATGGTGCGTGGATTTACACAGATATGCAAGACATACTGAAGGAAAGAGAATATCCAATTGTACTTATCTTTGATATAGACATTGCTGGAGGCTCAACATCACAGCTATCCATTCTTATACTTAGCACAGCCTGAAGGATCTCAGGAGAATCTCACTGATAAATAGCACTGATGGTTTTCTGCAGGAATATTTGTTCTTCCTTTTGTTTTGTTTTTTCTTTCACTCCTCCTCCCCCTCTTTCTTTTGTTTTCTCAGATCATGATAACTTCTGTAACCTTTTGATTATTTTAAATGTCTCCCTAGAGTCTTATCAAATATCTTTAGCATATTTTCCATGACTTAATTCCTATTTTTTATTACAAATCTCTGTTGATTCCTTCCTAGTGATTTCTCACTTCCTTTCTATGTGGGCCGTTGACCCATGAAGGAATAGCCAGCAGCAATCTGAACATTAAGTCTCTTCTTTCCTCTTCATCCTAAAATTAACTGTAAACCAACAAATCAATAGTGTAAAGTTACTTCTCACAGTTCCCAACTGGCTTCAGGAGCCCCCAAGGGTTCAAGTCAATGCCTTTCTGCTTCTTGCAAGAGCTCTAAGACTGAATGAAAAGGAACCTAGTAACTAAAAATTATGGCTGCACTAGCATGTGAGCCTAAGGAAAGCGTATGCTGAGCTTCCTTCTGCAAATGGAGCACTTCACTTTATTTCCAGATTTGACTTTGCCAGATTAAAAAAATAGTTATTTTATGTATATGACTGTTTTACCTTATGTATGTCTATTCATCAATGTGCATGCATGACTGTTGCCTGCAGAAGCCAAAAGAGGGCAGCTGATGCCTTTAAATGAGCATCTGTGAGCTGTCATGTGGAAGTCAGGTCCTCTGGAAGAACAGCCAGTGCTCTTAACCACTGAGCCCTCTCCTCTTCTTTTTGCCTTATTTTTAATAAACAACTACAAAATATCATGGTAAAGCTATTATTTCTAGGAATTATGTAAAGAAAAGTGCTATGATGAGAAAGTTCTAGCCCAGCTCTGAAGAGTGTTCACTTCCTTGCAGCACACTTGCAAACACAAAAGGTTTTCAAAGCATTGCAACACCATCCCCTTTGTGCAGTACACTCTTTGGAGGTGTCCTGGACACAGGTGTCTCTAACGAGCATTTGACACCCTCAACATATTCTTTTGCACTTAAAGGTCACAATTCTTAGAGTGTAAGCTCAGCGTTCACTGGCCTTTTGCCTGTAGCCAGTTGTCAGCCCCTTCCTTCCTCAGAGGCAAGACTACAGTGTATGCCTCTAAGACCACCAGCTGTCCTCAGTAAGATAGCGCCAAGGAAAAGGTTGAGGTAGCAACAAAGGGTAGGATGCATGCCAGACCCCCTATAGTTTAAGAACAAGAACAGAGGTGCGACCTTTGTCAGAGTTTGTACTTGGCAAATAGATTTTAAAAACATGTAGTAAGAACTGCTTGAGAAATGAGTAAGTCATCCTAATTTTAAACCCCTCAGGACACATGAAGAGGTGAGGAAGGAAGAAACAATCCAGAGCTTTTATTTAATAACCACAAGATCCACTGCCATGTTACTCAGAAATAAGATGCCCTCTTTGACTAGTACCATCCTTGTCTGCCTTTGAGAAATAGAGACAGAAGAGTCAGGTGTCTTTCACCAGATATAAGAGCAAAGAGGGTGACAGTGCTTGAGAAATACTTTAATTCCACATTTGTTTTCAAAGAGCTGTGCTTCCTACTGTTGACTAACCTCCCCTTGCAACTGTGATAATGGTCCCGTTGCAATACGTTCTTTGTTATGTTAACAGCTCCATGTGCTTCCACTGGACTCCCTGATGAGGCCACAAGTTACTGAGAACAAGGGAGATCCCTCCATCTTCTGATGTCGTCTTCAATCTCTTTCTTCGGGGACTTAAAGCTTTTTTTCAAACAAGTCCTTCACTTGCTTGCTTAGAGTAACTCCTAGATATTTTAAATTGCTTGTGGCTAACGTGAAGGGTATAGCTTTCCTAATTTCTTGCTCTGCATGATTGTCATTTGTATATAGGAAGGCTACTGATTTTTTTGAGTTAATTTTGTATCCAGCCAATTTGTCGAAGGTGTTCATTAGCTGTAGGAGTTCTCTGGTGGAATTTTGGGGGTCACTTATGTACACTTTGATATCATCTGCAAATAGGCATAATTTGACTTCTTCCTTTCCCATTTGGATCCCCTTGATCTCCCTGTGCTGTCTTATTGCTCTGGCTAAAACTTCAAGAACTATATTGAAGAGATACGGAGATAGTGGGCAGTCTTGTCTGGTCCCTGATTTTAGAGGAATTTCCTTGAGTATCTCTGCATTTAATTTGATGTTGGCTATTGGCTTGCTGTATGTAGACTTTATTATGTTGAGTTATGTGCCTTGTATCCCTGATCTCTCTAAAACTTTAAACATGAAAGTGTGATGAATTTTTGTCAAATGCTTTTTCTTCATCTAAGGAGATAATCATGTGGTTTTTTTTCTTTCTGTTTGTTTATATTGTGGATTACATTGATGGATTTCCATATATTGAATCCTCCTTGTGTGCCTGGAATGAAGTCTTGTATTTGATATGTTCTTGTATTTGTTTTGTGGGTATTTTATTGAGTATCTTTGCGTCTATGTTTATAAGAGAAATTTGTCTGAAATTCTCCTTTTTGGTTGGGTCTTTGGCAGGTTTAGGTATCAATGTGACTGTGGACTCATAGAATTTGATAATGTTCCATCCATTTCTATCTTTTGGAGTAGCTTGAAGAGCATCGATATTAGCTCCTCTTTGAAGGTATGATAGAATTCTGCACTGAAATCATCTTTTCCTGGGCTTTTTTTGATTGGGAGACTATCAATGATTGCTTCTATTTTTATGGGAGAAATAGGGCTATTTAATTTATCTGATCTTGTTTCAATTTTGGCAAGTGGAATTGATCAAGAAAATTGCCCAATTCTCTTAGATTTTCAAATTTTGTGGTATATATGTTGTTAAAGTAGGACCTTATGATTCTTTGTATTAGTTCAGTGTCTGTTGTTATGTCTCCCTTTTCATCTCTGATTTTATTGATTTGGATAGTGTCTCTCTGCTTTTTAGTAGTTTGGCTAACAGTTTGTCTATCTTGTTGATTTTCTCAAAAAACCAGTTCTTGGTTTTGTTGATTCTTTGATTTGTTCTCTTTGTTTCTAATATATTGATTTCAGCCCTGAGTTTGACTATTTCCAGATGTCTACTCCTCTTGAGTGTTTCTGCTTCTTTTTTCTAGGGCTTCCAGATGTGTTGTTAAGCTGCTTAAGTGTGGGATGTTTCCAATTTGTTTTTAAAGGCACTTAGTGCTATGAATTTTCCTCTTAGCACTGCTTTCAATTTGTCCCACAAATTTGGGTATGTTGTTCCTTCATTTTCATTGAATTTCAGCAAGTCCTTTATTTCTTCCCTGACCGAACTATCATTAAGTAGAGAGTTGTTTAAATTCCACATGTGAGTAGGCTTTTTGTTATTTCTGTTGTTGTTGAAGTCCAGCCTTAGACCATGGTGATCTGATAAGATACAAGGTATTATTTCAATCTTCTTGTATCTGTTGAGGCTTGCTTTATGGCCTACTATGTCATCAGTTTTGGAGAAGGTTCCATAGGGTGCTAAGAAGAAGGTATAGTCCTTTGTGTTTGGGTGGAAAGTTCTGTAAACATCTGTTAGATCCATCTGAGTCATGACGTAGGTTAATAATGTTATTTCTCGGCTTAGTTTCTGTCTCACTGACCTATCCTTCAGTGAAAGTGGGGTGTTGAAGTCTCCCACTATTAATGTGTGGGGGTCAATGAGCAGTTTAAGTTTTGTTAATAGTTCTTTTACAAATGTGAGTGCACTTGTATTTGGAGCATAGATGTTCAGAATTCTGATGTCATCTTGGTTGATTTTACATTTATGAGTATGAAGTGTCCTTCCATGTCCCTTTTGATTAATTTTGGTTGGAAGTCTATTTTACTAGAAATTAGAATGGCTACACCAGCTTGCTTCTTGTGACCATTTTCTTGGAATATTTTTTCCCAGCCTTTTAACCTGAGGTAATGTCTGCCCTTATGGCTGAGATGTGTTTCTTGAATGCAGAAGAATGAATGTTGGGTCTTGTTTATGCATCCACACAGTTAGTCTGTGCTTTTTTAGTGGAGAATTGAGACCATTGATGTTGAGATATATTAATGACCAGTGACTGTTAAGTCCCTTTATTTTGATGTTTGTTACAGTTGAGAGTTTGTGATTTTGCGATGGTGTAGTTGACACTTTCTTGTGTAGCAACAAAGGGGGTACCACATGAACCCTGTTAATAATCAAATGACAAAGAGTGTAGTTCCAACTAAAATGATTTAATAATGTTACAGGATGGAGGTTTCAGACATTGCATTGATTGTTTTATAAGGTCTATCACTAAGCAAAAATAACTTCTGAGAAAACAAGCTGGACAAATTTGTCTCCCTCCACAATGCAGTGAAGTAATAAGCAAAATACTGCAACTTAATCTAATATTGATACTGAGACTTAGAGCACTCTCCATTATATAAAGTGCAATGTACACCCTTTCTGGAGAAAAAGATCACGATAGGTATCTATTAGCACAGTGTTCCAGCAAGGTGGTGGTGGCACACACCTTTGATCTCAGCGCTTGGGAGGCAGGGTCAGGGTGATCTCTGAGTTCAAGGACAGCCTGCTGTACAGAATGTGTTCCAGGACAGTGAGGGCTATAGAGAAACCCCAGCTCAAAAACCAAAATCAACAAATAAAAAAAAACCACAAACAACAGCTGTTTCACAAACAGTGGAAACTACATGCTTAACTAAAGGCAAACTCAGCGAAGGTTGGTTGGTTGGCTGTGGTGCAGGATCACTGCCATGATCACCCAAGATAAGGCACAGCAGAGTACATCAGGCACTAGAACTATTACACACAATTGGTAAATGTGTGCGCTACCTCCACATGATTATATGACTGCAGACTTCTTCCCAGTTTCTTTTCCTCTTGAAATGGGCATATTCTTCCAACTGATATTAAGAATAAAAACCCTCCACAATTTGAACTCCTATCCCTCACAAACTAGAGTGAAGTGGCTTGCTACTAAAAGATACAATATATCACACATTCAAAATAAATCAGCCACAAGCTCCCCATCGTTTGTGTTACAAATGATGCCGAGGCATCAACATTACTGGAATCACCTCTCATCTGAGGAGTGGTAATTGATGTTTCAGTGAAGTACACTAACTCTAGAAAAGACGTAACAGCTCAGACTTCTGAGGAGAATGGGATTGAGGATTCCTCGTAGCAAAAACATTTTCTCCTGACATAAAAACTATGCTCTGAGGACTAAGTTAAATATGCCTCAAGTCAAACTGACTCCTTAGGACCCCAGGAGTAGTGTGCTATTTATACCTCAGCTGTTTCCATACTGAATCACAACACACTAAGGGGGCGTTCAAATTATATTCATGAGCTATAAAAACAATTTTGCCTTCATTTTTGCATCATGTTTTAAATTCTTTTGAAGACGATTTAGTTATGCAGGAAATGTAGTGGGCTTTGTAGCTGCTGTCATGGAATGGAAGCTTCAAGCTGCATGGTAAGAAACAATTCAGGAATGTACTTGAAGGTTTGAAAAATATTTTAAGATTATAATCTTAGGGAAACGAGAGTATTCTATTTTCATCATTGTATTTTTAGGTTATCTGAATAATGTCTAGGTACACAAAAAGAGGAGTTGGTAATGGCATAAATTAGCAAAGTTTTCAAATCTACAGTGTCAACAGTAATCTTAAAGCACTTTCCATCTATTTGAGGCACTAACCAGTCCTCTCATAATATTCTGTTCATTGCCAACATGGCCAGAAAGTCAGGGTTGAGTTCAGATAGACAAAACAGTTATCCAGTGAGGAAACATGGTTACCATTTAAATATGCGTGAACACTTTTCAGAGCCCTTGATGAGTCTTCCTTGCAGTGACAACTGCAGGATATTTTCTCCTATCTATAATGAATTATTTCTTTTCTCGACATTGTAAAAGTCACCCCTTATGTTTCCTCTTGCAAAGGTCAGCTCTTTACGTAACATGTTCACACTCGCATTTGTAAATTTGGGATTTGGAGGGAGAAGGCACACAGCCTAAAATGGCTATGTCTCCAACCTAACCACATCTGCCTCAGGCATAAAATTACATAGTGGAGTGACTGGGGTGATCAGTTATCGCAAAGGGCTGAGTCAGCACGAATGTCACTTCAGCTCTTACAAAGGCTCCCATAGGGTGGTAGAAAAGCAAGCACCTCAAGGGTTTGAGGAAATTAAGAAATACAGGAAGAAAGGGGTGAAACTCCTAGGGAAAGTTCAGCACGTACAGAAGGTGCCCTAATCCAGAGTCAGAAGGAGGGTTTTCATCCCGCGGGACCTTCTCTGTGCTGTGGCCTCACACGCTTGTATTGCCTTATTATTCTCAGAAGTCACGGAGATTCAGGAACAATTGTGTTCTCTGTCTCAGACATAGAAATAAGTACATTACAAGCTAAAGAGGATTCTCTCCTCCTCTTCTATTCTTTGTTCTTCCTCCTCCCTCTTTCCTTTTCTATCTCTCCTTCATCCTGTCTCTTTTTTCTTCTCTTCTCTATCTCACTGTCCTTTTCCCTTCTCTCTTCTCTCTTCTCTCTTCTCTCTTCTCTCTTCTCTCTCTCTCTCTCTCTCTCTCTCTCTCTCTCTCTCTCTCTCTCTCTCTCTCTCTCTCTCCTCTCTTCATCTCCTCTACCTCTCTCATCCTGCTCCCTCCCTGTCTGTGCTATTTGAACCCACTTTCAGTATTTGAAAACTTCCATACTTCTGTTCATTTTATTTGACCTCTCACAGCCTGCAGTCCACACATCTCAATGTTTTAATGACATAAATATGACCCAACTCCCTGTTTTATAGTGGATACACAGATTCTCAGAGGCCATTAACTTGGCTAGAATCATGTAACTCTTGGTGGTAGAGTTAAGGTTTGACTTCATATTTTTCTGGATAATTCCTTGCTATTAAATGCCATAGTAGCACAGAATATTTGTTTATATTTTTGAAAAGCACTCAGGTGTCTCCAGAGCACTTTCTCTTTGCGGTGTGGGTCACATGACCTTTTGTAAAAGAGCCAAGAGTGACACAAATAAGCATGTCACAGATGAAGAAATCAAACTCAGAGAGCTGAAGTTACTTGCCTAAGAGTCACATGATCATTACATAAAAGAATAAAGACTAGTGTGTTGTTTGTGTGTTTCAAATGCAAAGTGCTTGGGTACCCAGTGAACTCACTGGTATAAAAATGCAAAAGTTGCCAGGTGTGGTGGCACACACCTGTAATCCCACCATTCGGGAGGCAGAGGCAGGCAGATCTCTGTGAGTTTGAGGCCAGCCAAGGCTACAAAGCAAGTCCAGGATAAGCAAAGCTACACAGAGAGACCCTGTCTTGAAAAACCAAAACAAAAAACAAAAACAAAAAGCAAAAGTTAATGAGCATTTATCTGGGACTCTTTCCTTCTAATCTCATGCTTAGAGCCAATGACAAGCGAGGTTGCCAGGCTTGTTTTTCTACAGCAGGTCCTGAGATCTCTGCCAATCATTTAACCTTTTGAATTTCAGTTTTGCTATCTGGGAAATGAAGACCCTAAACTTCCCAAACAGGTCAGCTATTTAAAATGCAAATGAATCAATGTCTGTGGATGGATGTTATATATTTAACACATCATTGTTTTCTGCAACCTAGTTTTCAGAAAACTGTAAGTCATAGTGCTATTTGTTATTTGATTTATAAATTGAATCTACATAAGAACACAATGTACAAATTTAGGCCTACATGAGAATGGGTTGCAATTAACATGCAGAATTAGGAGAATAATTAATAAAGAAAATTAGGACAGTACCAGTGTGGATGTTGTCCACTGGACCAATCCTTGAGGAAATGTAATATGTTAAACAACATGGGATCTCTGAGGTCTCAAATTAATGAGAGAAAGAAATAAATACGTGGATTTTTGCCTAGATGCATGATTGCCCAGCTAATTTTCCTTAATCATGAATGCAATAATGTTACTTATTAATATCTTATTGTTACCAATGTTCAGATGCAGCCTCATTTAATATATACCTATCTCACACCTAGCCCAATGTTTACAACATACTGACATAAAATATTAACGAAGGGAAGACGTAACACCCCAGGAGCTCAGCCCTTTAGGCACCGCACTTCATGACTACTTTAGTCTGACATCAGACATGAGACTGGCTATGTGCATGGGTTTTACAGGAGGAAGTGGTCAGCACAGGAAGGTGGGACTGACAGCCACACACTTGCACTAGGTACTGGAGGTAGCTCTTGCCTTTACCACTGGAAAGCTCACAAGTGAGGAGGTGTGGCAGCAATATCTACAAGGGAACAACTTCGGTATTTCCTAGAGTACTGGCTGCAAGGTCCCTGTTTAGAAATTTGACGCCTAGATCCCCAGGAAGTAGCATGGTCTCTGTGCAGAACTGCAGGATCCATCAGCAGACATGGCAGCTTAGTGGACATCTGAACAAAAGTACTTTTCCATACCCTGAAAGAACAATCCCCTTCCTCCAGCTCCTCCTAACTCAGACAACTGTGCGGCTTCATGCAGCTTGTGAGGTCAGGTGACCTGCCGGCAACCGTCTTAGGACTATTTGAATGCTGGGTTTAACTTTTCTTGAACTGTCAATCTGCATTTTTTAAGAGTCCAATTTTAAGTGACAAATCACTTTGATCTAAGCTGGATATTAACAAAACTGATCTGATTACAAAGAGATGATTCATTTCCTCTTATATAACCATCGGGAAACCACCGAAATATGTGATTAGTAAAGTGTTTTATCTTCGCAACTCTTCAACCACTTGGGAACTAAGGGGATAGGAGTGGGTTAGACTTTGTGTAGAGAAAGGTGATTCATAAAAGTTTCATTTTTCCTATGTGTAAATAATTAAGGGCAATAAAACATACTTATATCAAAGGCATGAAATGCAGGGTAGTTGGTGATATGGGAATCACAAGGCACTGCGGATAAAGAAAAGGCACTGGGAGGAAAGACTCACAGAGAAGAGAGAGCCCTGTCTTCACAGCACTGACGCTTCCCTTCCTCTTGCAGAAGGAAGAAGTCCAAAGAAGAGCGTATGGGATGGAGAAAGTCCAGTTTGGGCATGAACATGATAGCGTACTCAAAAATTCCTGTCAGTGTCTGTGGATGTCAAGTATTTCTGTAAAGTCTGCAAGTTTTAAGAGTAAGTTCAAAAATAAAAAGAAATAAATTTAGGCAAGAGAGGGTAATTACAAAATTAATTATCTCATTTACACAGAAGCACGCCTAATAAGAATTTGTCAGGATCTGGGGACTCATGGGGCTTGACTTAACCCTTCATGGAACTTTTGGTAACAGAAAGCCTAAAAGGATTTTGCCATATTCAACTGATAGAAGTGACTTTGAGGATGAACACTACGACAGGCTGTGAAGGCAATCCCGAACAATATGGAGGTGGGAAAGCACTCTAATATTTTCCTGTTTTAAGATGTTGGTGCACTTTCAGCATGGTTAGGTTTCTCTTTTCCTACTCCACTTTAAATGGTTGGTGCACTCTCAGATTATTTAGGATGCTCTTTTGCTACCCGACTTTAAATGCTGGCTACCACCCCATTCACCAGCTGGGATTCTGCGCTTGTATTTCATCCCTCACTTCTCCATCCTCACCGAGGACTCCACACAGATTCTACAACGTCCCTCTAGGGTCATCGAGATCCACTTTCCCCTCTCCTGACAAAGTGAAACTGGATGGCTGACCCTTGGCAAATGCTTCTTTGAAATAGTACTTGACTCATTTACTCTGCTCTCTGTTCACAGAAAAGCATGAAGCCCTGGGAAAGCTTAGGGGCTGTCTCTACTTTGACCCTGCAAACTGCTCCATAGATAGGATCACTAAGCGACCTCAACAGGTGTCTAGATTTCAGAACCTCAGACTTCTATGGAGACTCTACGGTATACCTATATTGCTGTATGCTTCCTTTTTTTAATTTATTTTTTAAATTTTTTCGTTTTTACATATGCATTTATATTATTACACATATATACAATAAACTACCAACAGCAAGAAGAGCCATGAAACATTCAGGAATTATATAAATGTTACTTTCATAGTGTTTTGGCTATTTGTATCTGGCAACCTTGAAGAAAACATCTTTCCTATCTTGGTGAGTATAAAATTCTGAATTTAAATTGATATCTATCCTATCTTATCTCTACCAACTTAAAACATCTACCAGACCTAAACACTTTTAACCCCTACATAACTAAGAGTAATTGTAAGATTAACTATCTGGTCTTTAACCACTTCAGAGACTTGAGAAGGAATAAAATTCATTACTTGAGTAAAAGGAAGTGCAGGTTCTTAAATAATTGCATTTTCCCACACTTTCAGATTTCTCACACTTCTTCCTCTATAATTGATATAGCAGGACATTCACTGCTTCAATGCCCACCTAAACAGAACCCATTTGAAACAGTAGAGTGAGCATCAAGGACTAAGCCAGATTTCCAGACTAGATGCTTAACTGTACTTTAACGTGCAGCTTATTCCTTCCCAGTGTGATAGGTAGATCCACTTTTGCTTTGTTCTGGGTAACAGAAGTCTGGTCCTGCTACAGTTGTCCCATGTCTGTTTTGTGACGTTACTACCAGACTGGACAAGAGAGTTGCTGACAAGCCTCTGCTAATGAGCACTCCCTTATTTGTACATGAGTAAATTAGCTTAGTGAGACTCCTGCTACAGTACAGGAAGCTCTCTGAATCTTACGAGGTATCGTATAATCCTAATCTGATCTATTATGTAGAGAGCAAAACCATAAATCATGGCATCGCCTTATTTCAAAGCAGTGTGCTGTATATAATCTTTATGTGCAATACTGTGTAGAGAACAATGCAGGAAGTAGCATCCCCAACAGCTAAATGACAGGGGATCCAATGTCAACAATTAGAATACTTGGGCCTCTGAAACATTTTTTGTGTTGTTTTATTTTTTTTAGATTATAATTACATTGTCCCCTCTTCCTTTTCCTCCCGTCAAATCATCCCATATACCCTTTAATGTTCAGTGCTGTTCAATTACAGGCTCACAGTGAACGGAGACCAAAACCCAGATCATATAATTACCATCCAAGGACAGTGAGGACAACGTTTAAGTTGGACTAAACAAACGGCTTCCATTTCCTTCACTCCCTTGACATTCATTTCCTATTCTTTATATATTAAATGTTGCAATTTTATTTATGTACTGTGTGTGTGTGTGTGTGTGTGTCTGTGTGTGTGTGTGTGTGTGTCTGTGTCTGTGTCTGTGTCTGTGTGTAAAACAGCATGCACGTGGAAGACAGAGGATAACTTTCAGGAATCCATTTTATCTTACCGTATGAATACCAAGGATCAAATTAAGGTGTTCAGTCCAGATAGTAAGAGCCTTACTCACATAGGCATCTTGCTGGCCCTTATTTTCCTAATCTAATACAGAACATCTACTTGAAAAAATATGTAATAAATTTAAGGAACTTATTAATTTACAACTGCAAAATTTAAATACTCTGTATTTTCAAAAGATTTTAAAACACTGCTTGATTCAATACACATTATTTGGTTATGTGAATATTATGTATGTTATTATTTATAAGGCTCTTCAAATGCCTTATGGTAACTTTGTAATGAATGCTGTCAGCATCTTAAAATTAGCTGCACTGATTCCAGCCCTGTTTTAGCAGAGAAAAGTATAAACTCGGTCAGAGGGAGATGAAACCAGAACTCGAACCCCTTCTGAACTCAGTACTTGGTGGTCATTTCCAGCTCTCCCTAACACTGTGAGCTGGGCTGAAGTGGGTGAGCACAGCGGGAGTTCATTCTCTAGTGTACTGAGACCATGCTAAACAATGCGGTTTTGAGAGAGATGTTATGTTTTGAACAGTGCCAGGTAAGCTGTCAACACTCAAAAGATAAATTACAACAATAGTGTGTAGAAGGCCGTTGAGGGAAAAACAAGTGAGATGTGTAACCGGTTATGGGGCTGATTTATGGGGGTTTGTAAAGAACAAAAAATGAGGAGCTTGGTGAAAGAATACTAAGGAGGGTGATGTTGATAACTGTTCATATTTTTAAAACCTAAGTATGGTGAAAAGTAAAAGTGCATAGCATTCACCAAGTAAGATAATGATGATAGTTACTATTAGTTTCTATTTCGTTAGTGCAATTTAAAAAAAAGTCTCTCCTATCTTAGAGGATAATTAAACAGTTTAGAAATCCTTGAAACTTACAAAACATTTTTGTGGAGAAATAAATTTATCTTAGGAAAATTATTTCTAATAATAATTGTTATTTATTTATTCATATATCTTTTTTGCTGTGCTGGGAAATAATTATGCATGCAAGCAAAAGGGTCCTTCTTTAAGATCTTTGCTATTCCCCCCCCAACATATATTTTTATTAAGAAAAATGAATATTGAACCACAAAGAAAAGGTGACTCTGAAAACCATGCTGCACAGCGCTGCAAATGTGGAAAGTCAGGGCGGTGGGAGTGCACTCTGTCCACACTGCCCCCTCTGCAGCCTCTCACTCCCCTCATCTGTAAATAAAGCAAGAAAGGGAAGCTTCCTGCACTTTGTACAAGTCTAGCAATCACCATGACTACAGTGTTCCTTTAAATACCATCCACGTGTGTGAAGGTAAGAGAGGTTCCTAGTGAATCAGACTTACAAAATAGTAGTGAGAACTCACCAGCTGCTTTCTATTTAGCTATGAATAAAAGCAAAGAGGTGCTCCCTGGACCTCTGTCACAGGACACTTTGATGCAATATAGAGATAGAGCACTTATTATCCCATGATCCTGGGACAAAGGGTGATGATATTTTAGCAATCCTTTAATAGAAAGTACACTAAACTTTGCATAATCACGTCCAAATATTTTCCTAGGTAAGAATTCCTAGCAACACTTTCTTTTCATATTTACAGTTTATACAGGACTGTTAAATGTATGAGCACCATCCTTAAGATTAAAAAGAAAGATTAAAAAGAAAAACACTCTTTAGATATACTTTTAATTAAGACATCCTAAGTGGGATTACCACTTCTCAATGCTGTTTAAGTAAACCACACACTCAGTCACCATCATGTCTTAAGCTCTAGCCCTGCACCTCTAGGTTGCTTATCAAATGTCTGAGCACTTCCTGCAACTTGTAATCTGCCTTATAGAAAGAGATTCATATGCTTGAGGGATAATACATTGGGTTAACTAGATCAGCTTCAATTCTTTTATTTATGATGGATAGAAGATTCTACAGGCTATTTTCTCCTTGTCATGTATGCAGCTGTGTCCACACCAGCACATGCGCCTGACAGCTGGTATGGAATTACAAACATCCACTTAGCTTTTGTAGAGACACTCACTATGTTCCCTGGCAAGTACAGAAGGTAACAGGCTGCTCTCGTCCTCACATTACTTGGCCTCCTCCTAGTTCCTCTGTCACTGAATTCTGGGCAGAGAAAGATGCGCTTGCAAGTTGCAGTGGTTACTCTAGATGTCCACTGTTACAAGCTTTTCAGCTCTAAACTGTTCTTGGATAGCACCTGGTAGCTTATGGAGCCCATGAAGAGCCTATAACATTAAATACATGTGAAGGCACAGGGAAGTGTTGTGGACAGGTTTCACATAAGATATTTGAGGGCCAGGTTCTAATGTTAGCACTGTAAATGCCTGTGAAATGGACACTGAGTTGCTGTACTTGGTTTCCCTTTTCTCTGCAACTCTACTCACAACTTTGAATTTCAACAACCTACATCTCTAGTTAGCAAGGAAAGAAGGAGCATCCCACACTGTGGCTTAGCTCACACAAGGAAAACACAACTCACACTGCAGAGAAGACCACAGTGGAATAAAAGGACAACGCAAAAGAGAATGACAGTTGAAAATAAGAAACTCTCGTTTGGGAAGAGTCTAACGGAAGCTGAAGCGCTGTCAACATTTCTGAACATTCTCTGTAGATTAGCACTGTGACTTCGCAGCAGCACATGGATGCGGTATGGATGCCTTGGGTCTGATCATGACTACGGCATTTCCACCCTTCAGTACAGGGGAAAGAATGAACTATAAATGTTTCTCTGTTGCCTTGATGCTGAAATGCTGAGTCTTTCCAAGCATTTACATCTTCTCTTTCCTCTGAAACACCTTGCTACTTTCTTTTCTACTCATCTTCTGAGCCTTCGGCCTTCTTTGTTTCTTCTTTCCTCTCTAATAGCCATGTACGAAGACATCTTAAAGATCACCACACAGCATTCATAACTTTAACTTCTACCATTTCCTGCTAGAGGAACATCTTTTCTAGGGACCATGACTTTTACATTTTGATATGTAAACATCTAGCATGATTACTGGAATACAGAAGAACCTCAATACGCTCTCATTAGATCTGAAAAAACTATGAAGAACCTAAGGAAGAAGACAGTAAGTGACTCCTGCACAATTGCACCATCACTGAGTCACACGGCAGGACCAGAAGCCACACTTTCAGAGTCTTCATGGTCAGTGTTGTCATTTTGAAAATGATCCACTTATCCATTCATTCAAAAGTATTTTTCAAGAATCAACTTTGTTTACCCAATAGAGAAACAAAAATAAACAAAACAGGCATGTTCATGAGACATTATTTCCAGTGGAAAGGGAGGCTACATTACAGATGTGTCCTGACCAATACAGTAACCTATGATTAACCAAGGCTTTTAAATTTTAAGTTGCTTAAAATTAAATACAATGAAAATGCAATTACTTTCCAAACTAGCTTCATTTCAAGTGTTCAGTAGCCACATACGGGTAGTGAATAGCATTTATTGGGTAATCAGATTTAAAGGATATTTTTATGACTGCTGAAACCTCTGCAAGAAAGAAACAGTAAAGTAGATGGTGAAATGTTGCAGATGGAGATATATAATGCAAGAAAGTGGATAAAATTGCTGGGGTATAATGTTAAGGTCTTAGAACTTCTGGAATATCCTTAGATAATGATGTATTTTATATACATATCTGAAAAAAATGGAGCAGATGCTGAAACCACTTCTTAGTCTTACAGGAAATAATTGTAGACAAAGAAAACAGTGACAATCTGTGGAGAAAGGCTGCTAAAACATTCTAGGAATAGTAGGTAGAGACTAATTAAAATGATCAAGAAGAGAGATGGTAGCAGCTAAGAGCAGGGGGGAGAAATGGGGAAGTAGGTCTTCACAGTGAGATGAGCAGTGTGGGCTCACACACAACCAAACCTGGCTTTCTGTATTTTACTTGTAGTTGTTGAGAAGAGAGGTTAGGAAATCATAGGCTTGAGTAGAGCCCTGCAGTACAACTGTCAGGGCTGTGGACTTGGTAACGGCAATAGAGGCTGGGAAAGGGATCGGTTACCATATACACTCATCAGGGAGAAGCTACAGAAATGCTAACTGGGGATGAAGGAACAAGCACAGCAGTGTCACAGCTGGGTCATCTGAACTGGAGAATAATGCTCAAAGTAGAAATTAAAACATGTCACATTAAAATGCTTACTAGGCATTGGAAGGTGTTAGAAAGAAGCTTTATGAGTTTGGGTCTGGACTCAGAAGAGGTGAATTTAGACATAACTATCAAAGAATTACTAATCCGCAAGTTATATGAACTTGTGACAAAGTGCAACGTTTGTGGACCTGAGCCATACCCTACACCATTTCCTGCAGACTCAAGGCCAAGGCTCACTCCAGTAGACTTATGCAGGAACCATCTCCAGAGACTGCGGCCCAGGCATGCCTACTGCTAGGTAAGTTTCTATAACTCTAGATTTCACGATGGCCTTATTTGGATACAGGTTCCTGGCACTTGAGTCCTCCTGGACCCAGGATCCTAGCCAATCTCTAACGACCCAGTTACCAGGTCCACAACAGTAGGTGTAGACTCCAGGAACAGCTCTGCACATCCAGGTGTCAGGATGTCCGCCTGGTAACTCAGGCACTAGATAGCCTGCCTAAAGAAGCCACAGAAGACACCCTGGCCAGATGTCTCTACTGAATGACAAATGAGAAGATTTTCCAGAAAAAGCTAGTCTGCTAAAATTGCAGTAAGTACTTGCTTCTAATGTTCAGATGTTAATGTAAAGCAAAAAGAAACAAATAAACAAAGGGGAAAAAATAATCACCAAATAGGACAATAAAAACTTTCCAGTAGCTGGAAATATGTAAGCTACTTGAAAAATAATTCAAATCAGTGTTTGAAGGAAGTTTGGTGTACTGCTTATAGACAGGAAAAACTTTGTGTGGAAGATTTTGTGGGTGCATTGGTGTCCTCCCTCCACTGGAAGTTTTACTTGGCTACAGGAAGTGGCCTCCTCAGGTTCCACACCCCCTGCTGGAAGAATTTAATATTAACACGGTGAATACTTTTCAAAACACATGATTTATTTCTACTGTCATGGGAACTGTCTCTTCCAAAAGCTAAACTCTACTTCTAAAAAATGTAGGTCAAAATCATAAATGTTGCTAAAATGGAGGAGATTAAAAGTCTAATAAGAAATTTAATCTATTATAAATAAAGACAACAATAATTAAGAAAATATCAAATGGATTCAAAGTGATTGTGCTCCTTGGTCAGCCATGCCTCACGGTGGGATCCATGGATGGAATGTATTTAGCACTAATGCAGAACACCATGCTAAGGTAGTTAGCAAAAGAAAATGGAAGAGTGCATAATGGGCAGATTATATGCCACTGTACAGAAAAGTTAGCAGATGCATGAACACTACAGTCAGAAGGACTGGAGATTAAACCTGACTTCAACATTATTTTATTCGTAGTACATTGATAATATGATAATCACCAGTAAAGGATAGGTTGATGCATTGATACTGAACATGATAAATATTGCCTTCATTTGACTAGATTGATAACTAATGAGTTTTTCTAAATTATATTAAATTATTTCACAAAAGTTGTTTTAATTCATTCTGTATTGGCACTGCAGTTTCTACGGGATATTGACACCATATGCTATAAATTTGGTCTTTTCAGGCATCTCTGGGCCTTAACTTCTATGTGAATACACCCAGTCACATAACCAATAACTTTCAGAATTTCATAATGTTTCATTATAATTCTTCTAAAACTTAAAGTTTCTATTTAATGAAGGCAGAATGTGATTTGCCTGTCTTGGTGAAGAGGCAAAGGCTACTTCAAAGGCAGACACCAACCCACAAACGTGTTTATCTTCGTCTCTGTGCCTCTGGTTTGCACTTTCTCTGGCAGCACTATGTGACAGACAGGTTTCATATGGCTGTGGACTGCTTTACAATCTGTTCAAACACAGCACAACAGCCATCCCCAGCCAAGGTCACAGTCATGATGACATTTCACTAATCCGTATTATTTGTTGACTTATACATTTTTTACACATGACACGTTTTCTCTGACTATACATTTAAAAAGAAAAATAAATATGAATATGAAAGGGATTCTTTAAAAAAAAAAAAAAGAACAGAAACCCAAGGCTGGATGTTGAATCATTTAATTTAGGTGTACTCATATAGAAATGTGAAAGTAATTAAGGTGATAAGAACATGGCCCAGTTTCATCTCCTGAACATGATTCTTTTAGGGAAAAATGAAGGCATAACAGGCATTGCCATATGAAACTTTCTTTTTGTCTATTCATCCACTCAAGTTGCCAAGTTGTGGAAGTAACTACATCATTAGTAAAGTCTAAATTCTTAAACAGAAGAGGTAAGTTCAAAGTAAAACATGATATTATATAACCAGAGTTAGAAAGTAAAGAGAGACACACGTTCTTTCTCATAGAATGTGATCAGGAAGATGACAATGAAGACAGGTCAGATATGATGTTCATGTAAATAAATGTGGGCCATAGTGTGTAAGGAGGAGAACCAGAGAAAAACTTAGTGCCTTGTCACAAGGACACAGCTTAGGGTGACAACACTGGAATCAAAGCACAGCAAAGCACCCTGCCTCTAAATCACTATCCCTCACCCACCATGGTGGCAGCTCAACAATTAAATAAAACAAAACTGAAGGAAAAGGGAGAGAAAGGTGATTTTGTGGAAGAAGTATTTTAAAAGTAAGGTACATACTCTGGAACTTTTGGGCATGTGTTAGAACAGGAAGTTACCATAAAAATCTTAGAATAAATAATGACAAAGGGTTCTCTTCCAGGCTGTTGGTTTCTCCAGGGGGTGGTTGAGGGAGTGAGTGGCATTATGTGAAATTCCAAAATAATCAATAAAAATTTTATTTGTAAAAACAAGAAATCATGCCAAAGTGTAAACAGAGAGGACAACTGTCCATGGAAAAGGAACATCTCTAGAATAAAGCACCAAACTATTACACCAGCATTTATGAATACTACTTAAGATTCATGGAGAATGAAGGTGGTATTCATGTATCTGCCTAATTTAATTTGCACCTTATTAAACTCACTGTGTACTAAATGTTTATAAGTTTTCTAAAGCAACAAGAGAGTGTTGAAGGAAGCCAAGAAGAAATAAAGGTGCTTTATGAGACATGCTCTCCCCATCCCTCTTCCCCAGAACTTTCCTTGGGAAAGACTAAAAGCGAGGAAAGCACTTCTATTTTAAACAGTATTTCCTTCTGAGTAGTTTGGAAAAATGTGCATCTAATAACATTCAATGTTTGTCCTCTCATGAAGAGAATCTAGTAGAAAGAAACCAATGAAGCCAAACAAGAAGTTGCATATGTTGACCGACATGAAGCTATTGAGACACAGTCCCTTTGGAAAGCAGCCACACCTACAGTGAGAACCTGCCCCGAACTTCTACTTGGCCATGTCTGGTCCAGGCTCGAGGCTGCAGCTGCCTGTGTGGAGGTGCTATGCTCAGTTCTTCACACTCTAAAACCTAACTCTCATGATTTAGAAAAAAAAAATCACCAAGTAGTAGTTTTACCACTGTGGGGCCGTGCTCATATTTATAGTTCATTTTATCTGAGCCATCTCCTTAAATTACTCTAACAGAATGAGCCGAATTAACTCTTCCTAAATACTTTATCTACATTTTAAACTCACCGGGGAGTACTCTTGATATCCAAAAGGTATTAGAGAGGTCACTGCAAAGCTTTGGGTATACAAGGATGTTATGAGTTCAACTCTTTAAAAGACTGTTTCAGGATGGATGGGGGGTCCATGAAAGATGGTAGAACTTGACTCCTTGAGACAGCAGAGTCCTTGGGCCAGGCCTTGCATCAGAGACAAACAAGGAGTCACAGGTGTGGCTCATATAGAGATTTTACAACAGTCATCACTAAAACACACACCAGTTCATACTTTATCCAATACCACAACAGTTTATACCTGTTGAGTTAAATTCCAAAGATTTTCAATCCTCTTTTTTTTCCTCCTAATAAGGAACTCAAATGGATACCAAAATACTATTTTGTTCTGTAGATAAGATTTTTTTAAAAAACAAATCTTTATTTTTATCCACATATGTGTGCTCAAATGTGTGTGGGTAGACAAACGTGCACATTTGTGTGTGTGTGCATGTGGAGAGCAGTTGTCAAAGGCAGGTTGTTCTTCCCTATTGAAAGAAAGTTTTTCCCTTTAAGGCAGAGCCCACTAATCTGTCTAGTCTGTCTATCTGTGTGATGAGCTGACTCCCTTGGCTGCATCTCTTGCAAGAGGGACTGATTACAGGTGGGCCTCCACACCTGCCCACCATGTGTATGGATGCAAGCAACACAAAGCCTGGTCCTTGTGCATGGTGCAGATGTTCATATACACTGGTCATCCTCCTCAACCCTTAGATGGTTCTCTTTCCATAGCAATATATAGTATCAG
Source organism: Acomys minous (assembly GCF_964271855.1). Classification (NCBI taxonomy): domain Eukaryota; kingdom Metazoa; phylum Chordata; class Mammalia; order Rodentia; family Muridae; genus Acomys; species Acomys minous. Next base: position 89,928,592 of record NC_140497.1, read on the forward strand.
CATTGGCTTACCTGGTTTAAAAAACATAAGCAAAATAAAAGAAACCCAAATCCCACACTCACAGTCACACCTCAGCTTTTGCCCATCTTCTCTCCTTTTGTTACAATTACTGTCTCAGTGGCAGGTGCCCTTTACTCACCCTATAAATAGAAGGGGTAAATGTGTAGTGTGTAGGGTTTTTCTGAATGGTCTCCTTTGCGTTCAACCTTCCAGGAATGCACACTCACTTCCTGGTGTGCTGAGAAAATACATAGGCTGTTTCTCTGTGGTGGAAACTATTGATCTGTGTGAGAGGTGAAGCCACAGGAGCAGCAGAAACTTGTAGGCCACCAGAGTCAGCAAACTTCTAGAGCAAACAGCACATTCTAGTGAGAATAACCCAAGGCTCTGAACCATCATTTATTTGCCCATCAGCTAATGTTTTCAAAACTGTCAATATTTGATATAAACTCTTCTGAGCTTTTACACTCAATGCTGTTGCTGTGACTAGAAAAAACCATCTAGCTGTAAACTATTCCTGTTTTAATGATGTGTGAAAGCTTTGTTCAAGAACACAACTAAATTCTATATAAGTTAGCTCTGCAGTTGTGCAGGCTTCTCTCACTGCTACACAATTATAGGTAAAATTATTAGAATAAAGATGAGTTATTAGTGATAAAGAGAGCATAGGAAATAGTCTGACATAACTGAACCAGAGGAGCTATAATGCTATGGTTTACTCTTGTTATTTCAGACTCTGTATCTGCAAATGTGCTTACTCACATTTATAAAATATATTTCTAATACACGTACTAGTGCTCACAGAGCTTTCAAAGTCCTTGGTGGGTATGCGCCATGTGTGAAAAATCTGAATGGACCGATATCCATGATCTATAAGAATACAACAGCAATGATAATCTTTCCTAGCGGAGCTTGGCAATATTGAATAAAGGCCTTTTTCATGCTCTTACCAATACCAGATTCCCTGGGTCTTTGTGCTTTCTGGTTTTGATGCTTATATGGTGCCCAGGCTTGGTGGTGATGTGCTGGCTACTATGCTTGAGCATAAGAAGTCTGGGTATGTGTTGTGTAATTGGCAGAAACATCATATATACTCTTATATGTCCTCAGAATTGAGTTCATCACTGGTTAATTTTGTATTTGTTGCAATGAAGAATATAGTGACAATCTCTTGTATTTTAACACATTCTGGATTGTGATGCTACTCCATGTTGAACACAGAATTTTGAAGATATATTCAAAAGAAGATAGCACTCCTGTTATGATCTCGGTACCTGTTCTGAGCTTAACTGCATTCTTATAAAGTCTAAATAGAAGCCGTCATCATTAATAAGGCAGACTGAAAGAATACAACCTATAAGGAAGTGAACTAAGATTAAATAAGGCTATAAAAATGGTAAGGTGGGCCCCTAATATACTATGACAACTGTCAATCTAGAAAGAGGACAGACACAGAGATGTGGTACAAAACAAAGAAGAAGCCACCAAGAGAAATTGTAAGATGTGGTTACCTACAATGTGAGGGCTTATCTTACCAAGAACCAACAAGACTGGCACATTGAATTTGGACTTCCTACCTAGAGAACCAAGGAGGAAGAAGTTCCTTTGGCTTAAGCTATTTTCTCTGTTGTAGTGCTTTCTGGCTGTCCTGAGAGATCAATATAACCTCTCAATTCCTATATTTGGATTCTTGCTTCCTACATCTATGTAGGCATAGAGCATGAAGCCTAGTCACCTCCTCCTCTTCCTCCAACTTGTCCTTCTATGGAAACCATACTAGTCTCCTTCGGGCTCCTGGCACCTTGTCTGCTTTGCCAGGACTCCCACCTGCCCACTGTTCTCTGTCTCAAAGACTTCCATTTGTCATGGTTAATGGTGAATGCTCACCCTTCAGTTCAGAGATACTGCTTGGTCACTCAGCTATGTGAGTCTGTTTTAATCATACAATTTTGTGAGGCTGACTGTGTTTCTTCACTGATTCACAGCAGAACCATAATTAAATGAGGAAGACATTTTGAAAGCACAGCATCTGATGGCTCATTAGAGCTTCAGCTGGGCTGCACAGTTTGCACAGATACAGAACACATATCCATACAGTAAATAAATGAACAAATTAATTATTATACACTTATCCTTGCTTACAACATTGATGTACTTAGATATCATTGTCACTGAGGACAATTAACAGATACATATGCAATGGACGTGTAGAAACAGTAGTTGCTATCAGCTTAGGGACAAATCTATGTACAAAGTGCTTGCTATATTCAAATCTGACCTTCCAAGCAAATTCTTGCTCAAGGATGGCCATCCAAATTAATCATGTAAAATCCTCTTTGAAATAATAAGGTTATTCTTCTAGAATTAGATTTTTAAAAAACAAAGTATATTACTTTGAATTCTCTGACACAATCCATCAAATTTAAAGTCACTATAAGCATGTGAAAAGATAAAATTTAATTTCCATATTTCAAGACCTGTTAAAGACAGTTAGTTGAAATTTGAGAGATTGGGATAGTAAATCATCACATTTAAAGGCATCTTGTGATGTAGAATGAGTTAAAGGCTGGACTGGGCTACACACTCACACACACACACACACACACACACACACAGAGAGAGAGAGAGAGAGAGAGAGAGAGAGAGAGAGAGAGGGGTGAGTGGGGAGTGAAAACCTTAGGTAAAAATTTGGCTTATTGAAGAAAGTCAAGGAAAAAAGAGGCATAAAAAACTCAAGCTTAGATGGAAATTAAATCATAATTCATGATACTTGCTATAAACAGTTGTGGGGCCTGGGAACAATGTGACCTGGTTTCTACCTTTGCCACCCTAGAGGTTGTGACAAACCCTGGTGGGCAGGTTACAGGTTAAACTTCATCTCCTCTTTATAAGACACGTCTACAAAACACCTGGAATTCCTGTTCATGTAAATTAGGCATTCCTAGCACCTTAGCCCAGGCCAATGATGTACAATTATCACAACTCTCTACCTGCTCCCAAAAGATTTAAATATCCTTTTCCCCCCAATTAAATGAGCTGTCTCAATGAACCTGTCTCCTGAGAAGTCTCTATCGTGTGCTGCCTGAGGTCTCCAGCTCCTAGCCACTCTTGCCTCCCTCCCTCCCAGTATCCACCAGATATGGTTGCGAGTATCACACCTTTACGGGTGGGGAGCAGGGCCAAGAACAGCAAATGATGACACATTCAAAGTCTTCAACACAACCTCTACAGACTCTAAGTCTTGATGTTACTTTTGTGCCAAATGAGTAACGAATATCTATAACCTAATAGCATCTGTTTCTTCCAATCACTAGTCTGTGTGTCGAAAGTCCCCTTGCTGTACTGGATGGATGGGGAGAAACAGGAAGTGGTGATGTTTAAGATTAAGAAGAATTTTGACAGAATTGTCAAAAGAAGCATCTGTATCTACACTGTTACCCAAGTAGAATGGAACACAAAGGCAACAGCACAGGGGGGTTGAATACAGACTACATATTTGCCTTTGAACTGATTAGTGACTTGTTTATTCCTGCTTCAACTTCAGTTTCCAAGCTTTATTGGCACAAGTTGTTCTGCCTTCCTTGTTCATTATCTGTGCTTCCACTGTGACAGGGATAATATCAGGAAGAGCAGAAGAGGGTCTGGAAAGAGCTTAGTGGGTGAAACACTTGCCATACAAGCATGGCTACCTGAATTCAGATCTTCAACAGCCACATAAAGGCCAGCACAATAACCCGCATTCTTCTGTAGTCTCAGAGCCATGCACAGAGATGGAGTGGAGGATCACCTGCCTCATAAGAGTGAACAAAAAAGACCTGTTTCAATCAAGATGGATGGTGAAGACAGACAGTGGACACACATGCTGTGGAAGAAGCATGCCTGCAAACATGGACAAGGAGATAGGTAGAGTTGGAGGCAGTGAGGGAGAGGAAGATGGAGGGAGGAGGGAGAGAGACAGACAGAGAGAGAGAGAGAGAGAGAGAGACAGACAGACAGACAGAGAGTGAGAGAGACAGAGAGAGAGAGAGAGAGAGAGAGAGAGAGAGAGAGAGAGAGAGAGAGAGAGAGAGAGAGAGGACAGAATATAAGTAAATTAATTAATTAATAAAATGTAATTTAGCAAAACTAATCATGTGGTTAGGTGCTCAATTCAATGTCTTTTACTTTGCAGCTCCTTATTTCAATTCTCATACAGTTCTGTCCTTATGTGCTAGGAAAACCCTGACAAACCCAAGACAGTTCAACATAAATTTCATTCTATGCATCAAATGGCATAAGTTCCTCTACCTCAAGGTGGTGATGAAATACTAAATTTCATTAGACAACAGAATTTATAAGTATTGTATTGTGTTTTGACATATAATCCATCTCACAAAGTACATGCAAAAATGTGTCATGAATTACTAGTCAAAATCAACATATGTCATTATTCTTAGAAAATAATGTTAAAAGAGTTTAACAGTGAGAAAGGAAACTCTGTCTCTACAGATACATCATTCTCTTGAGGAACAATATTACTTTTACATTGAAAACCTGCTTTTTCCTTGTACTTTTAGATGCAAAACTCCCTTTAGCTTGCCAATTTTTGGCCCGCATTCATCTGATGCTCTCAGTTTCGTGAGGACCTGTTTGTCAGTTGCTGGTCTTAACGCCTTTGCTACTAAGATCATATTCAGCAACCCCTTTCCTATGCCTTGGTTGCAGAACATTCCTTACTGCCTCCTCTAACAGGTCCAGGGATGAAGTCTTATGATGAGGTTCTCCATCAATTTAGAGTTGAGGTGCGTGCTAGGAGAGAGGAGGAAATAGCTCCACTCTTGCGCTGATGCACTGATAGCTATAAAGTTTGACAAGAACTATTTGTTGAAGGTGCTGTCTTACTCCAATTAGGAAGGCTAAATCTTAAAAAGTGACTACAAAAGCAGATATTACCTCAAGGTAAACATAGAGGAACACTTCTTCACTGTTAGTGGTTGTTTTAACTGTGGTATTCACTGTGTAAGTCAGTGTAAAGGGTCTGCAAAAAGATAAAAAACTATCTACCATATCAGCCAACTATTCCCAAAGGACAATGTATCCTACAATAGAGACACTTGCACATCTGTTCGTTATTTCTCTATTCATAATAGCCAGAAAACAGAAACAGTTTATATATCAATCAATGGATGAATGGATAATAAAAACATGGTATATTTATACAATATAATGTTATTGGCCACAGAAAAAATGAAAACGAAATGTGTAGCTTAAATAGACAGAGCTATACACAATCATTCTTAGCGAGGTGCCCCAGGCCCAGAAGGACAGACACCACCTGCTCTTTCTCATATGTGGGAGCTAGACTTGAAACTTTGAATATGTATGTTTAAATTGGACTACACTGAGAACTCGGGACTACTAAAAGTCCGTATGTTACTTCAAAGGAAAGGGATAGTTTGAAGGAGAATAGGAGGAATAATGGAATGAGAAGGATTAAACATGGCGGTGAATGGGAGGGAAGTACACAGGATGCAGTGACAGGAGGGACAATTAACACTAAAGATCTATGAAATAGCCACATAAAAAACTGACTACTGTCAAAGTTTCATAAATTATGCACACACACATATAAAAATACATTAAATGATTCCACTCTATAATGACAGGGCAATACCTCTCCCAGACATCACACTATGTCAAATAATAAAATAAATATGTCCAGTGTCAAATATATGTTACCTCTTTTCCATTTGTCCTTGAGTCCCATAGAACCCTAAACATTAGAGGCTACTGCCACTGATCTTGGTGATAAGACCATATTGCTGAAAATACAATATACTTAAATCATAATACTTAGAACAAAGAAATCTGGCCTCATCTTGAAAGCTTCATCCGTATGTAATAGCTTTCATAGTGCTGTAAGGGTCTATTTATGCTACTAGGCAAGAAAGATATTCAGTAATCCTAAATTGCAAATTGTTTGAGCTATAGTATAGACTGTCCTGGCATGGTATGCCCATTGGTGCAATGGTTTTAGGATAGTTAGAGGAGTAACCAACTACTTTCTGATTATATTTAAACCCCACCCACAAGACAGAACTCATGCTAGATATTGTTAACTGTGCTCAAGACCCATCAGTGCATCTCATCAGAAGAGCTTATTTTTGGAGTGGGTAGGAATTCATACAGAGGCCTGCAACTGGTCAAAATGCAGAACATAATAGAGTATGGTGTTCTCATCTCTAAGTGGGACATCGATATTACAGCTCCTCCTCTGAAGGCTCAGGAATCATCATGGAAGAAGAAGAAGAAGAAAGACTGTAATAGTCAGAAGTACTGACATCTTTAGTGAAATGATATTAGCTTGACATAATAAGGCTTTATACAGTAGCTGTCACTACATGCTTAAGATATGCACATGATGAGGCTACCAAAATCTAAGCATGGACACAGAAGTCGCTTACTAAGTCTCACCCTAGGCTAAGCAGCTATTCATGACTGGAGACTTACTAAGGTAGAGAGGGTAAGTTTTCTTCAGGGATGTGGCATTTGAAAATCTGACATAGTCTCTTAAGGTTTCATTATAGTTTAGGGTAACTATTCAGGTAGCAAACTGTCTCTGTCATCTTCTCAATTTGGAAAGCTACTAACCTTTACTCCCAGAATACTCAGGTAATCATGTTTATTTCTTCTCAGGTATCTGATTGAGTTGAAGACCAGGTAGATTAGTTTTTACAAAAGAAGCTTAGTTGTTTAGGTGTTAAGATGTTTTTAGGACTAGGTAGATGTTTTAAGTTGATAATGACAAGATGTGATGGAGATAGAATTACATTTAGAACTTTAGACACACCAAGATAGGAAAGATGTTTTCTTCAAGGCTGTCAAATACAAAGAGCCAAATCACTAAGAATGTACATTTATATAATTCCTGATTACGCCACGGTTCTTCTTGCTATAGGTAGTTTATTGTATATATGTGTAATAGTATAAACGTATATGTAAAAACTGATGTTTAATTGACAAAAATAAATAAATAATAAAAATTTTTTGAAAATTTAAAAAGAGAAAAGTTAATGCATTACTGTAGACGATCCTACACCTGCACCATCAGGCAGTGTGCTTTCAAAAAAAAAAGACATAAACTTGGAAGCAAACAGTGGTAGGGAAGACAGGAAAGGACCTAGAAAGGAGAGAATGGGGGACGAATTTGATCAATTCACATTATACGCATGTGTAAAATTCTCAATAATATATTTAAAAAATAAAAATGGCAGATGTGCACTTACTTGAAATCTGGTATTATTTACATTGTTTATTTCCAGGAAAGCAATATTTACTAAAGCTTTCAAATGCCTAGGATCTGTGCAATGTATACCTTTGACTCTTTACTGTCTCGGTTCCTGTCTTATGGGGAACAGAGACATTCCTTCACTGGAAAATTCCTATTGCTACCTTTACTCTCATGAAACCCAGCTAGGATGATAGCCATTAGAATGTCTGTCTCCTGCTAGCATGCACCCTCCCTGACATTCCTCTTAACAAAGACTGAACATAGTATTCAGTATATAGCCACTCGTATTATACGATCTAAGGCTATCTGACAGTCTGGTCTCTCTATTAGGAAGTTACTTTCTCAAGTTATACTGTACACCTAACACTCAAGCTTTCCTGTAAAAAGGTCAGTGTAGTTTAGGTTCTTTCCATACTAATTTCCAAATTCTCAGTGTTTGTAATACCAGTTTCAAAGTCTGGTTTTAGATTTTGGACTTCCCTTGTGACTATGAGGAAGGATGGGGGGCTTTGCCTCAGGTGAAGGCAGTCTTAGGGGGCTTTGTCTTTTGGAACCACCCTGGATACCCTACTGTGTCCGCAATTGGGGGAAAGAACCAAGACTCCAAACCAGCTCTTGTATTGCAAATCGACCATCGAAGTGAGGAGGGAACCAGAGAGGCCAGGGGGTGCTGGAGAGGCCAGGGGGCGCTGGAGAGGCCAGGGGCTTGCTGGAGAGGCCAGGGGGCGCTGGAGAGGCCAGGGGCTTGCTGGAGAGGCCAGGGGGTGCTGGAGAGGCCAGGGGCTTGCTGGAGAGGCCAGGGGGCGCTGGAGAGGCCAGGGGCTTGCTAGAGTGGCCAGGGAGTGGCTGGCAGACTGGGAGAAGCCGTGAGAGAGCTGAGAGAGAAGGCTGTGGTGGTGCAAATTGCCTCAGTCTGGGAGAGAACCTACCAACAGGTCCTGAGATGCTAAGGAATTCACCCCACAGAACTGAGTCCTGGAAGGTTTATTCTCATTTCCCCTTAACCTCTTTCCTCTCCTGTATAGGATGCTTGGGTTGCATAATAAAGTCTAATTGATAAGAAAACAAGAGCCAACATGACTATGTCAAAGGAAACTCAGATTGTCCTGTCCAGAAGGTAGCCAGAGGTGACATATATTCTTCTGTCACTTCCCATTGGAAAAATCAGTAATTTGGCCCTAACCTAAGATCAGGGAAATTGAGGATACAGGAGAACATGCTATTCAACGAGCACAATAGTTTCTGCCACACTGTACCATGTTTCCTAACAAATCCTAGGGACGTCTCATGGATAAAATAAATCTAATCTGGTGGAAGTATACCATGTTCAGGATTGTCTAAGTGCGTCTGCTCAACCTTCTGGGATTGGGAAAGCTAAGAGTAAAGCCTTAGCTGTGTCAAGCACAAGAATAGAACTACCTTCAATTTTATTGCTGCAAAGAGAGTATATTATATGAATTATATTGATGTTCTCCCCCAAATACGCAAACACTGTAAAGGCTTTATTTAAATCTTAAAAAGAACAGATATAAATTATATATAACACATACCAATCTGCCGTGCAAAATCCTTTTGTTTCTTAGGCTCCAAGACAAGAACTTCAATGGTCTAATGCTTGCCCCATGTCCACAGTGGTCCTTAACAGAACAGTCTCTATTCTCTATTCTCTATTACATTTGGCAGTCACCTGTCTCATAAAATACAACAAGTTTCCAGGGAGACGAAGTCAATTCTGTTCACCAGAATGACTGACTCTTCCCCTCGAGATTGAAATAGATGGGGGGAAAAAAACACAGGAAGTAATCATATAGAGTAGCTTCTCAAAATTTGTGTTTGGAAGTCCTGCGTGTATTCACCATTGAATTATCTCTCAACAGGGAAACAGACAAGTGTTGCACTAAAACACTCTCCAATGCCATCACTGGTCACGCAATAAACTCCTCATGCATCTAAATAACACAGAAAGTTAAGACTATTATACACTTTCTGCCCCTACTTAGTGCTGTATTAATGGGATGACCACTCAGCTTGACCTATTTGCAGGAATTTGCTGGAACTCCAGGAGACCATATGGGCAGCCAGATGGGTTACTCTAATTTAGTGCCATTATTCTAAAGATGAAGTAATGTATCAATGTAATTTGCATTCTTTTCCACCCTTTCTGCATACCTTTTATTAGTTTCATTTTTAATTTAGACATCAGAAGGGAAGATAATGCCTTGCTACCAGGGCCCAGATGCCAACTAATTACTACAAGAGGCTCCAGCCCTGACATCACAGGCCAGACCTCAGAACAATACTCCATACTTCGGGTGACCCCACAGCAGTGATTAATAGGTGGAATGCTAAGCCCTAATGAGTGTGTCGGATCTTAGATGTTCCCTCAGCAAACGCAGTTAGCATTGCAGTGAACATAATCCAGTTACTTGGAAGACACTCATTATGCTTCACACTAAACTATGTGCCTTTTCACCTCATGGTCTTTGAATTTATTTACAGTCATCAACCAAGGAAGGCCTTTATAAGTAGCGGTCTCCCCAACAGTAGAAAAAAAAATTAAATACTCTGAATCAGATATTGACTTTGTCTTCTATAAAAAGGAACTGTGATGTTATAAATAAACTGAAGTAGTTTCAGAATCGTATGTTAAATTTACCAACAGATATCATGATAAAACAAGAGTTGAGGGTAAGGCCCAGGACAGTGCACTTTTTGACAGAAGACTTAATAGTCAGCGCAGGAGAGTTGTCAACCACACTTGAAAAGGAATCTACTGAAAGGTAACAATACTAATATCCCTGCCTTTATTATTCAAATCTATCACACGTTTATTCTGAATAATTATCTCTGAAAAAAAAAAGGGGGGTTATTTTCATTGCTAATCAGGTGGGCAAAAATCTGAGGGAAGATAGACTATAGGCTTAGGGGAAACCCAAGTACTATTGTTTTATTAAAGGAATGCAGTGATAAAAAATATTTTTAGGAGGGCTCTGCTATATCCCATAGGCCATATCGCTCTCAGCCACCATTGGAGGAGCTTCCTCTTAGAGTAGATGGGAACTGATACAGAGACTCAGGACAGGACAAAGTGCAGAGAGGAAGAGATTTTGGGGCATTGAGTCCTAAATGGAATGTCTCCACCAACCGCCTCCCCAGCAAGGGTCCCGGAAGTATGGGGAACGGCAAGCAGGAAGACGATAAGAGCCAGAAACGATGGAGAACACCAAGAAAACAGTGTCTCCCAAACATGGCAGGATTGACATACGTATGAACCCAGATAGAAAGCACAGTGTCTCACCCATCAGAAAGCAGCAAAGTCCGGTGTACGCTGCGGGTGTTTGTAAAGTTCTCATGAAACTCTCACATTGTTCTGTGTTAAAGTATTTAAAATGATCATTTTCTGTTACTTGGATTTAAAAAACTTATTCTGTTGATCCTCCTCTTTAACACACTGTTTTATCTGGAGTGTTGAAGCTTCTGCCTCCCTTCCACCAACCTCTTAACCTTGGGTAAGAGAAGGAAAGTTAGTGGAGAGAGGGGGCACAGACTTCTTTACTTCTCTGGACTATTTAGGGTCAATGGATCCTTTGGGAGCAATACCAATCTCTGTCAACAGCAAATGCAGCAAGCAGTCTCTTCTGGCTATCTCCAAGTCCCTGGTCTCTCCAAACAGCTACATGCTGCAGGCCATACTCAGCATGCCACCACCACACCCCACACTTTCTCCCTCCAGGCCCTCCTGTTTATCTCCCTCAGAGTCCTAGGCCACACCCTCCTCCATGCCACATAGGGCAGGCCTTTACCAGCAGGTAAAGACTATGCCCTACTGGTTACCAAGAAGAGACTTAATACCCTATGATCATATAGAGGGGGAGGAGGTCCCTTCAGTCACAGGCATAGGGGAGGGAAATAGGATGAAAGTGGGAGGGAGAGAGGGAGGAACAGGAGGATAGAAGGGACGGGATACCAATTGAGATGTAGTATGAATAAATTAATTAAAATAAAAAGACTATGCCCCAAAGGAGGTAATTATCAGCTATGGATATACTAAGTCTTAAACTATAACCTCACATATAAGATTGAAACATATTTATATAACATAACTGATTTACAAATAAAACAAAACTTTCATTACAGTATTCTTTTTCTTTTATTTTCTTTTTGAGATAATAATCTAACTATATAATTTCTTTCCCTTTCTTCCTATTAAACCCTATATACCACTACTGTTCTCTTTCAAAATCATGCCCCTTTCTAATTAATTGCTGTTCTGTATATACACATAAATTTCTAAATATAGGAAGTTATTGCTTAATGTTAAAATGTATTATTTCTATTATTAGTAAAACATCTTATGTACTTTAATTTTCCTTTATAGTTTATTAAGGTAAATATTTTTATTTTATTAATATACCACATCATTCCCCTCTCTTTCCTTCCACTGATCCCTTCGTCTTTTCCCCTAGACTCAGATTTATTACCTCTTTTATCTTTAACTATTATTGGTGTGTCTGTGCATGCACATGTGTGTGTGTGTGTGTGTGTGTGTGTGTGTGTGTGTTTAGCACACATGTACTCATGAAATTCATTTAGTGTCATTTGTATGTGCATGTCTGTATGGCCCATCAGTTGGTATTGGGAAACGACTGCCAATTAGGAGGCTCATTCCCAAGGAAGACAAATTTTCCCTCTCTCGTCAGTCATTAATTGATATAGCTTTTCATCATCTGGGGTAGGGTTCCATGAGATTTTACCCATCCACATTGGAAGGTCCACTGGGGTTGAAATTGTTGACATCTTGTTTATACAGATTGCTGAAATTCCATGGATGTAGTATACTTGTTCTATTGGGAAGTCAACCTCCTAGCCGACTTCCTTGCCCTTCCATTCATATACTTGATTTGTGTTTGTACTTTTGTTTGGTTTGAGACAGGGTCTCTCTACGCAGTCTTGGATGTCCTGGAACTCACTGTGCAGACCAGGTTAGCCTGGAACTCAGAGAGATCTGCCTGCCTCTGCCTCTGGGTCCTGGACTTAATGAGAAATGGGCCACTATACCTGATCCATTTATTTTTGTTATTATTGTTGCTTGTTTATCTTTGAGACAAAGTTTCAGTGTGTATCCCTGGATGGCTTAGAACATATTACATAGACCAGGCTAACCTTATACTTGTGCACTTCTCCTGCCTTTGCCTACCAAGTACTAGGACCCTGGATGTGCACCAGCAGGCCCAATGCAAAGTACTTTTTTATTCAAAGATAAATCTTGCTTATAGGGGTGACATAAAATGTGGATAGTATAAGCAACCATGTGAATGGATAAACTCTACATCCATCAGTATTTGTTACAGTTAAGTGGATTTTGGGTTTTCCTCCCACTACACAAAAGCCTGGATTTGTGTAATACTGTTTCCTACATAGCCAGGAATGGGATGCAAACTGTTGAATTACTGATAATTGAGGATCTGAGGCAATGTTCCAATGTCTTAGTTGGATCTTTTTTTAGCTCTTACAATTATTAGTTCCTACACAGTATTTTTCTGTGGCTTAAATTATTTTCTCAAAGCAACCACAAGCAAAACACCTATTAATTTTAATTTAGAAATAATCTATTCTTCTATTACTCTAAATACCTTAATGATTTTTCCAAAATTTATAAATATCAAATTACTACTATTTTTTTTAATTTTGAGTTTTCCATTCTGTGTTGGAGTCATATTTCTGTTGGTATAGAACTTATCAAGCCTTTATGGCCACATTCAAACCCCAAACTACAGAACCTTGTCATGCCATTGCATGCTAGTATCCCACACCTGGAAACTAAGAGCAAAGAATCAGATGTTCAAAGTCATCCTTCCATCCTCAACTCAATAATGAGACAAAGGCCAGCATGGGATACATGAAATCCTGACTTAAAAAAAAAAAAAGAGCTCTTCTTTGTGCCTCTTCAAATTTATGCCATACATATCTTTAAAAGAAAATAAATGTATACATAAAATAAAGTTACTTATATATGGCATGTCTACTAAAAAGTGTTCATTAAGATGTCATCCTAATTGAAAAAAATTAAAATCATATTGAATTAAATTATCATTCTTCATTCTTATATCTTTTTTTTTTTTTAACCTAGCTAGGTCAAAGTCTGTGCCATGACTGTGGTACATCTATGAACCAGCTTTCCTTTGCCTGTGGAAAATAACTGTTCTCATTTTCCTTCCAGGGACATCATACTTACTGTGGCCCGTGACTCAATGTAGCACAATAATCAGTTCTGATCAGTTGGCTATAGATAGAAATGAAGCTCATAACCCATAAGTCCCAAAACTGTACATTAAATAATGCAGCTGATCTTTGCATCTGTGTCCTTTCTCTTTGCTCGATAGAAAATTCCAGATTATGCATGAAAGGTTGAGAGTTGACAACTCAGGAACTGACCTTAATGACATCAAATTCTGTGTCTTGACTTTATGTTACCAACAACACTTTCAACAGAAAATTATGAAAAAAATAGAACCTGATGTCCAAAATCAATAGATCTATATCAAATCTCCCGAGGTATTAATTTTGGTTATATGTAAGAGGCAGAAAAAACAAAATCTTGGACGCAGCTCAATATTTACCTTGATCTGTCATAGCTATAATCCTTAAAGTAAGCATCCAAAAAGAGATCTAAGGAAGCTTTTTTCAAATCATAGTTTTTCCAAATACACAGTAAAAATAGAATTTAAATGATTGTTTTGATACTCATAAAAACTCAACAGTTTAAACATATAAATCTATTTAAATCCTGACTAATCCTCAGTCACAGTCATAGGGCTGGGGAGTAAGGAGAAAATGGGAGGGAGGGAGGAATGGGAGGATACAAGGGATGGGATAACAATTTAGATGTAATATGAATAAATTAAAAAATATATTACTTTTTTAAAATCCTGACTAATCTAGAACCATTAAAATACAAAAAGTGGAAGATACACACTGACACAACACATTTGTCATACATGCTCATACACGCACACATACAGTAGGATTATTCATGGGTCAAGTGTTTGCTTTGGTGGGACATTAGCCAGACGACATCTTAAAGGATAATTGGTATTGCCTCCGGGTCAGGTAGAATGTCTGTCAGTCCTGCAAGGGCACTGCATTAGGTTTTCAGAGGAACTGACTTGGCCTGGTTCAGCTACACTGCAGAGATGAAGAGAAAGATATGAAAAAGGCAGACGGCATGGTGGCTAGGAGTCTGGAGGCTCAGTTTCATATCTAGAAATGAACCCTGGGAGTTTGGAAAACTAGTTTGTCTAGTCCTTAGTCCCAGAACAGAGAGAAGAAAATCATTTCTCAGGCTGGTAAGAGGACGTGGAAAGATCACACAATTTAAGTATGGAATGAGGCCTCGGCCAACAGCAAATTCTAATAAATATTGATTATTATTTCTAATGTTCTGAGTATCTCACTAAGGATCACATCATTACATATTTAATTTAAAAATGGCATTAGGTAATTTATGTGATGCCTTTAAAATTTTATATTCTGAGTCTCTAACTGCCTCTTTAAGTTATATATAAAGTCTGGACCATGTGCAGTTGAGAAGGTTTTAAAGACAATAGGTCTCATAGCAATGAGAATTCTATATTATCAAATGCCCCACTGCAAGCTGCTTTCATGTATCCATTTTCACTCATGACTTGCATCTTAAGACAGACTGACTCTAAAAATATAATTGGAAGCAGCCATTTAAATAAAACCATGTCATTATTTTGGGAGTCCTAGAGCATTAAGGAATTACCCACCTACAAAACCTTGAGCATGTGCAGACAGTACATGGAGGCAGTACTCTGAGCAGTGCAAATGGAGACTGTTCTGGGTTTATAAACGGACAGAAACATAAATTTCCTTTCCACCCAAAAGAAACTACAGTGGTCAGCTCTGGCATGCAGAGACATAATGTCAACGTTAGTAGTATTGTGTTTGTTCCAACCAAAGAGCAAATGACTCACTTGAAATCTTGATAATCTCTCAAACCTCATTTATACAAATGAGTCTCCATTCCAACAAAGATCCTATTAAGATTCAAAATAAGTAAACAGATAAATCATGCTAAACCATTCAAAATTATTAAAATGCAGTCCTAACTAGGCTTCCAGTTAATTTTATCTGATTAATATAGAAGAGGTTTAGTTTATGGATATGGTTAATGTAAAGTATGTCGTGATAAGAAACTATATCCTTATTCCAGAAATCAACTTACACTGAGAACCTTACCTCCTGCATACAAGACAGCCAGGATGACGGATGAGATCCCTGCGATTTGACTGTGGAAGACCTTATATATTTCCTGAATATCCTTGAATAATATTGTGACAGCTTTGGGGAAGGCATATTAAAATTCAATGGGAGGAGTTCCAAGAGGGCGGTGCCTATCACGCACTGTATCTGATCCACGGAGACCAGGGACCAGATTGGGAGCCCCAGACTGCAAGAACTGGAGGCCACTAGGTGAGTGGGGTCTTGCACAGTGCAGGCCACAGCCCATGGAGGACCTGAAAGCACTCTTGCAAACTTTGGAAAGGAACCCACCTGCAGACTGCAGCCAGCCTCTGTAGCCCAGGCGCAGTGTGTGCGACAGTGGAACACCAGAGAAGCTGGCCTGGGAAAGTCGCAAGGCAACAAGTGAATCTGTCCTCGGACACCCCCACCCATCCCTTCCCAGTGCACGGGGAGCCCCAGAGGCTGCCGCGAAGCCCAGGGTACCCAGAAACAGTGTGTGTGGTCTGGGTGGGTCCAGCCGGAGCCAGGCAGCTGGCCTCAGCAGACAGAGCCTGCAAAATTGGGCTGATACAACCTGGCCAGGACAGTCCCCCGGCCCGCCAGGGACTCCCACGCTCCTGAGAGATGCTGGACTGCCCTGAGGGTGTGGAAGGGGAGTCTGAATTGCGGCCACAGCTCAGTGGGACTGAGCTGCGAAGGGTGTGCAATCTAGACTGGTCCGCTCCCTAGACTGCTCCGGGCAGGAACCTGTCTGTGGACCAGGGTGGTCCGGGCCTGGACAATTGGACAGATAAAGCCACAGTCCCCACAGCCCAGCAGGGAATCTCCCATGCTTCTGGGAGAATCTGGACTGCCCTGGGTGTCTAGAGGGGAGTCTGGGTTGCGGCTCTGGCTCCTTGGGACTGAGCTGCCAAGCGTGGGCAATCTAGACTGGTCCGCTCCCTAGACTGTTCCGGGCAGGAACCTGTCTGTGGACCAGGGCAGTCAGGGCCTGGACAATTAGACAGATAAAGCTACAGTCCCCACAGCCCGGCAGGAACTCTCCACGCTTGTGAGAGAAGACAGAGGGATCTCCCTTGTTCATGGATCAGGAGAATTAACATAGTAAAAATGGCTATCTTACCAAAAGCAATTTACAGATTCAATGCAATCCCTATCAAAATACCTACACAAATTTTAAAGGCATTGAAAGGCCAATTCTCAACTTCATATAGAAAAACAAGAAATCCAGAATAGCAAAAACAATCATATACAATAAAAGATCATCTGGAGGAATTTCCATACACGATCTCAAGCTGTGCTATAGAGCAACAGTAATTAAAACAGCATGTTACTGGCACAGCAATAGGCTGGTTGATCAATGGAATCGAATCGAAGACCCAGAAATGAATCCACACACTTATGTTTACTTGATTTTTTACAAAGAAGTCAAGTGTATTCAATGGAAAAAAAGATAGCGTATTCAACAAATGGTACTGGTCTAACTGGATGTCTACATGTAGAAAAATACAATTGGACCTATATTTGTCACCATGCACAAAACTCAAGTCCAAGTGGATTAAAGACATTCACATAGAACCAGAGACACTAAATCGATTAGAAGAAAAAGTGGGGAAGAGTCTGGAACACACTGGCACAGGAGACAACTTCCTGAACAGAACACCAACAGCCCAAGCCTTAATCTCAACAATTACTACATGGGACCCCATGAGGCTGAGAAGTTTCTGTAAGGCAGGTGACACTGTCAAGAGAACAAAGCGACAGTCTACAGACTGGGAAAAGATCTTCGCCAACTCTTCATCTGACAAAGGTCTAATATCCAAAATATATAAAGAACTCAAGAAATTAAACACTACCAAACCAAATAACCCAATAGAGAAATGGGGTGCAGAACTAAACAGAGAATTCTCAACAGAGGAATATCAAATGGCTGAGAAACACTTAAAGAAATGCTCAACCTCCTTAGTCATCAGAGAAATGCAAATCAAAACGACACTGAGATTCCATCTTACACCCATCAGAATGGCTAAGATCAAAAATTCAAGTGACACCACATTCTGGAGAGGATGTGGAGAAAGAGGAACACTCCTTCATTGCTGTGGGAATGCAAACTTGTACAACCACTTTGGTAATCTATCTGGTACTATCTCAGAGAACTGGGAATAGGGCTTCCTCAAGACCCAGCTATTCCACTCCTTGGAATATACCCAGAAGATGCTCCAGCACACAACAAGAACATTTGCTCAACCATGTTCATAGCAGCCTTATTCATAATAGGCAGAACATGGAAACAGCCTAAATGCTCCTCAGCTGAAAAATAGATAAAGAAACTGTGGTACATTTACACTATGGAACACTACTCAGCTATTAAAAACAAGGAAATCCCAAAATTTGTGGACAAATGGATGAGACTAGAGATGATCATAATGAGTGAGTTAACCCAGAAGCAGAAAGAGCCACAAGGTATATACTCACTTATAATTGGGCACTAGCCCAAAAGGGATGTCCCACGAAAGTCTTTACTTACCAGGAGATTGGGATAGATGTGATGACATCCTACTGAGACTCTAGGTAAGAGAAATATAGGAGATGGGAAAATAGAAGGACCCAGAGGGTCCTAGAAACCTACAAGAAGAACATTGTGACAGGTAGATCAGGGCCTAGGGTGTGTGCTCAAACTATTGCACTAACCAAGGACAACACAATAGTAAACATCAAACCCCTACTCTGATCTACCCAATGGGCAGGACATTCTCCACAGTTATGTGGAGAGCGGGGACTGATTCTGACATGAACTCTGGTGCTCCATATTTGACCATCTCCCCTTGGTGAGGAGGCCTGGTGGCACTCAAAGAAAGAATAAGCAGGCTACCAAGATGAGACTTGATAGCCTATGACCATATAGGGGGAGGAGGTCCCCCTCAGTCATAGACCTAGGAAAGGGGAATAGGGTGAAAGCGGGAGGGAGGGAGGAATGGGAGGATACAAGTGATGGGATAACAATTGAGATGTAATCTGAATAAATTAATACAATTTTAAAAATAAAAAATATAAATTAAAAAAAAAAAAGAAAGAAAATCCAATGGAGATAAGGGATCCACAGACTACCACGCAACCCCACCCTCCATCTGGAGGAAGGGGTTGTTGAGTCAATTCAGGTGACTGTGAGCCATTTCAGTGCCTCTTCTGGAGACTAAAGTATCCTGTTGAAAAAGAAATAATAAAATATCATGTTATATCTTTCGTGTTGTGTACCACCCTTGATAGTTGTTTAAGTAGCAATCTCATTGTAGCTACAATATGACGTTTATTAATATATTTAGTACTCTTGTACTTGGAAAATTATTATAAATTCAAAACAAAAAATGTGAGAATACAGCCTTGATTACTAAGAGGTAAAAATCTGAAAGCCTTTAATTATGGGGAAAAAATTTGGACATGAAGTTAAGAATCTAAATAGAAACTCAAGTGCCAAGAGGAAAAGTAACCACTAACCTTCAAGAGAAAATGCTTTCTTCTGTGCATGTGCAGGGTGTGTGTGTGTGTGTGTGTGTGTGTGTGTGTGTGTGTGTGTGTGTGTGACTGTGTGTGTGTGTGTGCATGCATGTGTTTGTGTGTGAATGTGTGTGCCTGTATGTGTGTAAAAGGCTGACATGGTGCTCCTTATGTGTTCCCCACCTTATTTTTCTAGAAAGGGTCTTTCACAGAATCAGGACCTTGACCTTGCTGACATGGCTACTCTTAGTGGCTAACGCTCCAAGGACTCTCCTCATTCTGTTTCCACAGCACGGGGGTTATATGACCAGCTTTTGTGCGGACTCTGAAGGACTGAACTCAGATCCTCACAGTTTTGTGGCAAGCACTAATTAAATGAGCCATCAGTAAGCCGTAAGAATAATATCTTAATTCAAAATGCTGCCCGTCCATAACTAGGGCCTCAGAGAACTACTACCAGCTACACAGATAACGCGCTTGTTTGTTGAAGAGTGGAGAAAAGGCTCTTTAATGTGTGCACACCTAAGAGCAATGAAATACTCTCCTGTGGGGAGAAATGATGCACAGTTTGATATATAAGAAATTATACAAAGTGGAATCCTTGCCTCTGCATCTATATGTGTGTGTATAAATATACACATATGTGTGTGTGTGTCCAATACTTTGCAAAATCAGTGTATGGATAACTGTATTTCCTATTATTCTCAATTTTGTAAAAGTATGGATGATTTTAACATACACACACATAGAAGTGTATATTTAAGGTGCAAAGGTAAGCAGATACCTTAGCAGTTAAAAAAGTTCGTGACCAAGCCTGAAAGCCTAAGTTCAATTCTGGGAACCAACAAGGTGGAAGTGGAGAAGTAATTCCTAAAAGAAGCGGTCCTCCACCCTCCACGTGTGCAGCGCAGTAAACAGATACACACATGTACTCACGCACACAAGCACACAGGAACTCATGCACTCATGCATGCATGTGCTCACAGATGTAGTTGAATTTTATATTCTTGGTTGTGAGTCTAGCCTTGTTGCCTGTCTAAATGATTCTTGTGTTTTATTTTTTGGTTCCTCTTTTTTTCTGTTTGTTTGTTTGTTTGTTTTGTCCAAAGAAACCAGCAACAAGACAGGAGGTTTAGACATAGACAAATGATGCTTGGAAAGTGAGTATTTGTTTGTAGCGAAAAACATTTGTATTAGGCTTATATTCTATAAAGGTTACAAATTAGTACAAAAAAAAAACAAACAAAGAACAAAGAAAACCTCACACATTTGTCAAGAATCACTTTTAAAAGGTATATATGTTTACAGTGTGGTAAGATCTTTTTAAGTTGTTTCTTGTTGGAAATGATACTAATTATCTCTCTCTTAACTCTTCATTTGTTAGGTTTTAAAGTAGTAAATTGCTGTATAATGACCAACTTACAATATTTGAGCACTCAAAACAGGATCTTTATAAGTGCATAATGCTTATGGAACACAGAGGGAAAGGCTGATTGTAAACATTATTTAAGTACAATCAGCTCTAGAAGTTATCTTATGAATCTCTGCTTCTGACAACTTTTTAAAATTAAAGTGAGAAGTTACCAATTCCCTTCTTCCTTGAAAATTATAAAAGAAAACCCCAACAATATCTGAAGAAATATCAAGGGGGACATTTATGGACTAAATAGCTTTGCCTTGTGTAATTCACAGATGGTTACAAGGAGTAAAGGCATGGCCCCTTAAATATCTAGGACTTAGAATGAAAAGTAAACAGTCTTTCATTACTAATCCGTGATTAGTGGACTTTATAATCATTATAGACTTTATCATATGATATGCTAAACATTCAGAAATAAAATTTTGCATTGCATTTTCCAATCATTTTAAAAAGCGTAAATACATACATCTCCCTCCTCCTGGCATGGACACCAGACTCACATCCCTTCCGTACTAATTAATTCCAGATCCTAGTGAGGGACTTGGGATCACAAACAATGTGGATGGTTCCTGAAAAATGCCACTGGGACTCGGCCTCTGCCTCCACCTACACTGTAAACAAATGAACACACACCTGGATGGACACAGACACAAAATGCAAATAGATTACACAAATTACATCTTTAAAGAGAAAATGTATTGACATTCATTAGGTACCTCTCAATTCCTTATGTCTATTTAAATAACTTGATGCTAAATTCTGTGTGTATGTGCTCACATGTGTGTGTATATAACACTTAACAAAATAATCCAAATATTATAAATAATATAGCTTTAATCTTGTGACAAAAAGATAATTTAGGAATCTGTTTCAGAATTCAAATTTCCTTATGGCATCTACATATCTGATAAAATATATGTCTTTATTTGAGCTATAAACTTCAATAGGGTACTGAATATATAAACTTTGCTATAAAAATAATTTCGACCATATTAAGTATAAGAAAAAGTGAAAACTAGAGTTTTTTTTTCCAATTAAATAAGCAGTCACCCACTTTGGCTCTAAGGTTATAAAATGTTCAAAGCAGACATCATAACCACTGAGTTAACGGTGCTTGTGTAAGAGGTTGAAGGGTGCATGGGCACCAACAAAGAGAGTGAAAGACTCTGAAAGTCACTGATCAGACGTAAGAAACTGAAGTGCTCTTACCCAGTGGTCTTCCAGAGGCTGTCGAAGCGCAGTTTATGTCAGCACTGGTCCTGCTGGATTTAGGGTTGTTATGGCTTTCCAAAGCTGAGTGAGTCAGAAACTACAGCTCCCCCCGCCCCCGAGTAACCAGGCCACATCAAAGTAGGAAATCTTTATATTTTCAGGTGAGTAATGTCTCTTGTTTTTTCCTCTGGCATAATACACTTCACTGAGACAGGGCACATCCTCAGAGGAAAGCCTGTGGCATCCTCGAAAACTGGGTTCTGACCCCCAGGCTGTAATTAATTACACTGTCTTACACACACTAGGTGAGGTGCAAGAATAAAAAGACCCTGAGAAAATCTCAGGACGCTACAAATTCTATTCACCAAAATTTCTACAAAATCTTGCATTGTATATTCTAACTGATCCATATTTCAGAAAAAAATCAATCTTTCTTTTTTTTTTTTTTTAGGCTTTTAATTTTTTTATTTTTAATGGACAAACATATTTTTTTCTTTTTTTTTTTAATTAATTTATTCATATTACATCTTGATTGTTAGCCCTTCCCCTGTTTCCTCCCATTCCTCCCTCCCTCCCACTTCCCCCCTTCTCCCCTCCCTTATGTCTGTGATTGAGGGAGACTTCTTCCTTCTATGTATGCTCTAAGATTATCGAGTCTCTTCTTGGTAACTTGCTATCCTTCTTCTGAGTGCCACCAGGCCTCCCCATCCAGGGGACATGGTCAGAAAAGGGGCACCAGAGTTCACGTGAGAATCAGATCTCACTCTCCACTCAACAGTGGAGAATATCGTGTTCGTCGGCTAGGTCTTGGTAGGGGTTCGAAGTTTACTGCCTATTTCTCCTTGGCTGGTGCCTTAGTTTGAGGATGACAAACAGGCAGAGGAAGAAATTAGGAAAACTACTCCCTTCACGATAGCCACAAACAATATAAAATATCTAGGAATAACTTTAACCAAGCAAGTGAAGGACTTATTCGAAAAAAACTTCAAACCTTTGAAGAAAGAGATTGAAAATGACATCAGAAGATGGAGGGATTTACCTTGTTCATGGATCAGGAGAATTAACATAGTAAAAATGGCCATCTTACCAAAAGCAATTTACAAATTCAATGCAATCCCTATCAAAATACCTACAAAATATTTTGAAGATATTGAAAGATTAATTCTCAAATTCATATGGAGAAATAAAAAACCCAGAATAGCAAAAACAATCCTATACAATAAAAGATCCTCCGGAGGAATCTCCATACCTGATCTCAAGCTGTACTACAGAGCAACAGTAATTAAAACAGCATGGTACTGGCAAAAAATCAGTCTTTCAACAAATGATTGCCGTTCAAAAAATGGCTTAACCCAGGAGCCCTAACTTGATTATTTCAATTAATATACATTGTATCATTTTTCTAATGATTTTGATCATGGTCTAGTTTATATACACTTAAGCACAAGTGCATACACCACACACACACACACACACACACACACACACACAGTGTGTATATGCATTTATTGTTGATTTTAACAATGCACAATCACGTTTAAAGAATTTGTGTTTAATCAATAATACTAAGAAAAGGTGAAAATTTATTTTAATTTCATAAAGGAAAAGTTTTGGTGGACTACTTCCTTTCTCCTCACTACAAAGCAATGTTGTTGTCTCCTTCACAGGAGGAAAGCATATTTGCTAATACTATTTCCGTGGCTCTACCTATGTGTGCCTCATGTCCCAATGGGCTTTATAGGGTGTGTGAATAAATAATGCTTTAACGATTCCATTTCTCCTGGGCAATTAAATTATTTCTATAATCTACAGATTCAGAGAAATAAGTAATTTGAAGCAAGAACATATGGAAGAGGCATAAAGGATCAAAAGTGCAAAATTAGTTTCTCAAAGTGATGTTCACCAAGTTGGCAGTTTGTTGCTGTTACTTGTGTCTCTTTTATTAGCATTGATGACCTCCAGTTTCCCTGAAACCCAACTTAGGAAGTGATCTTTCTGGATTCAATAAATCACTTCACTTGTCATTTTCACTACATTTTTGTTATTTCTGTGTTTATTTGCTTTTGAACGAATCTTGCTTTCAAACCACAGGCTGCTCTGAAGCTTGCTACATGAATTGTACAAGTCTTCAACTCAGAATCCTCCTGCCTCAGCGCCTCCTAAGTGCTGAGATGACAGCACACAGCATATCCAGAACCCTCAATTTTATCACTCTCCTGAATTTCTAAATTTCAGTTCCTGGGTAGGACCTTCCTGTAGTTTCATCAGAATTCATATACAACTACTGAGGCTAAGAACTACAACTACACTTTACAGCCTGAAATTTCATGATTGCTTCAGATTACTGATATCTATGTTTTCTACAACTTTTTGTAATCATTACAACATAATTACAAATTATGCAAAGGTGTTTGAATAGACTTCTTAAGGACTGTCATTTCAAAAGGGAAATTGTTTCATTCATTAGGAAATTTACTAATCAATAACATGAAAAAGAGAATGCAGCAGATCTATACAAACTGATGAGTGAAACAAATGAAAAAAGTTATAAACAGTAAAGTGTGGTTCAATTTAATTACATTTATTTTTATTTTCTACGTACTCCTGTCTTGCCTGCAAGTATGAGTGTCCATCATTCATGCAGTCTCCTTGTAGGCCAGGGAAGGTGCAGGATTCCCTGAGTCTGGAGTTACAGACAACAGTGAGCCACCACGTGGGTGCGGGAACCAAACTCAGTTTCTCTAGAAAAGCAGCAGGTGCTCTGAACTGCTCAGCCATCTCTCCAGCCAGCTCCTATGTGTTTTAGAGTATGTGCGGCTCTGTTCTGGTGTTCTGCTTATGTGATCAATACCACAAAGTATGGATCTACAGAGACAGTCTGAGAGTCAAGAATACTGGCCATACTGCCTCCGTGTCTTGGATCTTGATTCTCTTTATCAATGAAGTTTTATAGCATGTATCTCGGTCACCTTGGTGTGAACAAGCACAATCACCTTCCAGAATCTCCTTAAAATCTCATCTATAACCTGGCAATAAAGGACACAGATGGACCTAACTTGCATACACAGAGTTTTGGTCAATGAAGTCTGTCCCTTGGAAGCATTCCAGTTCCGGGGACAATTACTTCCAAATAATTTCTTTGAATATCCCTCTCCTCCCAAAAAAACCACTTCGTACCCCTCAGAAAGGATGGTCCACATTCTTTTATCACATGAATGGAAGCATGCAAATCTCCCTTGGCAAGGTGGGTAATCTCACTCCTCTTAGTCACCACTGTGCAGGCTACTCAAGTGTGTATGTACTACTTGACATGGTGGCTCAGGCTTCTAATCCTGCATGCAGGAGGCTGACATGGATCTCAAGATTGAGGGTCTGCATGGAGCCTGTGTAAAACACTATTTCCAAACCAAATAAAAGACGTCTTTTTGCTATGAGCTTGTCTGTTGTCAGTCCATTCAGGGAAGCTTCTTGGGGTAGTGGACAAGAGAAGATTTTTCCTTAGCCATACACTGTTTGTGTGCTTATATGCACAAGCAAATTATCCAGAACAATACATAGAAAGCTGTTAACTACAGATAGCTTTGGTAAATAGCTCTATATAACCTGTGAGGCTTTAAAATATTCATAAAATTTTATAATGAGTGTGTATTATTTTTCTTTTATAAGCTTTATAACATAAAAGTGCTGAAATACAAAACTTTAATTTGCACATATAAATCTGTTTCTTTATGAAATGGTCATATTTGGGAGCAAGTACTTCTATTTGTATTTTAAAAAAGCCTAACATGTAGGCACAGGTCTGTGTTCCAGGCTTCTCATGACCCAGTGCAGAAACATCGCATGTTCAAGGCCTGTCACATCTCCAGAGAGAGTACAGTTCCAACATAGTCTACTTACTGAGGCCCTCTCTCAAGTTCAAAGGGAGAAGTAGGACATTTATATTGTTTTTTCCTAATGCTCCTATTGTTGGTATTTTTCTAACACTATTTTCATCATGCTAGAGAGAGAACAGACCTTGAGTTTAGGGCTCACTAGAAGTAAAAATCTTGCCCAGAATTCTATCACCCATATCAGACACCCTGGTTCAAGGTTTGGGGCCATAGAGAGTGGGGTCTCCTCCTATCAATACTAAATTTCTGATGAAACAAACCTTGGGGACATGTAAAAATTCGTAAAGCTTTCTTGAGCAAGGCTATGAAGTCATTTGTACCCTTTCTTCCTCATTCTTAGTGACATTCTCAGATCAACCACTAAGAAAACCTGAATAATGGTTGGGGTATTTGGTATCGCCCATTTTGTATGTATCTTTAAAGACTTCCTAGCTGTCCTGCCTCATTTCCTCTTGCTGTGAAAAACACCATAACCAAAACCAGTGTGTGAAGGAAAGGGTTTATTTTATCTTAAAGCTTACACGCTACCATGAAGGAAGCCAGTGCAGGACTCAAAGCAGTATCCTGGAGGCAGGAACTGATGCAGAGGCCATGGAGGAGCACTGCTTGCCTACTTGATTTTCATGACTTGTTCATCTTGAGTTCTTTTTCTACTAAGGACCACCTACACAGAGGTAGCACTGATCACAGTTTCCAGGGTCTTTCCAAATCAAACTTTAATAAATTAAGCACCCCACAGACTTGCCTACATGTCAGTCTTATAGAAGCATTTTCTAAACTGAAGTAACCTCTTGCCAATTGAGTTTGTTTTGTGCCAAGCTGACCA
Source organism: Acomys minous (assembly GCF_964271855.1). Taxonomy (NCBI): domain Eukaryota; kingdom Metazoa; phylum Chordata; class Mammalia; order Rodentia; family Muridae; genus Acomys; species Acomys minous. The sequence goes on from NC_140497.1 coordinate 89,954,973, forward strand.
AACCAAAGCAACCCAAACCAACAATAAAAATTAACCAGCACACTTGCTTTTTAGTTCTTTCTCAGTTTCAAAGGATTAAATTATTAATGGCTTTAAGAAAGGGATTCCTAAAAATCTCTTGATATTTCTAGCAAATTTATATGGACGGACAAACCCTTTTTGACTCTTCCATTATTACGCTCACTTTTCAAAGGTCAAATAAGAAAAAGAGACATATTATTCCTAATCTTAGTAGAGAAGTCAGAAAAAACTACAATCTACTGAAAGTGACTAGGAGTTACAGTACCATTCAAGCAGGACTAAAGTATCACAACAAAGTGAGTCGGTGTGGCCAGAGACATGAGGCCACACGGTCTTCCTTGTCACCAAGATGAGCCTCCTCTGTCTACTGACCCTTCTAGCCACTTGACAGTGGAGCTCTCCTGTGGAACATTGTTCCATTCAGAAGTGTGGACACTTTTAGTTCCATTTATGACACCTATTAGACAGGGGATTCCATAGTTTCTTTCCCCACCTCCTTTGACTGATTATGTTAAAACTATGAGGGAACCAGAGCATATAAATGGCACATAAGGACATTGGCTGAAAATAATACTACCATCTGGATAGGTTCTTGCGCATTCATTAGATAATTGCTATGAAAAATATATAATAATGTAGTACTTATTATAAAACATTCATTAAAACGAAGATATAAACCTGTGTCAGCAAGCCTGCAAACAAGTGCAGAAAAGAATACCATAGTAGTGCTGTAGTCTATGATGCTCAAGTGAGGAGTGCAAGAAAATTATATTTCATCAAAGTAACTGAGTGTAACTTTTATACCATTATATAATATAATACAAAAAAACATTAAATTGATATTACACATTTATTTACTTTTTTACTCAATTATGACCACTAGATGAAATAAAGAAATGAGAATCTATACTTAAAAGTTATCTAAATGAAAACTATCTCTTGGCCTTCATTACTTTTCTGTTTAGTACTACCTAAGTGAGTTAATACTCTTGGACAATTATAAAAATTTTAGGAGTATACCTAGAGAAGGCCACCACACAAACATAGAGATGCACATAGCATTTTCTGATAGGCATCTGACTGTACAAATAACATATAGGTTTACATGCCACATTATAGTTATTTATCACTGCACAGGGCACCTGCCACTTCAACATGCATGTTATTTTATAGAATTATTTGGTCCTCATTTTAGAGACATGAAACTCAAGGACTTAAACATATAGTTCTAAGCCTTAATATATTCCTTCAGGATGTACCTCACTTTAGAATGAGGCTGTGGAAGAGTTAAAGGCCATGAGCCCCCTGCAATCTTTGTCTTGACTGTGGTCATCTGGTCCACAGTATGACGACACTAGACTGCCTTTCTGCCTTCCAACAGGTCAGTGATGTGTTTCTTTATCAACTGAAAAATAAACTCTTAAAAGGCATCCATGGTTTGAGGGGGGGGGGCTGTGCTTTAGTTGCGTGGTATTTCTTTGTCTTATTGGATGATTGGTTTGTTTTGATTCTCGGTTTTTTTTTTTCTTGTGTTTTGCGTTGTTTGCTTTTGATATACAGAGAGAGAAAGAATGTAAAATTGAGTGGATGGTGAGGCGGGAAGGATCTGGGAGGAGTTAAGGATACAGAAAAAAATTTTGATTAAAATATGCACAATTTAAATAAAAACCCTTAAATGCATATTTATACATAGGCTAATTTGAACAAAAATACAAAAATAATAAAAGTTATGTGAATAGTAACCATATCTTTGACAATATTTTTCAAAAATAAGTATTGTTATTTTATTTTGGCTGACATGTGTGATGAGCTGCAAGCATGAGCCATGAGCAAGGAGGCACTGTGAGAGAAGATTAGGGAAATGGCAACTTGTTTTAGAAAGTGGAAACACCTGGTAAGCCCTTTCCCCTACAATGACTTGAAAAGATATTCTGGCCTCTAAGATAGATGTCAGGAGGCAAGATGCTGGCAGCTTTAGTTGTAATTAACTGGAGTATTCAGTCACATTCAGAAGCTAGAACACCTTAACATATTCAGATGGCACTTCAGAGAACACTCAGCACCCTTAGGGACAGTTAGTGCCAGGAACCAACTGAGTCAGGCCACCGTGGAGGAGGCAGGTCAGGCTGCGCAATGAGGCAACTGCGGGATCCAGCAGCCCCCTCTTTGAATCCCTGGCTCTAGGAAGCTCTCACGGGTGAAAGCTCTTTTATTTTGAATACAGCAAAGTTTATGAAAATATTGTCTTGTACACAGACTTACCAGAACTTAATTTTGGCCAGTCCAGTCCAGGAGCGGATGTGCAGAGTCACAGCCACATCGACCATGATGCTTCATGGACAGAGACAGTCACCAAGAGAAGAATGCCTGGTAACAGGGAAGGCATTGTCATTGGAGCCATTACTGTGATACACAGTGTTGATTTCACAGAGAACACTACATCTGAAGTTCTTTCAGTGATGGCACACATGTCTCTCTATAAACCTACTTCATACCTGGACAGAAAATCCTCCTAACATGAGATTCTTTTTAAAAAAGTAGAAGCCAGTGTGAAATGAAGAGAGGAGTTCTATTCATGATACCTGTTATATTTAAAACAAACACAGAGTGAAATTATGCCACTGTGTGTATGGTTTCAATATTGCAGGATTTGAGACAGAGTCTGGAGATTTGGAAAGGAGATGGCTCCTAAAACAGCCTGGGTAACTTCCAAAGCACAGGGACTCTCACAGGTAGGAAGCTAGGCCAAGGTAAATGTGCCTGCAGGTTCAGAATCTGCATAGACGTTGCCTTTCTTCCTCCAGAATGTTGCTTCACTTGTCCCAGAAGAGGAGAATGCTGTGTTCTCCTCTGGTAGAAGGTAGGAGGGCAAGGGTCCCATGGCTGCATGAAGCCTTGATCCCCTGTTGCATCCTCACAACATCACCACCTGATGAAGGCCCTGTGCACACTGCTGTCATGCTGCCTACTGTGTTTATGCAAATGGACAAACCACCTCAGACACAATGGCCAACAAGGCCATTTCACAAAATATACTTGATTCTATAATAAAATGAAGTTTCACAGCATGGCACTTTGATCATCTCATATTATGCTGGTCCCTTTCAATAACATGAGAGCACATCCAATGCAGTTCTTTTCATTCATTGGGGTTTTTATGAGAAAAAAAATAGTTCTTTCCTGGAACCCAAACTGTCCATTTAGAAATATTTCCCACCCTGAGATACAATCTGGAGCCATGTGCTACCTGTAGGCTCCAAAGAGTCTACTATCTACATGTCAGTCCTATTTAGCAACATTAAGAGACTGCTCAATAATACTGTCATAATCCTAAAACATTGTCAACTTGACCCTTTGCCTCAGTGCTCATAGAATAAGCCTTGGATATTCATGAAAGGCTGCTTTAAGCAATTCCCTCTTGTGTGAATTACTGGTTTTGGTCCTTTGGTTTTTGTAAACAACTTTAAAAGAACAATTGTTTGAAAAATGTACATAATCTGTGATTTTGGGCCAGTCTACAGAAGTATTCAGTTAACAATGAAACATTTAGGAGGGAAAGGCTGATTGTAAATAGGTAAATAAGAGAAACTAAAAATGAACAGCCATCACAACAGCAAAAAATGGAACAGTATGCAATTGTACCTGGTTATTCCTCATACTTCCTTGACTGGCTGTCTTTTGAGAGTTGAGAAAGTGACATTTTTCGTTACCGTGCATGAAGCAAACATGTCCCAGTACCTTTTCTTGTGGCTGTGATGAAACACTCTGACAAAACCAACTCTCGCTCACAGTTCAGCATCCAGCCTGTCAGGCATGGCAGGGAAGTCAGGGCAGCGGGAGCTGGAACTGATGGTCATGTGGCATCCACAGTCAAGGAGCATCTGTGGATGCTTCTCCTGCTCAGCTTCCTTTCTGCACTCATCTTCCCTGCCCAGAGATAGTCCCACCCAGAGTCAATCCCCAGAGCACCACCCAGAGGTCCATGTCCCGGGTAACTTGGCTTTGCAGTGCCCGTGATCTCCTCTAATGCGGCACATGGGCAAACAAAGAGGATCTAATCCTACAGGACAGAAAGAAGAACACAGAAGATGGCGGAGGGTTGAGGGTGCGGGCTTACAACCATTTCCCTAACTCACCTGGGCATTTCTATAACAAGTTCCAGGACTAGACTGTTATTGACAATGGACAGGGCTGTTGAGGATGCTGGAAGGCACCATTTCCCAAACTTTGGCTCACAGACATCAAACTTGTTAACTATCTTCTCTTTCCTGCTTTCTAATTAAAAAATTCTGCGTGAATCCGTTTGAAAAACTGCCAGATACCAAGAGAGTCCTGAAGCTGCACACTCTGATTCAGGAGCGCACATGTAACCCCAGTGCTGTCTGCAGCTTTCTGGCTGACAGGCTGGCCCCAGCTCCAGGGACAATGAGTTCCCTGTTCACGGGAAGAAGGTAGTGAATGCTAAAACAGGCCACATGTTAGCCTCCTCCGGTCTCTCTGAACATCGGTATGTGCACATACCATAGACATGCTCACTTCAACACAGAGACAGAAAACGTTAATTTTGTAAACTATAATGCATTATCTGAGTATATATCACAGAGGATATTAAGTACTGTTACTTATAGAGACAAGGCCTAGTGAAAACGAGGATTAATAAAATGAGTAATAATTTAAAAATAGTTTGAGATTAAAAACTATTGGGTAGAAGGGTCACCCAAAGAATAAAACTTAAAAGACAATTTTTATATGTATAGGTATATATATATACACATTTACATATGAAATGTTATAATAAATATTTGTGTATCTTAGTAAACAGTTACAATTACATTTCTAACTATAGTAGAGGTTTTTATAAGTATGTCCTCTTTTTGGGGAAACCTTAGAAAACAAACAGAAACAGGTTCTTACTAACCAAAACTAAAGATGTTATTAATAATAATGCAATTAAACAATAAACATGCATACATATCCTCACTGGATTATTTTTCTTGTGTTAATGGTTTATGTTACTTGAAATGAATATTGAAAGAAAGCAATCTCTGCTATATAAGCTTCAGATCTGGTATCTGCTTGTCCTCCTGTGGCAGGTCATTATTGTGCGTAATTAATATTCTCCCCGTAGCACAGTGGCCAGTTTTCTCTCCACAGAGATGCTAATGTGTCCCACAGGGGGCATCACACTCACAATTTCTTAGGCTCCTTGCAGCTCCCTCCAAATCATTGACCTTTATTTAGCTCCATATTATTTGGTAATATCTATTAAAGAGGCGCTAATGGTTCCTTTCTTTTTCCTCAAAAAACAGATCTTGCTTTAGGAAAACACTAAATACACATTAGTGACACATGATAGTCAGGTGGACCAACATGACTATTACAAAGGGATACTACATAAAATGAGAGAAGAAAAAAAAATTTACAGACAGTCCAATGCTAATAGTCAAAGCCATGAGATAAGGAGTTGTAAAACATTAAATAAAAAACAGATGTAGAAAGAAACAGAGGGCAAGGCAAGACCTCATCCCTTAAAAGCAGAAATTTCAATAAAATTGCAGAAACATCAGTATTAATAAGCAGGCTACCAAGATGAGACTTGATAGCCTATGAATATACAGTGGGGGAGGAGGTCTCCCTCAGTCTTAGACCTAGGGGAGGGGAATAGAGTGAAAGGGGGAAGGAGGGAGGAATGGGAGGATACAAGTGATGGGATCACAATTGGGTTGTAATCTGAATAAATTAATAAAATTAAAATAAAAAATAATGTCATCCACAGGGAAAAATTCTCTCAACTGGGAACTTCTCAATAAGCTGGATTATCAGTGCTATCACCTTATTTATTTAAAATTAAGGCACCTTGCTCTTCTATTTTCCACCGGTTTCTACTTCCCGCCTGCCAGGAGATATTATGTGCAGACTCAATTTTCTTAACCAAAATATTTTATTAACAACTTAGTTACTGAGCCTAGGTCAATTATAACCAGATTAACCAAAACAGTAAAAAAAAAAAAAAAAAAAAAAAAAAAAAAAAAAAAAAACGAAGATTAATGGACACAATAACAAACCTTAAGGATATCAGTTCCAAGGATCGATTCTCCGATTCTCTGGTCAGGAGCCTCAGGATTTCTTCCACTGGAACTGGGAATAACCAGAACCCAGAGCCTAAGCAGGAGCCAGAGCTCTGAAGCCTTCCCTCGAGCGGTTTTCTCTAGGAGCGTCTTGAAGAGCAGCGACGAGCAGCCAAATCTATCCCAAGTTTCCAATCCCCCCCCCCCACCCCACCCCCGCTGTCAGTTCTGGGCTCATTATATCTCTCCTCCCAGGGTCTGTTCATGAGATCTTTTCAGCTGGCAGCAGTTGAGCTCCTGCACAAGGTGGCTGCTCTTATGGTGAATTAATATCACCTGTTATCTCAAGAGACCGTTCTGATCCACACTTAGGATCCTAAATCACAGGGTTCTCTTTGACTCCATATTGCATGCCAACTTTTCCTTCTTTCTCTTTCCTCTTTCTTTCTTTCTTTTCATTATTATCATTATTATCATTAATTGATGTATTTACTTACATGTTGGCCATAGCCCATTCCTCCTCACTTCCCAGTCCTTCCTTCTTTACCTGTCCACCCTCCCCTTCCTCTATTTCTCGGAAAAAGGGAACCCCACTTCCAATCCATCCCAGGTCACCAAGCTGCATCAGAACTGAGCATGCCCTCTTTCCCTGTAATGATAGTAACTTCTCTCGTAGTCTTGTGATTATGGTCTCATCGTTCTACAGTGAGAAGGAATCTATTAATGACCTACTGTGCCCCATGCAGTATATTTTCAGTCATTTTTCTGTGCCTCCTTCTTTAGCCCCGTGAATTGGATTGAACTATTATAATCACTTGTTCATACACTTTCTGCTTACTTTGGCTTATATTACCAGGAGTTTGTTTGGTAATAGAGACCCAGCCCTACAAGGTCCACAGAAATTCAGAACACTTATCTTGATTGTTTCATTTGTTCATTGGATATACTTTAGTGCTGATTATATCAAAGGCTCTGCGATAATTTTTCAGATGTAAGCTGTAATGACCTTAAGCATACAACCAGCCCAGGACTGTCACGATGTCTCTGGTGCTGATGCCATAGCACTTACCAAATTAGCATGTCTACAAACACACCGAAGTAAAATCTTGAGACACAAGGTGTGCCAAGTGATACTTATGATTTTGAGTCTATATTGAAATAAAGTCTTAGTTATACAGCTGAAGAGTTATTGGTATATTTTGGATCTTGGAAGCCCTCAAAAGGCCTATGTGTTAATAGATTTGTCTATACTAGTGACGCTATTGAAGTCTGATTGTACCCTTTGGAGGTAGTGCCTAACGGAGGACACAGAGCATTCATGGCATGTTAATGGAGGTGGTATTAATGCCAAGCCCCTGCTTGTCTCTCTTTCCATGTTTGGCAAGGAAACAAGCAATTTTTCCTCCATTGCATGTCACAATCCCCAAATCAACTGGGCCAAACCTGCATGGACTGTAAACTTCCCAGAGGGCAAAGCTCTGTTTCAGCTTAGTATCTAGGGCTCTTAGTTACAGATATAAAAAACTGACTGGCAACGTTATCCAGAGACCTGAAAATGTGTTTTTATAAAGACTTGAGGGCTTTCCACTGTAGCCTTCAAACTAAAGGCCTTTGTTTATGATGCTAAAGAGTCAAGGGGAAATTGTAGGGGGGCTTGGTGGTTGTTGTTTGGGTTTTGCTTTTTGTGCTTTGTATTTTAGGGTTTTTACCCTCAATATTCCAGCTTTGGTTTACACAAACTTTACTGAATTCAAATACATTAAGCTATATGCATTTCACAAGTTTAATTATGGCAAATTTACATATGCTCATTGAACTAACACTTGAAGACAGCAGCTGCCCTCCCTATGTTTCCTCCCATTCTTTCCCCTACCTCGGGAAACCATTGGCCAGGGATTGAGTTTCCTCATGTATGACGTTATATAACGGGAGCACTATGTATTTCTTAGTACACAAACTCTTGTTCTCTGTATATCCTGTAACTCTATTATGAGGCTTGTACGTTTTCTTAATAAGAAGTATTCTGTGGTATGAAAAATACCACAAATCAGTTCCCTTGGATTCTCACTTGGATTGCTTTTGTTAATAATTTCGATTAATATGTAAATAATGGGGTGGACATGTATCATCAACTTTTTTTCTGTTTCTTTAATTTATTATAATTTATTCTCATTACATCCTTATTGTTATCCTCCTGGTCTTATTTTCCATTTCCCATCCACCATCCCTCTTCCATCCTATTCCCCTCCCCTAGACCTCTGATGAGGGGGTCTTTACCCCATCTTTCTGCTCACAGTCTATCTGGTCTCTTCAGGGAAGCCTGCATCCCCTTCCTCCCAGGAGATACTGTCAACTTGTTTTTTTATGCATGAAATATTACCCATGTGTTTTATTATTTTAAAATACTACAATTTGTGAAATAATTATGTTAGTAGGCATATGAAATGTGTTTATATCTAGACTTCTGCTCCTAATATCAAGCTTGGGCAAAAACACAAAAATGTTTAAGCTGAGATTCTTCACAAATGGTACAGGCTATATTGGTTACTAAAAAAAAAAAAAAAAAGTCAGCCAGACAACTTCAATAGAATTGCTTTGTAAATTATAAATAGAAATAAAAGAGGATATCATTAAATATAACACATGTACATATTTAGGAAATAGACCCCTAGAAATAAATTACAACAAAAGCATGCGCTGTAGATCATTTTTAATAGACAAATTGGGCTGTTGCATAATCCAGAAATAGTTTTACGTAGAAAAATTAATCACTTCAGTGTCATCTTACTTCAAATACATCCCATACTAAGATAAGATAGATATCTTTCATTAACCATAAGGAGAACCATTTGTCATGTAAGAGCTAGGCATTTGGCTCCAGAGTAGTATAAGAAGAGATTACAGAGGTGTCCATGAGTTGAATGCATTTTTAAAAGCCACTGGCTGGAGACAGGGAAGGCGGCTCCCCTCTTCATGCTATGTCCCTCCAGATAGCTACATCCGGAAGAACTGCTGTGTCCCACTCCTCCTCCTCCTCTCTGCTAAAACTAGAGCAGGGGATGACTTATGTCCTGCTCCTGAATACATGTAAAATTCGTACAAAAATATCTTCTAAGAAAATGATTCGTTATACGTAGACATTACTTGGGAGATGTTTTGAGATGTAAAACCCCATCCTTTGGGTTGAGAAAAGAGTCCAAGGTGCTTTCAACCCTACTGATTGGACTGGTCAGAGAATTACCCTACTACGCCTTAGGCCACATCATAGAACACCATGGGGCTCTCAGCCATTGAGGTCCATTCATTCATTTCCAAGAGGAATTAGCCTGTGCTGAGCATGAGAGGTGTTATTCTAGAGACAGCCTTGTCCACAAGAAGTTTACAGTCTCGATGGAAAGAAGACACCTTGGAAACATATTTGAAAGCAGCAGGCAAAGCATGTATTCTCACAGAGGAATTGGGCATTTGCTTTCAACTTTGTTAAGCAGCAGACTGTAGCAACTATAGTGGGTCCTTTTCTGAAGTATTAGGCCCATGTGATACCGCAGCAGGACAGGACCTGAGTGTTTCAGTACCTCAAGAAAGTTTCTTTAAAAAGGATCTCATTGCTGAAATAATTTACTCTGAACTCAAATAAATCCACATAACGTTTAGCTATATAAAATATGCATTTTTATGAAAACACCAGTTATCTTTCATTTTTGGGGGGGATCAATTTGATATATCTTATTTCCTAAATTAGGAATTGCTACATATACAAAATATTTCACAAAATAGACACCAAAATGGACTTAAACCATGGCTACTTGCAAAAAACAAACAAACAAAAAACAAACAAACAAAAAACAACAACAAAAACTCTCTACACTTTGACAGACATTCACACTGAATATTTTATACATTATTTTCAAAAGATGAAGCAGGCACAGGCATGGTTTAGACCACATAAAAAACAATCCACCAAATTGTCAAGCAAGGCTCCCTTAACTGCTCTTTTAGGGAACACCCATATTTATGTTACCATGTGGTGGTTTGTTCAGTGGTCATAAAGACACATTTTGAAAACTTGAATTAGAGCTGAAGGCATCATTCATAATTAAAGTAATTTTACAAACTTACCCAAAACTCATTCTCTTCAAGAATTCTTTCAAAAAAATAGCTGTGGTTAAAGTAGAGTATATCTTATATGCATCTTATTAGTAACAAGATATTATATATAAGTTTTTACCCAGTAATCTTAGTTCCAATTTAAAATCATAATGAGAAAATTCTTATTGAAAGCATATGTCCTATTTTTTCAACTTTTCCTTCACAAATAGAGAAATTTTCATCTTAGAAAACATTTCATTAACACATATTTTTAAAAGTTTCAAATCAAGTGCAGATTTTATTGAATATTTGAGAAGATCCTACTAGCTCACCTCCACCATAGAAGTTACTGTGGCACTTCTGATTGAAGAATGTTATTAATTTTATCATTACCAAGAAAGATAATGTCACAGGTATTGACACTGTCCACAGTCACAATGACAATGTCAGTTTGTTATATTGCCTCAGTCTGGTTGAATATAACCACAACTTTTGGTTGACTACAACCAACACTCACCTCATGGAGGAGCGGTAAAGTCTCCCAGAGGCAAACAAGAGTCTCCTGGGTCATGCTGCTTTATGAAACCCTACACCACAGTGGACCCTACAGTAGACGTCACCAGGGACTACCCCAAACACATAGCCAGTGCTACTATTTTTTATGCTTTGCCAAAATGACCTCTAAAGAGTCACCACGCTTTTTCCAGAGATTTCTTTATGAATTATAATTTGGTATTTATTGTTGAGTCCTTGAGGGATATGAAAACGAAGAAACGTCTAGAAATGCTATCTGCAAAGGTATAGTAGATGTAAATGACATTCTCTGGCATCAAAGCTTTATTTCCACTCTTATTAGCTACCCGTTAAGTATCTCATTTTGCCTGACAGAATCATTATATTTTTTCCTAACATATCTCCAGATGCTTAGAGCATTGTATTAGTTATGTCCTTATTTTAAATGATGACAGTTGTTTAGTAAATTATTGTCTTTAAAAATATTGTCTAGATATAGGCAATGGGGTAATTAAAGTAACAGTGATATTTATTAACATAATACTGGTACCTAGGCCTTTGATGTTACCATGGTATTATATATTGTGTAAAATTTCGTAGTGCATTACTTGTCTGTGACTTACCCAGAATTCTGTACTGTGGCAATCAAATTTTATACAAATTTGACATTGCAAAGTATGATTGAAGAAATGCATTTATATTGGATATGAAGACTTTTAAGTGTGTTTCTAGGAAACTATTTTACTCACTGTATAAAATCAACATGACTGAAAGCAGGGCTTGTGTAGTAAATAGAAGTAAACACATGTTGGAAATAAGAAGAGGGGTTCTATCGTCAAGCTTGCACTCACTCAGAGCACTGAGCTACATACACGTAAGTCAGTCTGTAAAAGTGGTGAGTGACATCTGGAGCTGCAAACAGCTGTGGTGGGCCTGCATCAGTGGTAGCACTGTATTGCTGACAAAGTGGTGCCAAAGTGAATTCTAATTCCTGGCAGCCTGAGGCATTTTTGGAAAATTCCATAAGGCAAGTGCCAAGGAGTAATAGATTTGTTTTGCTAGGTTCTATCAAATCAAATTCAATTATGTAATTTTTTCCTGCATATGGAAAAATCCCTATTTTAAAGATGCCTTCTAGACCATGAACATCTTTAAAATTTCAGAATTCTGAAGCTTGGAGTCAGAAAGGTCTTTCCTATTTTTGAAGATGTAGTTCAGTCTTGAAATATTGCTTCGGGGAGGCTATACTTGTAAATGACAAAGGAACAAGGGCATCTGTATCACAGATGATGTCATGGGGAAAATGAACAGAGATGGATCTCATCCAACAAGGGGGGATGCATAAGTTCTTCAAAGTGTCCAACAAGAGAAGATGACAAAAGCAGTAACAGCTGTGTTCTCCATGAAATAAGGAGCATGCTCAGATGAATTTTAATAGGTACATATATAGGTTATGTGTTTTCAGTTAATGAAAATAATATATCGTACTGACAAACTGAATTACCTTGGTCTCAAAAACATTACTTCTGGCTTTCTGGGGCAGTCTTATAAATGGGGTAGCCACTGAAACTCAAATCATTGTGTTTGGTAGTAAGTGATTGTTTTAGTTTACATCATAGGTAGCAACAAATACAGGACTATTTTACATGTAATAAATAACAATTTTTATTCCAACTTCAGGGAAAATGTATTACACTTGAGTCATATAAAATCATCATAATTTGTATGAGAAAAGGCTTTGTGAACACACTTTAGCTATTATGTAATTATCATTGTTTGAGGTAATTTGAACTGATAAGAGAAGCAGGCAGCTTAGTATCATGTTGTCCGTATAGACAAGGCAATTGCTGATGGAAATATCATGAAGCATAATACAGGCTGAGGCTTGGTCTAATTTCTAGTATAACGTTTACACCTTTGTATCTGTGTCTTACCATATGAATTTGGAAGTGGAGTGAGCACCCCAGGGACTCCTTCTGCTTTTAGATAAATCCAAGTTTAAACTTTGGTTTAACAATATATTGTTTTTAACATGAGAGAAATTTCCTGAGTGTGTGTGAGTGTGTGTGTGTGTGTGTGTGTGTGTGTGTGTGTGTGTGTGTGTGTGTGTGTGTTTCTATAATATCAAGTTATTGACTTTTGTTATGGCTTTGGCTTAAATATAAAAAGGTATTATGTAGCCAAAATGCATGTATCTTAGCTCCTTCTCTACTTCGCATTTTCCCATTAATTCAAGCCAAACATTAGGGATATTTTATTTTTATTAAAGATTGGAAATAGTATAGATTTAAGTTTCTTCCTTTATAAGGCATTTTTGGATAAAATGTAATTTTTACTATAACATCTCTTTAAGATTACATTTATACTTTTCTACATTCTTGATTGTCAGGTAGGAAGACTAGAAGCAAGTGAGTAGACAAGTTCAGTCTTTACAACACACTTTTGAAGATAGCAAACTGAATTGTTTTGTTTTATGATTCCTGGTGTCTGGGTGAAACATGTGGCCAGTTAGTGAAGGTTGTAGGAACACTGAACAAAAGAGGAAACTCTGAACTTTTTGAGATTATATTGAGATTATATCGACAAATATATTGAGATTATATTGAGAAAACATCATGTTTTGAATGTGATACATAGCCTACCCAACGGCCTCTTCAAAAAGACCCAGAGAGAAGAATAGGCCAGAACAAGCCCGTACCCACTTATCTGTCTATGGATGATGAAGAAATAGTTAAATAGAAAAAAGGGGGGAAGTTTAACCAGCAACCACAAAATATGTAAACTAGCTAGTGCTCAGGGACTCTGGGTACTCTAGTCCCTTTTGTACAATTTTGATATGATAAATGGAGCTCACTGGGGATTTTAATGGTATCAACTTAGTTTCTTATCTTGAACATTTAAAATCTGTTTTTCCTTGGAGACAGGGATGTATTCATCCTTTAAGTTGCAGACAAGGGTGCTACCTGCCTTTCCTCCTCCACTTATGCAATTAGATAGGAACACATGCTTTAGGCCAGTAGTCTTTCCTCAGTCTTTGAAAGATTTCATTAAAGCAACAAGTGTTTCAACAGGTGCAGTGGACTGGGGAAGGCAAAGAAGCAGATTAGTTTCTATTATGGTTTTCTTACTTATTCAAGTGGGTTATGACTTAATTTCAAACACTTCTGTTATAAATGTACATACTAATAAAATACTTACAATGCCATGGTTCCAGCATGGCTCTACACTTCAATGTGCAAGCTTTTCCTTTTTCTTTAATATTTACTATTTCATAGGCATTTGTGGTTTGCCTGCATGTATGCCTGTGAGAGGGTGTCAGATGTTGGAGTTACAGACATTTTGTCAACTGCCATGTGGGTGATGGGAATTAAACCAAGTTCTCTGGAAGAGCAGTCAATGCTCTTAGACATGAAGCCATTTCTCCAGTTCCTAATGCACATACTTTGAACATGAGGTCTCCTGCATGGCTCTACACATCAGTGTGTATACTTATAATGTCGTGGTTCATCATGGCAGTACACATAAGGTCATGTGATTGACAACTCTTCCACCCCTTAAAAAAAATGAATGTGATATCCATCAAGGAAACTGAAAAGCACCAAGGGAAATGCAGTTTGGTTTTTGATATGCATCATCAGCAAGTGAGAAAACTAAATCTCTTTCCAAGGAGAAAGCAAGGCACTGGAATTCCCCTTACAGCATCACCTGACACTGGGGGCCAGAGCACACAAGCGCTGACTGCAAGTCGCACTCCACTGCCCTACTGGTCCTCTCCTCCTGCAATCACATTATGTGTATTATTTTAAAAGGTATTTCTGAAGAGTGTAAGACATTCTTGCTGGAAGTATTTATGGCCGATGATAAATGATTTCTTCTGACAAACAGAAAGAGTATGAATGAAGTAATCATACTAAAAAAGCTGATTAAAGACTGGGAGGAACTAAGTTAAAATAAAAGTCATGTGGTGCCACACACCATCCTGATTAATTTCTCTTACATATTGGCATAATCTTGTTTTCAATTAAATAATTGGAAATGATAAATATTTTCATATTCAAAGGAGCAAATGTTAAATGAAGAAAATCTAAATGTTATCTTTCTCCCTACATATGAACCTATGAAACACATGTTTGAAGCAGTGTCTAAATGTTATTTGTGAAACAAATCTTTAATGTTAATTGCCATAAATGTATGGTGTTTAGGAAGAGTCCCCTAAGAATAAGAACAGCACCCATCTCACCTGCTAAGAGGAAGAAGAAGGAAGAGGAGGAGGAGGAGGAGGAAAGAAAAGAGGAGTGCGTTGTATGCGTGGCATCGCTTCAATAATAAAGCACTAAGATCTTTCAATTTATTATAAAATTAAATGAGACTTACAAGAATAATTAGTCTCTATTAACATTTATACACTAGGAAACCACAGATCTCTCAGAGTGCCTTAAGAATGATTCTGAATTCCAGATACTTTTATGAAAGAAAATGAGAAAAATGTTAAACTAAACCTAAGCAACAACTCCCCCAGGTCAGAGCTGTTATAACCTATATGCCTTGCCAGTCGCCACGGCCTATATTTCTCGAAGTGTCTCCTGCCCCACATGCCTCAGTTTCCTGCCTCTATTCTCAGGCATCAGGTAGTCTAATCAGTACAGGGAAGAATTTTCAACTGCCTCTTCTCCCTCTTCTATCCCATGAGGCATCTTCAGAGACTGAACTCAAGACCTCGGTTTGTTTTTATTTGCATTTTTGTTTTGTTTGCTTTGTTTTACTTACTGTAGTAAAGAGTCAGAAGACTTTAGTGGGCTCAGTAATGACCCATACTCTTGTCAGCTCTATTCCTATGAACATGATTTAAGCTTGGCTCACTATTTAGTGCTGGAAAAAAAACCCCACAATCTGGTCTTCTTGAACATGTCATTTAGGATTCTAGTTTTCTTGGCTGGACTGTTCAGCAAAACACAATATTGAATCTGATTGAGCCCTAGTTAGAAAAAAAAAGAAGTCATCTT
Organism: Acomys minous; assembly: GCF_964271855.1. NCBI lineage: Eukaryota > Metazoa > Chordata > Mammalia > Rodentia > Muridae > Acomys > Acomys minous. The sequence continues at coordinate 89,970,667 of NC_140497.1, forward strand.
TAATTGTTCACTATGACTTAAGATACTTTCTATATCAAAGGGTTGAGTTTTAATTTAGTTTATGTGGTAGGTAATAATTCCAGAAATCCCTTGGGCCTATTCTCTAGCACCAGGCTCCAACTGCAGCATCTCCAGGAAACCACATGCACAGACCAATCAAGCACATGTGCAGAAGAAATGGTACAAAAGGATTTTTGGTGTTTTTTTTTTTTAAAGCAAACTTATCTTACATAGATTTTTTTTAAATTGTAGTAGTAGTCACTTTTTTGAGTTAACAGCACTTTGATTTTCACCATATACTGAAACATTTAATTCAAACTGTAAAGGTGAACACAAATCTATCACATTCCCATTGTATCCCTGGAGGAGTCTTTGGTTTAAAAATGATTACAATAATATTTTTATTTTTTTCAAATTCATTTATTTATGAGCTCCAGACCAATGTTTGTGCAGATATATATGTGATTCCTTGTGTGTGAAAAGACACATGACTGTCCTCAAGTTACTTCATAACTTAATATCAAAAAATGAACTGTGAAGAGTCATTATGTGTAATTAATACTGAATCATGCTTAAGGAAACCAGGGGTCTGGAATGCAGGTCTCATTCTACAGCTAAAAATTAAATGTCAATGAAAGAGTTTTAAATATCTTATTTTTCATCTCATCACCCCATGTAATGTATGCAAATAAGCCAATTTGTGGATTTACTGTTTGCATAATCCAAATTTTAACCATGCAAACAAATCTTAAAGCATTAATTCGTAATATGTCATTGAGGAAGACAACAATTTTGTTATTATTTGTGATCTTTTGTTTTAGCTATATTTTCCAACACTTTGAAAAACACAAAGAAACTCATAAGTAAATTCCTAAACACTGATTCGGAGGTGAAATTCATGTTAAATATTACTTTCAGTATTTCTGTCTAAGAGAGGACTTGGTGCACTTGGCAATGTGGCAACAGTATCTTCGTGGAGAGATTGTTTCAAAGCCTCAGCTTCTTTGGCCAACTTCTTAGCTGCTTTCCTCATCCTGTGTTTCTCTTTCTTCCTTTCTTTTCTGAGAAGGTTATAGTTTACAGCATTGCCAATGAATAGCCACAAGCCCGCTATTATCACGATTGTCCCACAGGTTAGGTACATGTATTTATACTCTCCAGTCAAATCGACCAATTTCCCTACAAGACAGAGAACATCTCTTAAGAGGCCATGATAAAATGATAACACAACATCTGGAAGAAACTTCCTCAGTTAAACCATATTCCTCTTATTTAAATTATTATCAAATTATACTTTAATACAGAAAATATTCCAGATGATACTTCTATATGTACTTAGTAAGGATGTAAGCAGACATCTACAGGCTTACCTTTTACCACCATGTTGCATTTATTGAAAACTATTTCTGCCAATAAAATGTATAATCAAGAAAGTTTAGGCATACCTGTGTTTGTATATTAAGGGATAGGTAGATGAGGCATTTTGGTATACAGACATGTGGCTTCATGTGTATTTACTAATTTACTTAAGACACTTTGAGATTACATCATTTCTCCATGTTACTTTGTTTCTTTACATTAATATTGAAACAGTTGCATTCTTTTGAAATGTTTACTAATTAATTTTTGGTTCTGTTAACTAATGGCTTCACCACCCTCATCACAGACGCATATTTACCTGTGACATCATCCTTTAGCATCACTCTGAAGGGCTCTGTGCGCTATGGACTCTTCTGTTTTTAATTTTTCATTATTACAGTGACCAATATAAGACTTGGTTGCTTTTTATTTTTTTTTTAAACGATCTATTTGTGTGTGCGTGCGTGCGCGCATGTGTTGTTCATTCACATGTATTTGCATGTGCCCTTGGAGGCCAGAGGAGGACGATGGATCTCTTAGAGCTGGAGTTACAAGCCATTGTGTGCTCTCTAATGTGGGTGCTAGGAACTGAACCCGGGTCGTGTGGAAGAGCAGCAAGTACTCTTAACAGATGGGCTGTCTCTCTCCACTCCCAAGATTGTAAACATTTTTTGAAATTTAAATTTATTTTTTAAATTTATTCACTTTCCATCCTGATGGTAGCCCCTTGCCTCCTTCCACACCTCTCTCACTCCCTCATCTTCTCTCTGTCCTACCCTCCCTCTCTCTACCCTCCATCCCTCTCCTCTAGTCCTCAGAAAGGAAGAGACTTTCTCTCTTACCAACTGACTCATCAAGTCTCAGCTGGACTGCCTACATCCTCTTCTGTGGCCTGGCAAGGCCAAACTGCTAGGGGGAAGTAATCCAAGACCAGGCAACAGAGTCCATGTCAGAGACAGTCCCCACTTCCCTTTCTAGGGGACACTTGGAGACTGAGATTGTCTTAAATGAATCTCATCATAGTTCATATTCTTAACCATGTTGCAGATTGGATTCACCTAATCTCTTCTACAGACAGGTGCTGTGCCACTTTGGAGGTTAAATACCTTCTTAGTTTTACTGAATCTGCAAACTAGCCTGGAAGAACTTATTTGTTCCATTTGTTTAAAACTATTCTGATGGCACTAAAGCTAAAAATTAGCTGAGTCTAAAACATTTTTTAGCTCATGTTTAATTTTTCATTTTCCTCATGTGAGCATTAACTTCTTAATAACTCTTATGGACAAACTTTGACATTAGCATGTTTGTTACAAAGCACTTACACCCCAAGGGATTGTGGTGTAGACCCTCGAGTGCACCTCTTTACCAGGCTCTCCAGCATTTTGACAATACTACAGTTAGTACTAAATCGAGCTTTGTGAAATACATCTATTTCAGAAAACTCTGCTTTAATTAGGAACAATTAGGATGGAGCAATCAGGGTTCAGTGAGCTTGAGTAAGCATCACACATACATTGTAGAAAATTTACATCACATGACTCTGAGCACCAGGGGGTAGAGAGAGACCCTGAATGAATGAGCTGCATTCATTATACACATGCAGTGACAGGGAGGGAAGACCCACTGGGAATAACCGTTAGCACCATCATCACCACCATCAAAAACATTTAAACATGGAACACTAAAGGTTTTAACTTAAATCATGCATGGGATGCATTTGCCATTTGTGTTTAAACAGTAGAGCTGTCTCCCATAGTATCGAAGAGTAGCCCCAATATGTTTCAAAAGGAAGCCACAAAGCGATCCATAGGAAAACCAACCAAACCCATTGAGTATAGAATGACTATTTTACCCACGTCTCTCCCTCCCTTTTTTCCTTCTAGTATTATTTATTTTTGTCCTGATTTTTCTCTCCCCATCCCTCCTCCATCTGAAAAAATTTAGGCCTTTTTCTCAACTTCTTGATGTGGTTTCATTAGTAGGAATTTTAGGATAGCTACTTCCACAGTTATCTTTGAAACAATTTCAGATCAGGAAAACTACATCTCATCTCTCATTTATAAATATGTAGCAGACATTATTTACTCAAAAAACTAAACAGGAATGCATGTTCCTTTATCTCTAGTCGACACCAATGATATTGAAGTGTATCTACTTTAGGCGGCTAATGTAATATCATAAAAATCCAAATTCTAATCCTTTCAGGATATTATGTTATACTTTTGCTCATTTTATGTAAGAAAAACAATCACCTGTTCACTAATATTAGCCACACTTTAGACATGTATATAGTCCTAAAATCATAAAATTCCTGATATACATGATAATCCCAAAGTATTTTACACATCATCAATCCAACTTATGTTCACACCTTTGTAATCCCGGGGTCTTAAAATTTGGGTTAAATCACCCAGTTATGAAATTTTCAAGTGTAAAATATCTCCAGTCTTTTAGGCAACTAGAGTCATTTACATTAATCATTTAGTAAATTAAGAAAGCACTTAATCACGGCAAATAAAGTACTTGTTCACAGAGAATGCTTCTCTTCATTCTGCTGTCCTGGATGACAAATATTTTTTAACATTTATTTTTCATTTAAATATTCACTTTACGTCCCTATCAGAGCCCTCTCCCTCCTCTCATCCCAATCACTTCCTCCCACCTTCTTCCCCCTATTCCTTTCCCCTTGTCCTCAGGAAAGGGATGCCCCTCCCTTACTAACTCACACCAGCATACCAAGTAACATCAGGACTGAGCTGCTCCTCCTCCACTGAGGCTAGGCTAGGCAGCCTAGGTAGGGTGAAGTAAGCAAAGGCAGGCAACAGAATCCATGTCAAAGACAGCACCCGCTCAACTTATTAGGGGATTCACATGAAGATCAAACTGCCCACCATCGGTTACATGTGTGTAGGGGGCACTGCAAGAAGACCAACTGAGTAAACTAACATAGACCCATAGGGGCTTACAGAGACAGAAGCACCAACCAAAGAAAAATATTCTTACCAGCAAGAGGAGGACCGATGAGAAGTGGGCCACACTCCACGAGTGTGACGAGTCCCAGAGCACTGGAAAACCTGGAAGGTCCAACGAGGTCCATGAGACATTCGAAGACGACAGAGGAAATGCTTCCAAATCCAAGCCCCAAAAATACAGAGTAGATCACCAAAGCTAGGTAGCTGTCTGCCAGGGGGCAGAGGAAAGTACATATGCCAGTGAAGAGGACTGCTGCGCTGAAGTAGTACTGGATCCGTGCACGGATAAACTTAGTGTTGGCTATTAATCCTCCAATGGGCCGAGCACACATATCGAAAAAAGCCATCACAAGCAGCAATAGATTTGAAGAATCATCTATTCCTCTGCTCTTAGCATATGGAGTCAAGAATAAAATAGGGCCATAGACCCCCAAAAACATAATGCAATTTCCAACTATGTAGATCACAAATCCTCTGTGCTTGAAAAGTCTAACATCTAACAACCTATTAAGCCTGTCTCCTAGTGTTAACTTGCCTTTCTTCACATTTTTCTCAGAGTGTGAAGCAATCTTACTTTTACTAGACGAGGCAGGTGAAGTTTTCGAGACTGGTTTCATGAGGGATCCAGTCACACAGATGTGTAAAAGCACACTTCCCCAAATGAGGAAGCTTCCCCGCCAGCCATAGTAGCCATTTAGAAACTGACTTAGAATAGCCAGGGTGCTTAAGAACACAGGACTTCCAGTCATGGCTAAGCCAAATGCCAAGGGGCGTTTCCTGTAGAAGTACTGTCCGATTATCGTTAAGGCTGGTTGCAGGTTGAATGCTAATCCTAAGCCTGAAACACAAAACAAAACAAAGAAACAAATAAAAAAAACAAGACAAAGGGGAAAAGAAAACACAAGCACATTATGTCACTCACCAAAGAAATTTTCCAAAGGTCCACGATAGAGTGTAAGACAATCATACATATTGCAGGGAGTTGAAATCTTTGAAGTTTACAAATAGAATTGTAATTGTACAAAAAACAACCAAATTGGTTTTCATAACTAAACATAGTAGGAATGTTTCAAAGTCCTTGTTTCAAGCAGCAGAAATAAGGAACTACTGAAGGTATGAAAAAATATCTAAGAAGGGTATAGTGAGGACAAAATTATGAACCCTAAATCATAATAATATAATCCCACAGATAAATTAGTGATGCCCTTCTCATATGTACTTCTATGTAAGTAAACAAGCTACATTTATTTCTGGTGAGATTTAAAATTGGGGTTACTATGCTCTGACAGTAAAACAAATTATAAACAGACTAAAACAGTCAAAAATTTTAACTATCTTCTACATCGTCACATATTTCTTCCAATGCCATGCAAGAATAAAATTGAGAAATAATTTCTTTCATTATTTCAATGCACATCTACCACATTCTAAATTTAGAGTCTAGAGAGCTACACATGGCCTAATTAAAAATGACTTCCTTTTATGAGTTGGAGTATAGTTTAAATTCAGGAGTTTTATTTGATTCATTGGGGACAAGTGCCAACCATGAGATCCTTGGCCCTGCTGGTTCCATCTTTGAGAGACAGGTTATCTTGCAGATCACCGAGACATGATTGTACTCTAGATGAATAATGCTTTAAAAGCATATAACTGATTTACATTAAACTCTTTCGCTATACTAGTGTTGGTACTATTCTATTTTAAAAATCAATATTAAGGTAAGAATCTTTCATCCTACTCATTTGGATAAACGGAAACCATATATTCCTAAGTCGTTAAGTACTCAACTTCTGGGGTCACAGCACTAAGTACAAGTACTCCAACGCTTGATGATGTTTTCTGAATTTAATTTTCTCTGGAAGCTGTGGATGAACCAAAACCATACTTTAGGGAAACCATACTTTCCAACCTTCCCTCAAGCACATCACTGAGATATGTAGAAAGGGTGTAATTAGCTGATTCTCGTCACTTTGTGGGCAGGTAGTGTGTAAGCAGAGGGAGCTGAGCTAAGACCCAGGTATTGTATTTCATTTATCTTTATTAATTTTCTCCCTACAAAAAAGATGAGGACTTTTTTTTTTTTTTTTTTTTTTTTTTTTTTTTGCTTTTAGATGTTATGCCAACTAAGTAAAGTGAAACACATCGGTCCACTCTAAAAATACCACACAGTGGTTCATTCTAGAAATACCAGGCCTCTGAGACTCAAACACATGAAGCTGTATTGAAATAGCAGTGAAATTACTGACAGCTCAAATACAAGAACATCACAACCATGGCATCTTTACTACACTACACCTTCTTTGTCTTCTCTGCTGAGATACAGGAACGTCAGGATATCTGTATACAGGACATATGGACAGTCTCTCTACAACAATGCTTAACTCTGATATGAAATACTTAGATTTGATATTTAAAATATCAAAAAAAATGTTTTGCCATACAAAAAATTCAGAGGGACATAATGTGGTTCCAAAAGCAAAGAATTATCATCAATATTATTGTAGCTCTTTGTTCTCAGCAGGTAGCCCAGGTGTGTATTGCACTCACTCTGCAGCCTAAGCTACCAGAGGACTCACTGTCTTTTGCTCCAGTTTCTCCAGTGCAGGTTTTATAAGCATGTACCACAATGGGTACTATTCACTGGCCCCTAAAGCTTATGATTTTCTTCATCAAAGATTTATATGTATAAATTCGGATTGACCTCCACTCAAAAATACAAAATGTTGATGTAATTTTAGGTATGCAGAAGACTATTTTTTATTAAAATGTGAAAAGTAGGTTTTTAATTAAAATTATTGATAAGGAACATAAATATTGAATAGTATAGATGGCTTTGAGTGAAAGGGACTTCCTCAGATGTCACAGTGTTGTCACTCTCAAGGTCTGCGAGAGTGCCTGTAAGTACTTCACTAAGAGAGAGACAGACTAATGCGCAAGAGCTAAAAGCACACTTGGCAACTTTTATTGTTAATGTTTAATCAGTGTTATCTTAAAACACCTATTTGACACAAGTTTTAACTTATTATTATTGCTAAGTCAGATACTCTAAACAGAACTAATAATGTGTTTTATAGAGTTCTTACACCAGGAGGTAGTCACACCGCCACCACAACTTGCTCGAGAATAAAAAGTGACCAAGTCAAAACAACTCAAGCTGCTTCTGTTTCCATACCTGTAGGATGGTACACAAATAACTGTATGATGACTTTTAAAAAAATACTTCCCAAAGTGAAATGTTTAGTCTTACTGTAGCTACTATTTTAATGCATCAGATAAAAACACCCCAGAATAGACTTGTTTTGGAAAAACAAACTCAAACAGAACATTAAGAATTGTTTCTTATTCATCACTTTCAAACAGTCTAGATGAAAAAAGAACCTGGCTTACCAGTAGTGGCACCAGCAGTTAGGTAAAGTTCTGTCACACTGGTGCTGTAGGAAGCTAAGGTCATTCCAACACAGCATATTAACCCTCCACACATCACCACTGGCCGGCTGCCATATTTATTCACCAATACACTACTGATGGGACCTGAGGTAGACAAGTGATTAAAACATATTAGTTGAGAGGGTCAAAGGTTTATCCTTAATATTCCTTGTTCTGAATGCTAAGAGACTGCAGTTTGGTGATCAAGGAAGATAAATTCCCACATAATTGTGGCTTTCCAATATACCACATTGACTGATCTGTATTTAACTTTTGTTTTACATTGCATTCCTGGGCCAAGGTGATCCTGTCTCAAAGGTCTGATCATCTGGAGCTAAGGAGAAGCATTGGCACTTCCAGCTGAAGGGCTATTTTATTTTACTGACTTTTAAAATATTTGTGTGTGTGTGTGTGTGTGTGTGTGTGTGTGTGTGTGTGTGTGTGTGTGTGTGTACACTCACATGCATGGTATATGCTGCCCTTAGGGGCCATAATGATGTGTCAGGTTCTCAGGGGCTGGCACTACTTCTGAGCTGTCTTTTACGCCCACACTTCCTTCATTTAAGATGCTGGTTGTTGCTGTCCACATGGCAATCGCACATCACTAACACAGCTATCATGCTACACATGCTTGGACTTTGTATTAAATCCTATGATTTCCATGATCATAAATTCACATTTTAAAGAATATGAAAATGAATCCTGACTTCACTCAAATGTTCATTATGTGACCTATTGTCACAACACCCTGAACGCAGCAGCATAAAACCATACAGAGTGAGGGCGGCTTCTTGGATGAAGCTGCCCACAGGATGAGGCGATCCTACCTAAGAAGCTTCAGGAAGAAATGTCACAGCTTATTTAAGATATATTTCCAGTGCATTTGTGTGGATGTATATGCAAGTATAAGCATTCAAAAATAATTAAGGATAATTGACTAAAGGATAAATGATTAAAATAATGCATATTTAATTATGTGCAGAGAGCATGTCTTAGGTGTTATAAACCTTACAGCATTGTGTTTTGCTCTAGTGGACAATACTTTCGGTCTTGCAAAAATGCAAGTGCAACTTAATAACTGAACTCAGATTTGATGAAAGTCTGTTTATACAGTCTGCCCATCTAGAAAATATTTCCTTTGAAATCTCATCTGTAACTTAAAATTATATTTCATATGAAGCTAGGGATACTGCTTTAAGGGAAATAAATACACACTAGGTCAGAATTGAGGTTCAAAATTTGGTCTAGAAAAATAAATTCTTAACCTGTAGGACAATTTCAAATTTTCTTGCATCCATTCCTGCTGCATTTGAGAATATTTATGTGATAAAGTTAACATATATTGAAATTCTGTTACTAGTATACACACATTCATTCATGCAAGTACAATTAGTTACAATGTAATTTTCAAGTGAGATGACTCCAACACAATATAAAACCTTGTACTTAAATCAGGAGAAGAGAACATTTTTAAAGACCTAATTAATATAATACACATATTCCAAAACAGTGGGGTGGGGAAACAAAACTAAAGGATAAATGATTAAGATGAGTGAATGGAACAGAATTGTGTTCTTAATATGGTAAAGGTCCCTTGGCGATGTGATGAAAACAAAAAATTGCACATTATATAATACTTAACATGACCCTATTAATTAGAAAATAAGCATCCTTCTTGGAAGGCATATAGCTAAATTGAAATAGATTTGAGTGAAAAAGAAAGAGACAATCAGAATAAATTGTGATCAGTAATTATTATTCTCAGTTATAGATAATTTGTGGCAGACATGAGGATAAGTCATAGAGGCTTTGCTTGGCAAAGTTCCAGAGACCTCCAACTGTCCAGCATGGTCTCTAGACATCCAGAACAGCTGTTGAGGCTCTGCTTGACAAAGTTCCAAACATCTCCGGCTGATCACTATTGTCCCTAAAAATTATGTATAGTCCAGGTCCAGGTTTAAGTATATTTAGAAATCTGCTATTTCTCCTAAAAACTGTGTTTCCTCTCTATTTCTCAGCCCTAAGGAAAATCATACAGGGAAAAACTTTTTCCCACAGAGAATGTTGAAAGATGGCATCTGGACAGAGGCTTGAGACAATGATAGAGTTTTTCACTCTGACTGTGAGCACCCAAGCAGAAACTGCATGGAAGAAAGTTAAGACCGGGACATAACAGTACCTGGCTAGATACTGTTACCTCTAGAAACATTTCCTTCAAATCTACTTTGAGAGAAACAGAAGGTGGGCTTGAAATGGCGTGCTTTACAGACATTTTACACTAGAGGACCCTTTGGCTGTTAGCCTAGGCCTGGATAGCACACCTGTTGATTTGGGATTGGAATCAATCAAGGTTTTTCTTTATTAGAGAACATTTAGTTCAAGGTATATTCCTCCGACCATCTTGTAAGCACAATGGCTTTAGCCCAAGGAAATTTATGATTAAACTTTCCTGAGCATTGTTTTAGAAGTAATAATCAGGTTATGCTGACCATTGTCTGCAAATTAATTGATTTTTGTTGTATGCTTTGTTGTAGGTTGCAGAACTTTTTGTATTTCCTTGTGACTCTGTTGATTTTTGATTGCCCTAGTGATTGCAAAAGATGCAAAAAAAATCATGACATAATCTGTAATGAAAAAAAAACTGAACTTCATTTCAATAAAATACTGGGGTTGGGCCCAAGGAGAAAGGGCAAGTAAGTAACAGACGTGAGAGAGTAAGCTAGAGTGAGGTGGGGAACAGCAAGGGAGACAGAGATGGGGAACAAAGCAAGACGAGAGAAAGATGGGTGACAGCAAATTAGAAGAGAGATAGAAAGATGGCTAACAAGAAGCAGGGAGAGAGATAGAAACAAGCAAGGAGCCGGCCAGACAGAAGGCAAGACACACACAGAAACAGACAGAAAATAAAGATCACGTGGGCTTTAAGCCCTTCGGCTTGTACCACACATGCCTGAGTCTCCAAGTTTTATTCCCTCCATTACTGAACCTATCCTCAACAAGTGGTTCATCAAGCTAAACCAATCAATGGGTGGTTCCCTTAGCCAGCCTTTCAATGACTGCTCAGTTCTCCCTGCCTCAGATCCACCTCTCTTTTTATTCACTGTTCCTGGAGCTGGTCTTGGGGGTGGCAACATTTATGGATTTTTTTTTTCCTGTTTCTTTTCTTAAAATTAGTTAACTGACTCAATTTAATTCAGCTTAATGGAACTGAGTCCATTGCTTAAGCTCTCAGAATAAAGCCAGCTGACTTACATAAAGAACAAAATAATAAGCGAAACACACTATAACCCTCAAAGTATTCTAATTTAGGAGAGACACTAATGAAATGCAATTCATGAATGATGATAAATATTATGACAAATAGTATATCAAAACAATCCAAGGTGCTCAACAATTATCAGGACTAACAAATTGATACACGCTCAGCTCTTATATATTGTGTTCCACTTTTGGTGAGGTGCCTGAGTAACTCATGGACAAATGACATACTTCATTACTACATTAATAAGGACCTTTGCCTAAATTTCACAAATACAAAGAGGAACTTGAGCCACAAATCACAACTTAATTTGTAATGTATGTCAAGCAATTATGCATCTGTAGCCCTAGGTTGAGTTAATCTCACCCAATGATTGCTTTCTCATTGCTGCTATTAAATAAGGAGAAGTGTGAAAACAAACTTAGTGATGTTGGTGTTCCTTTGTAGAGAAGGAGTCTCAAATGAAGTTTCCAATCTTAATGCATTAATTTTATTTTACACTCCATACCTTAGTTAAATGATATTCTGCATGGGTATATTCATATCATATATAATCTTTTTGCATTCCCATGAGATTTACCTTATCAGTGATCTTTTTAGACATAAGCAAAACTCTTTACCTCTTAATAGTAACACTTAGGGATCTCCTAAAGTCTTTCTAATTTGTAGGAGCTGTGAATAGAACTTAAAGGTATGATACAAAATAAAGACATTTTTTATGGAAACCTTAATAGCTTGAGGAGACATCTGACATTGAAAGTAATCCCCACCACCTAGGGACATGGCTCTTTGCTATATTATCAGCTTGCTTTTTTATAAGACTAAAAAAGAAGAAGATGCAAAAAGCTTACATTCTCATGATACATGAGTTTTCTTAGCAATGAATTGGCTTTACAACCAAAAATATCTTTTTGCTCAGCCTTAGGACTGATTATTTTCTATGCTTACTTTTATTTAATTTGCTTTTGTCCACAAATCTGAATATTTAAAATCAATATATTCTTCATGTAATCACAATGTTTAATATACATGATTATTAGTTACATATATTATATATGTAATGTATATAAATAATGTTTATTACCTACATCAATAATAAACATTACTATCTGCAGAGTTGTATAACTCCACACCTAAACAGCATAAAGTCAACACTCAACAAAATGCTTTTATTAGTCAATGCCACTCACTCACATACACAAATGGTGGGTATAACTATGAAAAATCTACTTTATTTCCAAAGCCGTTCACAAGAAGATTAGATCGTGTCCATAGAAGACTGGACTAGTCACTGATTCCTGTGACACTCATTTAAGACCACCTCAACATCACAGAATCAAGAATAAAGGTCACACTCATGAAATTGTAACAATCTGCTTCATGAGACAGCAGTGTGGGGGTCGCAATATTGCTACCCATCTATGTTTGCCCATTTTCTAGGGGCTGTGGCACTACCAGATTGTAAGAAACACAGCAAACTGTTGTTTTCTTCTCATTCCATGTGTCTTACTCTGCGTTTTATCACAAATTCTTCACAGGTAGCTGCCATATGCTATTATTATTTATAAGTAATTATTACTAGCTCTTTCCAGACAGTGTGCTAAGATTTGTGAATGCATTATTTCTTAGACCGCCATAGTAATCCTGTGGCTGAACATCCCAATTAAACCTAAAGGTTAATGGAATTGTGATGCAAAGAATTTGACTAATTGATTCAAGAGTTTACCAATATTAAGTTATAAAATGTAGACTGAGTCCGGGTATTTTGATTATAAAACTTTAAACATATTTTTAAATGTATTTATTCATTTCACATCTGGATCATAGCCCCCTCTCTCCTCTCCTCTCGTCCCTCTCTCCCTCCCTCCCTCCCTCCCTCCCTCCCTCCCTCCCTCCCTATTCACCCATGTCCTCTCCTCTATTTCTTAGAAAAGGAGAGCCCTCCCTCCTCTCAACCCATGCCCACCTAACCCACCTACCCTAGCTCATCAAGTTACATCAGGACTGAGTATTTCCTCTTTCCCTGTGTCCTGGCTGGCAAGGCAGCTCCTCCAGAGGGGAGTATAAAAAAGTCAGGCAACCAAGTTCATGCCAGAGACAGGGGACCCACATGAAGCCTGAGCTGAGCTGCCCATCTGTTACATCTGTGTAAGGGACCTAGATCTAGTCTATGGCCCTTGGTTGGTGTATGAGTCTCTGTAAGTCCCTCTGGGCCCTGGTTAGTTGGCTCTGTTCATCTTCTGTGGAGCTCCTGTCACCTCCAAGTCCTTCTATCAAACTACTTTTAACTAATATGCAGAGGATATTTACAACACCAGGGCTAAGTCAACAAGAAATGCTGGCTTCCAATGCTGGATCCTGTCTGACATGGGAAGTAGACAGGAGTATTCACCAATTGGTGACAGGAGGTAACTAAATCACAGACACACACATATATGTATACATATACATATATACATATGCAATTATGTAAAACTTGCATCATTCCCAAAGATGACACACCTACACTTTCATGAGGCACCAAATGTTACTTGGAAATGAACTTACACATCTACTGTTCATTTTCAGAATACATGTGTTTCTGTTTTATTTTCAAATATCAATTCCCATCCTTGCCACTGGCCTGGTTGTGAGAAATTTTTGTGACCCTGCTTTGCTAAAATGGCAAATATTTTTGTGTCTCTTCACTTTGTCCTCTTCTACCATAACATTTTTTTTTTTATAAATTCATTTGACCACTACTTTTAATTATCACATCTGTTTAAGAAAAAATTGATTGTGTTCTGTGAGGAAAGAGAAGGAAGGTGGAAGAACTAACATCTTATCTAAAATATTAATTCAGACTAAAGATTTTTGGAAAAAAAGAAAATTTTATACATAAATATGATGTACTCCATTCAACTACCTCACTCCTTCCTTCCAACTCCTTCTATAGCCTACCTCTTACTTTTCCTGCCCAATTTCATATATTCTATATTAAAGCAACTGAGTCCACTTAGTGCTACCAGTATGTGCATGGTTCCAGGCCCATCCACTGCATCACAGGCAGCCTGCTTGGACCATCTAATGAAAACTGACCACTCCCAGCAGGCAACATCTAATGTTCTCTATACAGGATCAGGAAAATCAATCATTTCCTGTGTCTAGAGGTCACATTATTTTCTGGCAGGAAATCATCCCACCTCTTGAAGGCTGCCATGGCTGCTTAAACAATAATGAAAAGACCCTGTGAACATGCAGCATTACTTTAGATATAAAAGTATATTTAATCCTTACAGTTTTCTTGGGCTTTGGAAACTATACACAATTTCCATGTTATACATAAAGAAACAGAGGATTCAAAGTAGTGGCTTTGAAAGAGAGTTCTAGCACTCTCCTGTAACACCGGTGAAATGTCAGAAACAGCAAGAATAAACAGCAAAAACCAAAACAATATGGCATCTCCAGGTCCCAGCTATCCCAAAGAAATCAACCCTGAGAGCTCAAACAGAATTGAAACACAAGAAAATAACCTCCTCAATTCCATAATAATGAGGATGATAATGGAGGAAACTAATAAAATCCATAAACAAATGCAGGAAGATGCAGCCAAACAGACTGAAGACATTAAAGAGGTCTATAGAGAGACACTAGAAAATTTTCAGGAAAAGACAAACAATCAGATGAAGGAAATAAATAAAACAGTTCAAGATCCAAAGATGAAATGTAAACAATGATAAGAGCACAGACAGAAGAAACCCAAGAACAAGAGTACTCAGAGAAACAAGCCAGTAATGCAATCCTAAGCCTCTCTAACAGAATTCAAGATATGGAGGAATGAATCTCGGCAGTAGAAGATACTATGGTAGAACTTGAAACAACCATCAAAGAAAAATGCTAACTCTGAAAAATTCCTGACACAAAACATCCAAGAAATCAAGGACACCATGAAAAGACAAAATCTGAGGACAATATTAATTGAGGAGAGAGAAGATGCCCAGCTCCAAGGCCCAGAAAATATCATCAACAAAATCATAGAAGAAAATTTCCTAATTTAAAGAAGGAGATGCATATAAACATACAAGAGGTCTACAGGACACCAAACAGAATAGACTAGAAAAGAAAATCTACCTGCCACATAATAATCAAAACACAAAATATACAGAATAAAGAAAAAATACTTAAAGTGGCAAGATAAAGGGGCCAAATAACATATAATGAAACACCTATCAGAATTACACCCGACTTCTCAGCAGAGACTATAAAAGCCAGAAGGGCCTGGACAGAGGTCCTGCAAACCCTAAGAGAACACAGATGCCAGGCAAGACTACTCTATCCAGCAAAACTTTCAATAACCATTGATGGAGAAAACAAGATATTACATGATAAAAAAAATTCAAATAGTACCTAACCACAAATCCGGCCTTACAGAAATTACTAGAAGGAAAACACCAACCCAAAGTAACAAACTACAACCAAAATTACACAGGAAATAAGTAACTACACCATCGCAAAAACCATAACCATACAAACATTCTACTGCAACCAACATCAAAATCAAGGGACTTAGCAGTCACTGGTCATTGATATCTCTCAACATCAATGGGCTCAATTCTCCAATAAAAAGACACAGATTAAATGAATGGATGCATAAACAAGACCCAACATTTTTCTGCATTCAAGAAACACATATCATCCACAAAGACAGACATTACCTCAGTGTAAAAGGCTGGAAAAATGTATTCCAAGCAAATGGACACAGGAAGCAGCTGTTGTAGCCATTTTAATATCTAATAAATAGACTATAAACAAAAATTAATCAAAAGAGATGAAGAAGGACACTTCACACTCATCAAAGATAAAATCAACCAAGATGACATTGCAATTCTGAACATCTAAGCTCCCAATACAAGGGCACCCACATTTGTAAAAAAAAATATTAACAAAGCTTAAACCACACATCAATCCACACACTTTGATAGTGGGAGAATTCAACACCCCACTTTCCCCAAAGGATAGGTCAATGAAATAGAAAATAAATCGAGAAACAATGACATTAACCAATGTAATGAATCAAATGGATATAACAGATATCTACAGAACTTTTCACATCATGGAACCTTATCCAAAACTGATCATATGATAGGTCACAAAACAAGCTTCAAAGATAAAAGAAGATTGAAATAATACCTTGTATTCTATCAGATCACCATGGACTAAAGCTGGACTTCAACAACAGAAATAACAAAAAGCCTACTCACATATGGAAGCTAAACAACTCTCTACTTAATGACACCTGCGTCAGGGACGAAATAAAGAAAGAAAGTAAGGATTTCTTAAAATTCAATGAAAATGAAGAAACAACATACCCAAATTTATGGGACACATTGAAAGCACTGCTAAGAGGAAAATTCAAGTGGATTAAAGACTTCAACATATAACCAGAGACACTAAATCAGTTAGAAGAAAAGTGGGGAAGAGCCTGGAATACATGGAGACAGGAGAAAACTTCCTGAACAGAGCACCAACAGCCCAGGCCTTAAGGTCAACAATTAATAAATGGGACCTTATGAGGCTGAGAAGCTTCTGTAAGGCAGGAGACACTGTCAAGAGAACAGAGCGACAGCCTACAGACTGGGGAAAGATATTCACCATCTCACAAAGGTCTAATATCCAAAATATATAAAGAGCTCAAGAAATTAAACACTGCCAAGCCAAATAACCCAATTGAGAAATGGGGCTCAAAACTAAATGAAGAATTCTCAACAGAGGAATATCGAGTGGCTCAGAAACACTTAAAGAAATGCTCAACTTTCTTGCTCATCAGTGAAATGCAAATCAAAACGACTCTGAGATTCCATCTTCCACCCATCAGAATGGCTAAGATAAAAATTCAAGTGACAAATACATGCTGGCGAGAATGTGGAGCAAGGGGAACGCTCCTTCATTGCTGGTGGGAGTGCAAATTTGTACAACCACTTTGGTAATCAATCTGGTGCTTTCTCAGAAAACTGGGAATAGGGCTGCCTCAAGACTCAGTTATTCCACTCCTTGGAATATATCCAGAAGATGCTCCACCACACAACAAGGTTATATGCTCAACCATGTTCATAGCAGCCTTATTTGTAATAGTCAGAACCTGGAAACAACCGAAATGCCCCTCAGTGGAAGAATAGATAAAGAAATAGCAGTACATTTACACTATGGAATACTAGTCAGCTGTTAAAAACAAGGAAATGCTGAAATTTATGGGCAAATGGATGGAAATAGAAATGATCATCCCGAGTGAGTTAACCCAGAAACAGGAAGACTCACATGGTATATACTCACTTATAATTGGAATTGGAACTAGCCCAAAAGGAATGTCCAACGAAAGTCTTTAGTTACCAGGAGATTGGGATAGATACAGGGACTTCCTATTGGGACTGTAGTTGAGGAAAATATGGGAGAATGGGGAAATAGGAGGAACCAGAGGGAACTATAAACCTACAAGAAAAACATCATTACAGGGAGATCTGAACCCAGGGGGTCTGCTCAACCTACTGCACCAACCAAGGACAATACCTGCAATAAACATTGAACCCTTATTCAGATCTAGCCAATGGACAGGACATTCTCCATAGTTGAGTGGAGAGAGGCTATTGACTCTGTCATGAACTTTGGTGCCCCATATTTGACCACTTCCCCATGATGGGGAGGCCTGGTGACACTCAGAACGGATAAGCAGGCTACAAGGATGAGACTTGATAGGCTGTGACCACATGGTGGCGGAGGATGTCCCCTTCTGTCACAGACCTAGGGGAGAGGAATAGAGTGAAAGAGGGAGGGAGGGAGGGAGGAATGGGAAGATAAAAGTGAGGGGATAACAATTGAGATGTAATCTGAATAAAATAATTTTTAAAAGTTGCACTTGACATATTTATGTATTGTATTTTCTATTCATTGCATTAATTTTTAGAGGATAAAAATAGGCTGTGTTGCAGAAAATACTAGTGCCAGGCCAAGAGACACACTTCTGCCTCATTCTTAGCTGGGTCCTGATTGTATTTCTTACTTACGGACAGTGCTGCTTTGGTGTCTTAATGCCATGATCAGACCTTTCTTTGAATGTAAAATTTTGAGATCAATTCATACAGGAACAAGTTGTCTGGGAGATTCTCTAAAATTATTTTGAAAATCATAATCTAGATGTTTTCATGAGAATATGATGCCTGTAGATGCCACTGATATCATAGAGCTGTGGTGAGAAACAGCTTAAAGGTGAGGAAGATACTGACAGATTAGATTAGAGGAAGGTCAACGATTAGATGTAGCCAGTTGCTCCTCATGCATACATAAAATCATCTTACTATTTTATCAATGGACTGTCTTGATTACTTCTTACTTGCAGCCTAAAAGATCCTAAATAATAAAAAACCTACTCCTAATAATTACACAAGTGCTATTCATACTGTCTAATACTAAAAGCAATTAAATTTTACAAAGCTCCCTTATTCTAAAATTTGAAATAATAGTTTTAAAAATTTATGTCAGAACCCTCTTGGAAAGAAGGCAGCTTTCCTGATGTTTGCATTATTACATTAAATGCTACAATAATTTAATCTCTATCAAACTTTTCATATGTAGATATATATGTGAAACATACACATATATATGGATATAGTCGATTAGCCAATCAAGAATATATAATTTGTGTTTCCAAGATACGTTTAATTTAAGTAACTAATACACCTACTTCCAAGGAATGCTGAAATATAGGTGTGCTTATGGAAAATTTTCTTCCTAGCATGAGGGTACTCCATGAATTTGGATGAAATGTTGCTTTCATTATCCTTAAAAAGGTAATGTTTCTTTTGTCGATGCTTCAAAACTAGTTTTATATGACACTGCCGTGATGCTTCTAGAAATACACCTGTCTAATTTAATCTCATGGCTTCCAAAATATCATAAACATTTGTGCTTGGAACATTCATATTTTGTTTTATGGTATATTTATTTTCTTGGTCTCTGGGTACTCTTAAGGAATGTCAGGTATGCAACATAGTTTGATTTGCCATCATTGACACTGTATAGTAGACATTAAAAACTTATTGTATGCAACTGTAATGTACTATCTGAGCTATATCTCCTCATTTATCAAAATTTTATATATTTGTGATATAATGTGTAAATGTCTGTATATGTACAAATGAAATAATAAAGCGTTATTTAATAAAAAACATTATTTAAAAATTAAGAGAAATAACACTTAGGTTGTATTTTAATAGTATCCACCTTTATCTTTCATTAAATTTGAATACAAGATCAATAATAACACCCAATAAAATACCTGCTTAAACTATTCACACACACTTAATAAAATAATGTCTCTTATCATGTCTTCACATGGTAAGTTATAATTAGCTGCTTATTACAGCAATTTATTTTGAAAATAACTTGGACAGTATATGGGTTCATACTTTTAATCTTTTTACAAACATACATATATTGAGTCAATACCATTTTAATTTGAGTTGGTTTTTATTACATAATTATATAATTTATTTTCAGTATCTTCTCTCAGATACATTTAAAATATTTATTTGAATGTAAAATCAATTCAGATATTATGTAATGGAAAATAAGGCTGATATAGCTGAAGAGTTTGCAAGTGGGTTCTCATTTTTGATAATTAAGTCAGGAGAAGCCACTTTCAAACACATTGGAATGAGCTATGGCTGCATTTCTAAGGTGGTCACAGGCACATAAAACCTGTGAGAAGGTAAAACTTTTTATCATGATTAACACTTTGGCAATGCATGTGTTTGCTGTGGCTGCCATAACAAAATGCTAGACACTTTGTGGTAAAGAAACTTATTTCTCCAGATGGAAAGACAAAGATGCAAGTATGCACACAGTACATCTTCATGTTAAGCCCTCATTGCTTTCCTCATAGGTAAAATGTCATCTTCAATTGTTCTCTGCTTTAGCTTTTGAGATAGGGCCCTTCACTAAACCTGGAGCAAACTGATTTGAGAATACTAACCAAGCATCAAACTCCAAAAACATTCCGGTGTCCACTTTCCTAATACAGATGTTGTAAGGGCCATAACATCTGGACTGGCTCTTTACACAAGTGCTTATTGTCTAAAAGCAAATGATAAAGTAAGTGTGAGTAATCTACGAAGTAAAACTTGAAGGAAATGCTTCAGTTGCTTGCTTGTATTCCTATCTACAATCAAGAGCCAGTTAAGAAACAGGGGAAGCAAGTCCTCAATAGTTCCTGCCTGACAAATATATTTGTCAGATATATTGGGCCCAAAGGCTGAAGAAGATGCTCCAACATCACAGTTTTGGGTGACTATTCAGGTAGCAAACTGTCTCTGTCGTCTTCTCATTTGGAAAGCTACTAACCTGCACTCCCAGCATACTCAAATAATCAAGTTTATTCCTTCTCAAGTCTCTGATAGGGTTGTAGGCCAGGTAGCTTAGTTTAGCAATGAAGCTTAGTTGTCTAGGGCTTAAGATGTTTTTAGGTCTAGATAGGTGTTTTAAGTTGATAATGACAGGACATGATGGAGATTGACTTACACACAGAATTTTAGACTCATCAAGATAGGAAAGATATTTTCTTCAAGGCTGCCACATAACAAATAGCCAAAACATTAAGATTGTACCCGTTATATAATTCCTGATTGTGTCATTTCTGGCCATAGGTAGTTTATTGTATATATGTATAATAATATAAATATATATGTAAAAATGTTTTTAAAAGAAGAAGAGGAGGCCCATGGATGTGATTCAAATTTTATCCCATTAACAATGGAAAACATACTAATTTAAAGACCTGCAAACCTTTCTGATACTCTAGTGTAAAGCACTGGTCTTAACAGACAGGAAGTAGATTTGTAGATGGGATGATGGTGTGATTTAATAATGCCTAGATATCCCTTCATAGTTTTTCATATGTGCTGTAGGATGTTTGCTTAGTTTTATGATTCTGGAAAAGAAAAGTTAATTTTACTGGCTTAGAGTCACACTAAATATACACAATTAACAATTAACACAGTGGATTAATAGATGTCTGGTTTAAAGTGTACAAAATTCTCTCCTTGAGTGCACAAAAGACAACTGCCTAGAAGTGTTACAGTAAAGACAGAATGACCCTCAAACAATTCCCTGTCATATTATAGACAAGCTGACAGTTTTGTTGTTTTAAGTCGCAACAAGGCTAGAAAAGAACAAGAAAGAATAATTAAATGTTATCTTACAGTAATATGACAAATGAAGTTGTTTTCATTTTTTTTTTCAGAAAAGGACATCAAACAACCAACTTAGTGTGAATTACAGGCCTATCTTAAAATAGAGAGGCACAGAGATGTGGCTCTGCACTGAAAGAGGATGGATGATTATCAGTTAGGAAAAGTGTTAAAATTTGTAATATCTAGAAATAGACAGCAGTTGCTGTTTTTAAGATCTGCATCATGCACCCATAAACAGAATAGTCATTAGAGATTAATTTCATTCACCGCTGAATATTCCAATTCTCCCAGCTTTATTTCCTTAATCAATATTATTATATGTCATTAGCTATAGATTACAGTGAATGAACTGATACTTTGCAACAATTATATGGGAAGAAGAATCTCTGCTTGCAGACTATACCCTGGTGTTCGTTTCATTTCAACAGTCATAAAACTGAAGCAGGCAGTTCTACTCTTACTTTGTAAAGTATGTGTGTGCATGAAAACTCACACACACAGGAAAAAAAATTGCTCTTTGGGCAAAAATCCAATCTAACTACAAATTTTCCTCCCTCTAATTTTCTAAGGTCATTATAAAAAACTTCCTTTTATTGTAGTAAGTATATGTTACCTGAGATTGGGTCTTCAACTGTTACCAAAGAACTAAAGTGGATTATTCTTTTCTGTAGTTGTTATAAAACTGGTAATTAGAAGGAGTGCCAAAGTCAATTAGATTGTATATGGTCCACTACAAATAGCAAAGCACATGTATAAAGTAAGTAGTACGGTTTACTAACTCAAATATTTCAAGACTGTCACACTGAAGGAATGCTAATGCTTCTAATCTGCATGTGCTTTAAATAACCCAAGCACTGTACCCCACTTCTTTCAGATGTCTGACTTGGACACTTTGTCTTTCTATATTTTGTTCCATTTAGTCAATAGGAAGGGACAAGATCACAAATTCTAAACACGTGCTAATATAATTTGAATCATTGCATTAAATGATAATTTGTTTTATCCCTGTGATTATTTAATTACTGGTTTGTTTAAATGTACAGTTTGTTAATTTTATTACAATGCAGTGTAACAATTGTGTATTTTCTGTTTAGATAGTAATATTAGAGCCTTACTTTCATATTGTTCTA